>NW_020954790.1:1380278-1394203 GCF_900497805.2 Vombatus ursinus
AGAAGAGAAGAGAAGAGAAGAGAAGAGAAGAGAAGAGAAGAGAAGAGGAGAGCTGATGGAGGATCCAACAAGAAAGGTCGAGATGCAGCAAAGAGGCAGGAGGGGAAAGCGTGAGGAAAGGTCGTCTCGTCCTGGAAGGGGAGGGGGATACCCGGGGCCTCCTCCGCTGAGCGCGGTGGCAGCCTTCTGCCGTGCCAAGACGGCTGACCCAGGGTGGCGACTAGCGTGTCCGGGCAGACTGCGAGCTGCTTGAGGTCTTGGGCTTTACATCCCAAGGTCGGCGACAGCACGGCCTCCACGCTTCTAAGCCTGCCTCCACTCTCCCAAATGGCCCGTGCCTAGTACTGAGCGAGCCTTACATTCCTGGTATAAATCCCAGCTGATCAGAGTGTGTATGATCCTCGTGATATATTGCTGTAGTCTCCGGACTAGTATTTTATTGGGGATTTTTGCATCAATATTCACTAGGGAAATTGGCCTATAGTTTTCTTTGTTTTGGCTCTTCCTGGTTTAGGTATCAGCACCATAGTTGCATCATAAGAAGAATTTGGTAAGACTCTGTCTTTGACTGTTTTTCCAAATAGTTTATATAACACTGGAATTAATTGTTCTTTAAATGTTTGGTTAAATTCACTCATGAATTCATCTGGTCCTGAAGATTTTTTTCTTAGGGAACTCATTTATGACTTGTTCAATTTCTTTTTTCTATGATAAGATTATTTAAGTTTTCTATTTCCTCTTCTGTTAATCTGGGCAATTTAAATTTTTATAAATATTCATCCATTTCACTTGGATTTTTAGATTTATTGGCATATAATTGGACAGAAAACTCCTAATGATTGCTTTAATTTCATCTTCATTGATGGCAAATTAATCCTTTTCATTTTTGATACTCATAGTTTTCTTTCTTCTTTTAATTGAAATAACCAACGGTTTATTGATTTTATTAGTTTTTTTTTAAAACAAAACCAACTCCTAGTTTTATTTATTAGTTCAATGGCTTTCTTATTTTCAATTTTATCAGTCTTGTCTTTGATTTTCAGGTTTTGAAATTTGGTGTTAAACTATGGATTTTTAATTTGTTCTTTTTCCAGTTTTTTTTTTTTAGTTGCATGACCAATTTATCGATCTGCTCTTTCTCTATTTTATATTTTCCCTTAAGTACTGCTTTAGCTGCATCCCATAAATTTTGGTATGTTGTCTCATCCTTCTTATTCTCTTTAATGGCATCATTTATTGTTTCTGTGATTTGTTCTTCAATCCACTCATTCTTTAGGATTAGATTTAGTTTCCAATGAATTTTTCATCTATGTTTACACAGCCCTTTTTGAATATAATTTTTATTGCATTATGATCTGAAAAGGATGCATTTAATATTTCTGCTTTTCTGTATTTGACTGTGAGGTTTTTATGCCATACTACATGGTCAATTTTAAAAATTTTTTTTATTAATTTATTTTAATTTATTAACAATCACTTCCATAAGCATTTTGAGTTTTAAATGTTTCTCCCCCTCCCTCCCTTCCTCCTTCCCCAAGACGGCACGCAATCTGATGTAGGCTATACATATACATTCCTATTAAACACATTTTCACATTATTGATGTTGTAAGGAAGAATTAGAACCAATAGGAGGAACCACAAGAAAGGTGACATGTACTTCGGAGAAAAGATATATTCCTTTCTATTCCCATATAGTTTTCTCCAGAGGTCTATCACATCTAACTTTTCTAAAATTCTATTCATCTCCCTAGCTTCTTTCTTGTTTATTTTCTTTTTTGGTTAAATGTATCTAGTTCTGAGAGGAGAAAGTTTTAGTAGTAAAGTTTTACTATATATTTTCACCTGAAACTCATTTAACTTGTCCTTTGAAAATATGGATGCTACGTAAGCCATTTGGTGCATATGTACTTAGTATTAATAGTACTTAATTGTCTATGGTGCCTTTTATCAAAATGTAGCTTCCCTGCTTCTCTCTTTTAATTAAACTACTTTTACTTTTGCTTTGTCTGAGATCATGGTCGCTACTTCTGCTTTTTTTTTTTTTTTAACTTCAGCTGAAGCATAATAGATTTTACTCAAGTCCCTTATTTCAACTCTGTGTGTACGGTTCTGTTTCAAGTGTTTCTCTTGTAAACAATGTGTTGCTGGATTCTGGTTTCTAATCCATTCTGCTTTCCCCTTCTGTTTTATGGGTTAATTTATCCCATTCACATTCACAATTATAATTACTACCAGTGTATTTCCCTCCATCCTATTTATCTCTCTCTCTCTCTCTCTCTCTCTCTCTCTCTCTCTCTGTCTCTCTCTCCCCCTCTCCCTCTCCTGTCCCTCCTCAAAAGTATTTTGCTTCTCTCCACCACCTCCTACAATCCTGCCTTCCCTTCTATCAGCACCATCTCCATTTCTTATCACCTTCCCCTCCTTCTTCCCTGTACAGTAAGATAGATTTCTTTCTTTCTTTTCTTTTCTTTTCTCTCTCTTTTTTTTTCTTGGTGAGGCAATCAGGGTTAAGTGACTTGCTCAAGGTCACACAGCTAGTGTCAAGTGTATCAGGCCAGATTTGAACTCAGGTCCTCCTGACTCCAAGGCTGGAGCTCTATCCAGTGCACCACCTCGCTGCCCCCATAAGACAGATTTCTATACCCAACTGAGTGTGTATGTTATTCCCTCTTTGAGCCAATTCCAGTGCGAGTGAGCTTCAAGCATCGCCTGCCACCATCCCCCATCCTCCCCACCATCTTCTCCATTGTAACAGCTTTTCCTCTTGTGCTTCCTTTATGTGAGATAATTTACCCCATTCTACCTCTCCCTTCCCTCTTCTCTCAGGGTATCCCTCTTTCTCATCCCTTACTTTTATTTTTTTGTATCATCCCAACATAGTCAAATCTTCCCTGTGTCCTGTGTCTATTTATACTCCTAACTGCCCTCATTGTGAGAAAGTTCTTAGGAGCTACAAGTGTCATCTTCCCATGTAGGAATGTAAACAGTTTAACCTTATGGAATCCCTTATGATTTTTTCCTGGTTACCTTTCTATGCTTCTCTTTGAATTTGAAATTTGAAAGTCAAATTTTCTATTTAGCTTTGATCTTTTCCTCAGGAATGCTTGGAAGTCTGCTGTTTCATTAAATATCTGTTTTTTCTCAAAAGCTTATGGAAGTGATTGTTGATAATTAATAAAAAAAAAAAGAAAAAGAAAAAAAATCTATTTTTCCCCTGAAAGATTATGCTCAGTTTTGCTGGGCAGGTGACTCTTGGTTGTAATCCTTGCTCCTTTGCCCTCTGGAACATTATATACCAAGCTCTCCAGTCCCTTAATGTTGTTGCTGTTCAGTTGTTTCAGTCATGTCTGACTTTCTGTGAACCCATTTGTGGTTTTCTTGGCAAAGATACTGGAGTAGTTTGTCATTTTCTTCTCCAGCTCATTTGACAGTTGAGGAAACTGAGGCAAACAGAGTGAAGTGACTTGCCCAGGATCACACAGCTACTCCATGTCTGAAGCTGGATTTTAATGCAAGTCTTCTTGACTCCAGGCCCAGTGCTCTACCCACTGTGCCACCTTGCTGCCCTCCTTTACTGTAGACGCTGCTACATCTTGTGTTATCTTACCTGTGGCTCCATCATACTGTAATTGTTTCTTTCTGGCTGCTTGTAATATTTTCTCCTTGACCTGGGAGCTCTGGGATTTGGCTATAATATTCCTAGGAGTTTTCATTTTAGGATTTCTTTCAGGAGGTGATTGGTGGGTTCTTTTAATTTCTCTTTTCCCCACTGGATCTAGGATATCAGGGCAGTTTTCCCCGATAATTTCTTGAAAGATGATGTCTAGGCTCTTTTTTTTATTATGACTTTCAGGTTGTCCAATAACTTTTCAGTTATCTCTCCTGGATCATTTTTCCATGTCAATTGTTTTTCCAATGAGATATTTCACACTTTTTTTATTCATTCTTTGGATTTTGTATTATTACTTCTTGATGTCTCATGGAGTCGTTAACTCCCACTTGCCCAATTTAATTTTTAAGGAATTATTTTCTTTGGGGAGCTTTTGTAAATCTTTTTGCCATTTGGCTGATTCTGTTTGTTAAAGTGTTATCTTCTTCAGTATTTTTGTGCCTCTTTTACCAATCCCTTGACTTTCTTTTCATGATTTTCTTGCATTACTTTCATTTCTTTCCCCAATGTTCCCTCTACCTCTCTTATTTGATTTTTAAAATTCTTTTTGAGCTCTTCTAGGAATTCTTTTTTTTTGGGGGGGGGGGGCTTGTGACCAGTTCACATTTTTCTTTGAGGCTTTGCATATAGCTGTTTTGACATTGTTGTCTCCTGAGTTTGCATCATGATCCTCCCTATTGTCAGGTTCTTCTTGTTGTTTGCTCATCTTTACATCCTATTTGTGTTACAGTTGGGCTTTGTGCCCAGGGTGAAGGGGGCACTACCCCAAGCTTTGGGTTTTTTGTGCTGCTATTTTCAGAACTAGCTCTGGGGTCTGTAGGTTTTCAGTTCTTCTAAGGTGGTGCTCTCTCTAAGGAGAGGTGTGGTCACTGTTCTCGTGGTCTGTGAGTGACCACATGCACTCTTTTCCATCCTGGAACTGTGACCAGGATCTCGCTCCAGCTGGTGTTCCCCTTCACTCTGGGTCGGAGACCCAGAACCACATGTGGGCAGCACAACAGAGTCCTGCTTCCAGGGCCAGCAAAGGGTCCTTCTGACCAGTTGTCTGGCCCCCTTACCATCTGTAGGCTTAGAGCTCTGGAAGCCACAGCTGCTACTGATTCAGTCACCCCCAAGACCTGCGACTGACTTACTGGGGTGTGGCCTGCACTGGACCAGACTCTGCTCTCACCCCAGCATCTTCTTTGATGAGGGCACACAAGTACTGGGCCAGTGTCTCCCATGTCTCACCATTGATTATAAAGTTCTTCTGAGAGACCTTGAGAGTATCCTTGTATCGCCCATTCTGACCCCCTTGTGAGCCCCTGCCTTGTGTGAGTTAAATAGTCTTTCAGGGAAATGTACATTTGGCATTTGAACAACATGGCCAACCTATTGGAGTTGTGCTCTCTGAAGTAGAGTTTAAATGCTTGTCAGTTTAGTTTGAGAAAGGACCTCAGTGTCTGGTATCTTGTCCTGCCAGGTGAGCTTCAGAATCTTCCTAAGACAATTCAAATGGAAGTGATTCAGTTTCCTGGCATGCTGCTGGTATATTGCCCAGGGTTCACAGGCATACCACAGTGATGTCAGCACAATGGCTCTGTAGACCTTCAGTTCGGTAGTCAGTCTAATACCTCTTCTCTCCCACACTTTCCTTCAGAGCCTCCCAAACACTGAGCCAGCTCTGGCAATGCGCGTGTCAACCTCATTATCAATGTGCATATCCCTGGAGAGTACACTGCCAAGGTGAGTGAACTTGTCCACAGCATTCCAAATGTCTCCATTTGCTGTAACCAATGGTTCCGCATATGGATGGTGTGGTGCTGGCTGGTGGAGAACCTATGTTTTCTTGGTGTGAATTGTTAGACCAAAATTAGCACAGGCAGCAGGGAATCGATCCATATTTTGTTGCGTCTCAGCTTCAGAGGCTGCATTGAGTGCACAATCATCTGCAAACAAAAAATCATGCACCAACTCTCCTTCCACTTTAGTCTTGGCTTGTAGCCTTTTCAAGTTAAAGAATTTATGGTTCGGGCAATAGTAGACCTTGATGCCATTTTCATCCACATTAACCCATTAGGAGATACTCTTGGAGTTTGGCCAACCAGTTGGTGCTGAAACCAATAGGAGACTGTCAGTCAAAAGCCTTTCCAAAGCCTAAGCAAACCATATCCATATGATTCCTCCCCATCTGTTGTCCCCCTCCCCAGCTGAGCAATCCTTCCAGTCCAAAAGGTACTTAAGTCGCTTGACCCAGCCTTGAGGACGGTGAGAGTCTTTCCTCTGGGGAGGAGACAGTTGGCAAGGGATAGGTATAAATGGGGGTGGGCACTAAGGACGGTGAGGCCGCAAGGGCCTCTGGCGGGCAGGGTGGGAGCTGAGCCTGAATGAGGGGTTCTGGGAGGCAGAGGTGAGGAGGAAGCAGAGCACTCCTGCCATGGGAGGGGGCCTAGCCCGGGAAGTGGTCGGGAGGTGGGAGACAGGGCTTTGTAGGGGAACCATCAAGGAGGCCCATTTTCCTGAAATGTGGAGACATGTGTGAAAGAAGTAATGTGTAACCAGCCTGGGGAGGTAAGAGAGAGGGCTTATGGATGGCTTTGCTGCCAAACAGAGGAGATTGGGCATCCTTAGGGCAGAGGTCAGGTCTGTGTTTTCAAAGAAATTAAAAATAAAAACTAGAAAAAGAACAAATGGAAAATCCCCAGTTAAACGCCAAAAGAGAAATCCTGAAAATCAAAGGAGAAATGAATAAAATTAAAAGCAAAAGAACTATTGAACTAATAAATAAAACCTGAAGCTGGTTTTATGAAAAAAAAATGAATAAAATAAATAAACCATTGGTTAATTTGATTAAAAAAAGAAAGAAAACCAAATTACCAATATCAAAAATCAAAAGGGTGAATGCACCACCAATGAAGATGAAATTAAAGCAATTGTTAGGAGCTCTTTTGCCCAATTATGTGCCAATAAAACTAACAATCCAAATGAAATGGATGAATATTTACAAAATTTCAAATTTCCCAGATTAATAGAAGAGGAAACTGAATACTTAAATCCTTAATACTTAATTTTTATAATGTCATATGTTATGTATTTTCTATTATGAAATTTATTATAGATATAAAATATAACATATTATATAATTTTTATTTTATAAATGGTTAGTGTTTAACTTTACTTAATTCTTAATTTAAAAAATACTTATGTTAGGGAGCCATAAATGAGTTCCCTGAGAAAAAAATCTCCAGATGTATTTGTAAAGAAATCTACCAAACAGTTAAAGAACAATTAATTTCAATACTATATAAACTGTTTGAAAAAAACAGGTAAAGAAAGAGTCCTACCAAATTCTTTTTTTTTTTTTTTTTTTTGCAATCAGGGTTAAGTGACTTGCTCAGGGTCACGCAGCTAGTAAGGGTCAAGTGTCTGAAGCCAGATTTGAACTCAGGTCCTCCTGACTGCAAGGCCAGAGCTCTATCCACTGTGCCCCCTAGCTGCCCCCTCAGATTCTTTTTATGGCACAAATATGGTGCTGATACTTAAGCCAGGAAGAACCAAAACAGAGAAAGAAAAATTATAGATCAATTTCCCTAATGAATATTGGTGCAAAATTTTAAATAAAGTACTAGCAAGAAGATTACAACACTATATCAGAAGGCTCATACACCATGACCAGGTGGGATTTATGCCACGAATAAATGCTTCAATGTTAGGAAAACTATAAGCAGAATTGACCATGTCAATAGCAAAACCAACAGAAATCATATAATTATCTCAATAGATGAAGAAAAAGCCTTTAACAAGATACAGCACCCATTCCTATTAAAGACAGTAGAGAGCATAGGAATGAAGACAGCGTTCCTCAAAATAATAAATAGTATCTATCTAAAACTCTTAGCAAGCATTATCTGTAATGGGGATAAGCTAGAAGGCTTCCCAGTAAGATCAGGGGGTGAAGCAAGGGCGCTCATTATCACCACTGTTATTCTATGCTATATTAGAAATACTAGCCACGGCAATAAGACAAGAAAGAGAAATTGAGGGAATAAAACAGAGGCAACAAGGAAACAAGGCTATTGCTCTTTGCAGATAATATGATAGTTTACTTGAAGAATCCTAGAGAATCAACTAAAAAACTAGTCAAAACAACAAAGAACTTCAGCAGAGTTACAAGATACAAAATAAGCCCACGCATCATCAGTATTTCTGTGTATTACCTATAAAATCCAACATCAAGAGATGGAAAGAGAAATTCCATTTAAAGTGACTGTAGACGAGATAAAATATTTGGGAGTCTACCTGCCAAGACAAACCCAGGAACTGTATGAAGACAATTAAACACTTTTCACCCAAGTAAATTCAGATCTAAACAACTTGAGAAATACTAATTGCTCATGGGTAAGCCAAACCAATATAATAAAAATGACCATTCTATCAAAATTAATTTACTTATTTAGGGCCATACCAATCAAACTACCAAAAATTATTTTATACATCTAGAAAAAAATAGTAACAGAATTCATCTGGCAGAACAAAAGGTCAAGAATATTCAAGGAATCAAAGGGAAAAAAAATGTGAAGGAAGGTGATCTAGCCATATCAGATCTCAAACTGTCCTTAGCGCCCACCCCCATTTATACCTATCCCTTACCAACTGTCTCCTCCCCAGAGGAAAGACTCTCGCCTTCCTCAGAACAATCTGGTACTGGCTAAGAAATAGCTTGGTGGATCACTGGAATAGATTAGGTACACAACACACAGTAGTAATTGGCCACAGTAATCTAGTGTTTGATAAACCCAAAGACCAGCTTTTGGGATAAGAATCCACTGTTTCACAAAAACTTCTGGGAAAACTAGAAAACAGTTTGGCAGAAACTAGGTATAGACCAACATCTTACACCATATACCAAGATAAGATCGAAATGGGTACATGTTTGAGACATAAAGGGTGACAGTATGGGCAAATTAGATGAAAATGGAAAGGTTTGCCTGTCAAGTTTATAGATAAGGAAAGAGTTTATGACCAAACAGGAGACAGAGAGGATCACAGGATGTAAATTGGAAAATTGTGATTACACAAAATTCAAAAGCTTTTGCAGAATCAAAACTAATGCAGCCAAAATCAGAAGGGAAACAGGAAACTGGGGAAAACTTTGTACAGCGAATTTCTCCCTGATAAAGTCCTTATTTCTCAAATATATAGGGAACTCAGCCAACTTCCTAAAAATAAGAGCCATTCCCAGTTGATGAATAGTCAAACGATATGGACAGGTAGTTTTCAGAAAAGATCAGAGCTATCTACAATCATATGAAAAAGTGCTCTAAATCACTATTGATGAAAGAAACGCAAATTCAAACAACTCTGAGGTACCACCTCACATCTATCGGATCAGTTAATATGACAGAAAAAGAAAATGACAAATATTGGAGGGGATGCGGAAAAACTGGGATGCTAATGTACTGTTGGAGGACCAATGAACTGGTACAGCCATTCTGGGCAATAATCTGGAACTCTGCCCAAGGGGCTAGCCAACTGTGTGTGGGTGCTCAGGGAGGACCAGCGCCTCTAGTGGGAGGGCTGCTCATCCACCTTTGGCATCCACCTGTCTCCCAACTCTCACCTGTGGCAAGCTGTAGAGCGCTCGGTGGCCACACCCCAGGTAAAACTCTTAGCAGATGGGCCAAACCAAGTTGAGGGTAACCAAAGGGCCTAGAACCTGATGGTGTGTTAGGAGCATGTCCACCCTGAGCACGTGAAGACTACCCCGGACAGAATGGGCAGAGGAGAACAGTTTGCTCCAACTGCAGGAAGGCGGCTGAAGCGGGCGCTGTGGGGTGGTAGAGCTTGGTCAGACACCAGACTTGCCAAGGGCATCCACTGCCTCCTGGGCCATCGCCAGTTGCCCGGTTTTGTTTTGTCACTGGACTTTGATGATGCAGGAAGAGAGAGTGAAGCCAGCAACTTCACCCAACTCTGCCTCACTTAAATCCAATTCATGCACAAATTGCCCACTTTTTCTTGTGCAAGGCAAGCACTCACAGAGAGGTCAGAAGAAGTGACACAAGGACACTCTCAAGGTCTCTCTGAAGAACTTTGGAGTTGAGGGGGACACTGGCACAGGACCACCCAGCATAACGTGTCCTCATCAAAGAAGGTGCTGTGCCCTATGAGCAGAGCAGAATCGCAATAGCTCAAGAGAAATGTGACATGTGAAAATTTAGAGACGTCTCCACTTCAGATATTCATTTGGATATTGTGCCTGACCTGTGGTAGAGCATTCCGATCTCATACTGGTCTGACCAGCCACAGCTGGACATACATAGTGATGTCATTTTGGTCTCCTCTGAGTACAAAGGATGGAGCCACTACTAGGTCTGTATCCCAAAGAAATTAATGGAAAAGGATCAGTTTGTGCAAAAATATTTATAGCAGCTCTTTTTGTGGTGGTGAAGACTTGGAAATCAAGGGGGTGCCCATCAGTTAGGGAATGGCTGAGCAACTTGTGGCACATGATTGTGCTGCAATGTTGTTATGATATAAGAAATGATGAGCAGGATGCCCTCAGAAAAACCTGGGGAGACTTACATGAACTGATGCAAAGCAAAGTGAGCAAAACCAGGAGAATGTTGTGCACAGTATCAGCAACATTGTGTGATGGTCAACTGTGAATGACTTAGCTACTCTGATCTAGATAATGAGCCAAGATAATCACAAAGGATCTGTGATGAAAAAGTCTATCTACCTCCAGAGAGCAGTGGCTACCCAGATAGATGAACTCTGAATGCAGATTGAAACATGTTTTTTTACATTTATTTTTCTTGTTTTATTCTTTTTAGTCTGAGTTTTCTTTTGCAATGTGGCTAATATGGAAATATATTTTGCATGATTTCACATGTATAATTGATATGTTGCTTGCCTTCTCAATGGGTGAGGGAGGGGCTGTAAGGAAGGAAAGAATTTGGAACTCAAAATTTATTTTAAAAAAGAATGCTAAAAATAAAGAAGCAATGATCTTTAAAAAAAAAAAGAGAGAGAGAGAATTGAAAACTGCTAACAACTGCATGAAAAATGCTCCCGGTCACAAATTGGCCAAGATGACAAAAGATGGGATTAATCAACGTGCACAAGTCGGGCATAGTTCCTACAAAAGTAGGCACACTAATACATTGTTGGTGGATTGACCCTTTTAGAAGCAATTTGGAATGATGTAAATAAAGTAATTCAAATGTCCTCATTCTTTGAACTAGAAAATCCATTGCTGGGCCTATACTCCAAGGAAACCATCGATAAGGGAAAAAAGTCCTCATATATGCCGAAATATTTATAGCAGCACTTTTTGTGACAGCAAAGAATTGGAAACAGAATAGGTACCCATCGGCTGGGGAATGGCTAGATAAATTGTGGAGTGGGAATGGGATGGACTGCACGGTAAGAATTGATGTATGTGATGGGTACAGAGAAGCATGAAAAGATCTCTGTGGACTGATGCAGAAGGAAGTCAGCAGAACCAGGAAAACAACACATGTCATGACTACACTAATGTCCATGGAAACCCGTCCCCCAACCACCCAGCTAATCTGAAGAGAATGTTGCACAATTATACTGAAGAAGCCTTGCCCCCAGGACGAAGAAGAAGAAAGCTCCCTGCACTCCTTTGCAGAAGTGGGGGCTCCATGAGGGGGACCATGTGCTGATTGGTTTTGTGATCCTGAGTCCACACGCAAGAAGCGGGGGCAGGGTAAGGGCTTCCCGGAGGCAGGCAACGGGCAGAGTGGAGCTGGACCAACCAGGCAGGACCCCCGTAAGCCACCCTGTGACCTCTAAGCCCAGAAGAGAGCCCAAGGTCCAGCCAAGGGAAGGGCCCTCAGGGCAGCACCTCCAGCATCCTGGGCCCCTGGAAGGTGGGAATGCCCACCCTGGACACTCAGAGGTCGGCTCCAGGACGACCCCTGAAGAGTCAGAGAAGGATTCTTTGATGCTCTTGGCTCGAGCCCTCACCACACCAGGATTATCTGTGGAGAAAGATTTGAAGTAGCTTTTAGAAAGGGTGTTTACTGAGGTGTTGCAGTAAGAACGGTTGGTACAGAACATCCTCCCCTAAGTAGTTTGGGGCGAGTAGGTGCCACCTGGAAAGCGCAGGAGGCCTAAGGATGACTCCCGGCTCACCGTTCTTGGACAAGCTTTTGTCCCCTTTGGGGGCGGCTCAAGACATTCCCCTTAGACACGGCGTAGCTTCACTGCGGGGATCCTCAGCCCTCTCCAATCTGCTCTTGACCTCCAGCGCCGGCGACCCCATCAGCTCATCCAAGGATGCTGCTAGGACCCCAGTGGGGAGAGTTCATTCTGACAGCTCTGGACCCTCGCAAGCTCACAGGGTCCTCATCTGAGCCAAAGGGTAGGGGCGAGGGCTGAAGCCTCCCCTTCAGTCTGTCTTCAGAGGTTATGCAGGTACAGCACCTGAGCTCCCACCGCGGGCAGGAGCCCCTGGACATGGGGCACGGCCAGGCTTTCTTGGCCTCCCCTAAACCTCGCTATGTGTCCAGTCCCTCCAGTTCCAAGGTCCTTTCTCACTTAAAGCCTCTGATTAAGATTGATGCGGATCCACTGAGCATCTGCCCACTGGACTTACTGGTCACCCTGCCCATCTTTGAAATAAGCAGGACACTGACACAGGGGCAGATGCTGACCCAGATCTTGGTGGGGCTTCATCTCTGATCTTGGGCCTGTCACTTCTGTGTGGGATTCGTCCTCAGTTTACCTTCTGAAAGATGCATGCCTGGGAGGGGGGAGGTGATAACAACAATACCAAGGTGCTTTACATACCCTGGCTCACTGACCCCCAGAACAGAGGGACATACCATCATCCTTGGAGGCCGCTAGAAGGCACCACAGTAGATAGAGCACTGCACCTGGTGTCAGGAAGACCTGAGTTCAAATTCTGCCTCAGACATTTCCCAGCTGGGTGACCTTCTGCAGGTCACTTGATTTCTCTCTACCTCAGTTTCCACATCTATAAAATGGGGATAGTAACAACACCTGTCTCTCAAGGTTGTTGTGAGGACCAAATGAGAAAGCACGGTGTAATTGCTAGGTCTACTTATCCCCATTTGCACACAATGCCTCTGAGGTCCTCCCAAGTTCTCTCCAAATAAGCGCACATTCGTTAAAAATCTGACATCACTTTTACCAAGACAATAACACAAGATGCACATTTGCCTTCCAAGTGCCCACTGTCTTTACTGGTGAGGAGCTGACCAGCCTCTGCTGATCTGCACCTGTCCTGGCTTCCCTTCATACCCGGAGCTGTCCAGCCGTGGAATGGGTTCTTCAGCCTGGTGAGATAGTGAGTTTCTTGTTACTGGGAGTGCCCGAGCAGAGGCTGGACAAGTCCGTGTCAGCAAGATTGCCCAGAGGGGCAGCTAGGTGGCACAGTGCATAGAGCACCGGCCCTGAGTTCAAATCCGACCTCAGACACATAACACTCACTAGCTGTGTGACCCTGGGCAAGTCACTTACCCCCATTGCCTAAACCAAAAAAAGAAAAAAAAAAATATTGCCCTGAATAGGCAGTTGGACTGCGTGGCCTCTAAGCCCCTTCTAGCCTCAAGCTTCTCCCATTTTGGGAACTGATCCCCCAAGTAGGACAGACTCTTTATCTGCAGGCCTTTCCCTTTGGGCCAGAGGGAGACAGGCTGAAGAAGGCTCCTCTACTGACTAGTGACCACTAGCCCCAGCCCCTTTGGAGTGCGCTCAGGTGGCATTTCACACAAACATGTGAAAGCTTGGGGAAAGCCATATCCCAGCCAGATTTAGGGGAGGGAGGAGTCCTTCCTCCCCCAGCCCCAGCTCAATATTACTTTTGTTTTGTTTTGTTTTGTTTCTGTTTTTTGGTTAGGTAATGGGGATAAGTGACTTGCCCAGGGTCACACAGCTAGTAAGTGTCAAGTGTCTGAGGCCAGATTTGAACTCAGGTCCTCCTGACTCCAGGGCCAGTGCTCTATCCACTGTGCCACCTATCTGCCCCCCACAATATTACTTTTAATGATTTTAGGTTATTAAGGACTTACCCAACACCAAATAAAATGGACATCTCATAGACAAAGTCGAGTAGAAAACCAATGGTCATCCTGAAACTCTGATGGACAACTGGTTTTTCCTTTATAGTATATCAGAAATTCCACAGATGCCAAAGCCCTGCCCTACATGGCTGGGCTCCCTTGGTCTCAGTCTCTCTCTCTCTCTCTCTCTCTCTCTCTCTCTCTCTCTCTCTCTCT
>NW_020954790.1:1394213-1440969 GCF_900497805.2 Vombatus ursinus
CTCTCTCTCTCTCTCTCTCTCTCTCTCTCTCTCTCTCTCTCTCTCTCCAACTCTACCCCTATTCTCCCTTTCCCTCCCACACCACTCCCCCCTCCACTGAAAGAAAGAAAAACCAATCCCTTGTAACAAATTCACAAAACACCCCCCCACCTCCCCCACCCCATTGAAGATGTTCAAACCTGTATGTCTCATTCTGGGACACCCCAAGTCTACCAACTCTGGTAGGAGGCAGGGAGCACCCTTCATTAGGCAATTAGGCAACAAGAAACATTTATTAAGCACCTACTGTATGCCAGGCACCGTCTATGTGCTGAGGATATGACAGGCAAAAGCATGGTCCCTTCCCTTAGGGGGTCACCATTCTAATGGAGCTGTGGATACAGGCTTGATGCTTCCAAGGGAAGGCACCAGCAGTGGTGCTGGGTGGGCCGGGCTAGAGAAACAGGACAGGGAAAGGCTTCCTGTGGGAGGTAGGAGCTTTTGAGTTCCTGAGTCTCAGCAGGGGAAGCTAGGAGTCTGAGGTGTGGAGGAAGAGTGTTCCAGGGACAGGGCTCAGCCAGAACAAAGTCATAGTCCAGAGAGGGAGCTCCAGGAGTGAGCCCATTGCCACCACCCCGCACCAGCTGCCCACAGGGCAGGCAGCTCCAGGGGTCGGGGTGACTCAGAGCTGCTGGAGCCCCCTCATGCCACAAAGGGGGGATGAGCTTGCAGAAGTCAGCAATGGCAGAGCTGGGGAGTGCTCTAAGAGCCTGGGGTTCTATGCTGGGCACCACAGCCTAAGAATGGCACTCTGGAGAGGGTCCAGAGGATTCATGTGTGCCTGATGCTTATTATTGTAATTGTGTGGCAGGTCACAGGAAATACTTCCTCCCCCAATAGCTGTCCCAGGAGGTGGGCACCCCCTCCTTGGAGAGCTCTAAAGGGGTCTGGAAGGGGTGCAGAGATTTCCTGTGCACTCTGGCTAGCCTTAGGGCAGAGGGTGCTGGGGAAGCCTTGAGCCCCTTTCAGTCCAGTCCTGTAGGGATACAAAGAAAGGGAAAAGACAGTCCCTGCCCTCGAGGACCTTACAGTCTAATGAGGGAGACAACACACAGACCAGGTATAGGCAGGATGAGCAGGAGATGATTCGTAGTGGGAAGGTGCTCGCATTAAGGGGGATTGGGGAAGGCTTCCTGTAGGAGGTGGGATTTAAGCTGGGACTTGAAGGAAGCCAGGAGATGGAGAAGACCCAAGGAGGCCAGAGCCTCTGGACTGTGGAGTACTCAGGGCAGAGGCACATGGGCAGTGGCGTACATATGTGGCAACCCACATGGGAGACAGCCTGGAGGCTGGAGACCAGGAGGCCAAGCAGGAGGCCAGGGTCCTAGTCAGGCAGAAGAGGTACTGGTGGCCATTCAAGGGCGGCTCTGCACTGAGTATTAGAGAGGCTGGTGGGGAATGAAGGGCCCTGGACAGAAGCGGGGAGGTGTTGTTCTAGAGGTGGGCTGGGGAGACAAGGTACTCAACCTGATTTTGGACACAAAGTGTTTGAGCAGCTTGGAGGCAGGCCCCTGGGAGGGAGATGTCAGCAAGAGAGAGATCAGCACTGGAAACACAGGTTTGGACATTCAGAGATTTGGAAGGGGTTAAGCAATGGTAGGTGGCTGGTCACTTGACAGCTAGGTGAACCAGGCTTGGCCTAGGTCCTGAGGTACGGTGAGGGGGACACCTTGTCAGTCAGGGTGTGACCAGGGGGTATTCTAGGGCTGGAAAATCCTATGGTCCATGTTGGAGGGGCACCATGAAAAAAGATTTAGCTGCCCTGGGATGGACTTTTGTCGCCCTGTGGAAGAGATTCCAGACTAGGTCTGGGGGGTGGTCTTGACCTCTGCTGACTGGGGGCGGGAGGAAAGGGGGTGCCTGGGGCTGGTCATTTCCCATTTCTGACCTTTGGTCTCCTCCTCATCTTAAAAGTAGGGGCATACTTTGTCCTGCCCTGTCCACCTCCAAGAGCTTGTATGAGATTCCAAGGTAGTACAGGAATTCCAGCTATGGTCAAGAGTCTCACTGTTCACCAAGCAAGTCGCACTTCTCAGCGGCTGACCCCAGGATGCAGTCTTGGAACTGCCACTCTTCTCCCTATGTATTATCTCTCTGTAAGATCTCCTCAACTCCCATGGGGTCAGTTACCATCTATAAACAAGGGATTTTCAGAGCTGATCCAGCCCCAGCCTCTCTTTGATCTCCCATTTCCCATCGCTAACTGCCTCTCAGACATCTCAACTGGATGTCCAGCAGACATCTTAAACTGAATGAGTCCAAAATCGAACTCATTATCTACCTGCTATCTACCTTCCCTCTGACCTTTGAAGGCATCCCCATCCTCCCAATCCCTCAGGCTCCCAACCTAGGATCTTGGACTCCTCACTGTCTCTCACTCCCAAATCCAATATGGTGCCAAGGCCTGTCCATTTCACCTCTGCTACACCTTTGGTCCATTTCACCTCTACCATCTCTGGTCCATTTGACTTCTGCAGAATCTCTGATCCATTTCACTTCTGTTGTACCTCTGGTCCATTTCACCTCTGCTGCAACCTCTGGTCCATTTCACCTCTGCAGCACCTCTGGTCCATTTCACCTCTGCAGCATCTCTGGTCCATTTCACCTCTGCTGCACCTCTGGTCCATTTCACCTCTGCAGCATCTCTGGTCCATTTCACCTCTGCAATATCTCTCCAATCTGCTCCTTTCTTTCCTCTGACACGACCCTGGTGCAAGATCTTATGTCCTCATGCCTTGACTATTGCAGTAGCAGCTCATGGATCTGCCTGCCTCAGGTCTTGCCTTACTCCAGTTCATCCTCCAATCAGCCACCAAGGTGATTTTCCCAAATTGAAGGATCGACCATGTCACTCCCCTGCTCAATAAACTCCAGTGGCTCCTTATTGCCTCCAGGATCAAATTGAAAATCACACACAACTCTTCCAGGCTGTCCCCAATGTCTGGAAGGCTCTCACTCCTCATTTTCACCTGAGAACCTCTGGCTTCCTTCAAAGCTCAGCTCAGCTGGATGACCTCAGTCTGCCTTTCCTAATTTTCCAGTTGTTGGTGCCTTCCCTCCCTAATCTGCCTGGATTTATTTTGTCTCTACCTATGTAGGCAAATGAGTGGAGCAGTGGATAAAGCATTGGTCCTGGAATCAGAAAGATGAGTTCAAATCTGGCCAAAGACACTTACTAGCTGTGTGATACTGGACAAGTCACTTTGCACTGTTTGCCTTAGTTTCCTCATCTCTAAAATGGGCTGGAGAAAGAAATGGCAAACCACTCCAGTATCTTTGTCAAGAAAACCCCAAACTACCCAGGGGATGGAACTGTTTTCCTTTCGTCATTGTATCCTCAACATACTTGAGTAGAGAGTAAGTACTTAATTGTTGAGTGATGTATGGGTAGGCATATAGATGGAGGAAAGAAAGGATAGATGGAGGTATGGTATAAGGAAGTGAATTCCTCAAAAGGAAAGAAGGGAAGGATGACTGTCTTTCTGGTTAGGTGGGTGGATAGGTGAATGATGGGTGGGTGGATGGAGGGATGGATAGATGTGTGGAAGGAGGGAAGAGTGGAGGACTATACAGAGAAGTAGTGGTAGGTTTGGTACCTATGGTAGGTAGGTGGATGGATGGATGGATGACTATATGGATGGTTTGATGGGTAGGTAGAAGATGAATGTATGGATGGAGGAAAGGATGAATGCTTAGAGAGATGGTTGAAGAGACGGGGAGGGCTGGCTGGATGAATGAATGGCTGGTTGCATGGAAGGATGCCCAGATGGAGAGAGGGAGGGAGAGAGGACTGCTAATTGGTGCCTTTATAAAGAGGTAGACAAGGAGTCAGGAGAAACAGACACTTCCTAGCTGTGACTGTGAGCAAGTCACTTAATCTGTCTACCTCATTTTTCTCATCTGTAAAATGTGAAGAGCAGAGGTGTGAGGATCAAATGAATGGACACATACGAATTGCTTTGCAAATGTTAAAGCGGCCGGTAAAGGTTAGGCTCCTGTGAGCCCCAGGTCAACAGACAGGGCTGCAGCCGCGCCCACTGAGCTATCCTCCAGCACAGGGTCCCAGGGCTGCATTCCGGACCTGGGTGGAGGCGGGCCTCCAGGGCCTCAGCGCTCCAGGCCAGACCCTCGTGGGTGCGCCTTGGGGACACCCCTCCCCCCAGCTCTCCGACTGCAGGGAGGTGGGAAACCTTCTCCTCCCCCCACTATCGCTCACGCAGGGTCCCTGCCGGTCACTCTGAGCCCAGCCCGTGGGTATTCTAGACCTGGCTGGGGAGGCGGGGCGGGGCGGGAGGGGGGCACTGGCTGAGGCTGCCCTCTCTGCTCTGTCTCGGCTCAGGGCAGACCCCTTCGCCCAGGGCCCGGAGAAGGAGACTCCCAGGGTGTCCAGTCCCTAATTCCGGGACGCACCCTCGCCAGCGTCCCCTTCCCCCGCACCTGCCGCCCTCTCAAGCGCACCCTAATGTGTGTTCAGTGTGAATGAATGAGTGAATGAGCAAATGAGGCAGTTCGTGCCACCCTGGCGTGGCACTGTTGCTGGGGTGGGGAATCGAAAGCCCAGGATTCCCTAAAGTCCAGCGCAGCTTCAACCAGTCCCTTCCTTTGTGCCTCAGTTTCCCCCTGTGTCCAGTGAGGATGCGAATCTCCTCCCGCCGGCTCGACTGGCAGGTCCCTAGGGTGCTGGGCAGGGGTTCAGGGGCGCTTTGGGAATTCTAGAGAGGGGGAGACCCAGTCTTGGAGGAAAATCCCCTAGCGCCCGGAGCCCCGCCAGATTTTGCTGCCCCGTCCTCCGGGATGCCCGGAGGGGGAGCCGGAGAGCAGCTTTCGTAGCCTGGAGCCCAGAGCCCGAAGCCCGGGCGGGATAAGGGGTGGGGGGGGTCCGGGGGCGGGGCCCGGGGCGGGGCGAGGTGTAGCTCGGACCGGGGTCTGCAGGGGGCGCCCAAGGGCGGCGCGGGCTCTGCTCCGGGCGCGGCAGCTGTGGCCAGGGCTGCCGGGGACCAGGAGGAGGAAGCGGGCGCGGGCGGAGGCGGCTGCGGGGGCAGAGGAGGAGGCCCTCGGCTCAGGTCAGTGCACGAAGGGGCTGGGGCCGGGGATGGGCTACCAGGGCCAGAGCGTCCCGGTGCCATCGCCCGCCCCGTCTAGCAGCTGCGCGGACCGGACTGACGGACGGACAGACGGGGCGGGCTGCTTGGACTGGGCGGGCGATGGGGCCGGGCCGGGGCAGGGTGAGGGGGGATGGGGCGGATGGGCTCCCCGTCCTATCCCTGCCCCACTTGGGGGCTGCGACGACTTCGGGAGTGGGGAGCCCCGGGCCACATGCGAGAGGACTGCTCGGGGTCCCCCAGGCTGCCTCCCAGCAGCGGGAGCCGGGCCGTCTGGAGTAGGGGGCGGCCGGGACTGAGTGAAGGACTTCTGGGCTGAGGAGACGGAGGCAGCACTGCGACCCGCCGGGGTGGCCCTGGGGCTGGAGGACGCCCGCGACGGCTTAGGCTTGAGGGCTTGGGGGGAGGGGGTCTGGCCGCAGCCCCCCAGGCCCCAGGATGCCTCGGCCAGCTTGGGGCAGGAGGCCCCTGGTCGCTGCGGCTTCGCTAGCCGTCTCAGCCCCAAGACCAAGAGAGCTAAGGCATGGGGGGTGGGGGCAGGTGCGCTGGACCAGAAGTTCCGGACCTCTCGGTCTCCCTGCAGAGGGTTCTGGCTTCCCCCCGGAGCTAGCCCTGGGTATCCTGGAAACGGGCAGTGTCACTCCTGCCTGGGCATCACTGTGCCTCCTCCGCCCCGCCGTCCCTCCCGCTTCCTCCCCCCATACCTCCTAGGACTCCTGGTGGAGGGGGGGGGGCGCCCTGGGAGGAGGCTTCGCACAACGGGGCTCCAAGATGCAGGGGCGGGAGGGTGGGCACAGAGTGGAAATATGGGGGCTCGGAGCTAATGGCAACCGCGGCTGCTCTGGAGAGGGAGGGGGCCCCACCTAATCCCCCCCAGGGAGATAGGCTGACTTGCAAGAACCTGGAAGAGAGATGGGGAAAGGCAGGCAAAGCATCCTGACCTTTCAAACCCTGGACCCCTCTCCCCCAACGAATTTCATGGGATCTGTCTAATGGGTCCACATTATCCCCTTTTTCCTAAGAATGAAACTGAGGCCCACTCAGGGATATGAGGAGATCGCCCTGGGGGGAGTTGAACTTAGCCCTGGGAGCTGTGGGGTGTGTGTGTGGGGGTGTCAGCTGAAAGGGAAGAGCTTAGGGTCTCTGAGAGGCCCTGACACTCACGGGGACCTAGGACCCTTGCCTCTGGGCCCGAGGGCAGGCTGGGACCATCCTGGAGAAGCAAGGGTCAGGGAGGACGGACAGAGACCACCTCCCACCCCTTTCCCACTTCCTTGGGATCCGGCTTCTCCCCGGATCTTCTTCTCTGTACTGCAATGCAATTCTGCTCAACATAAGCTGCAGGTATGTTAAGGGGAAGAGAGGGAGGGAGGGAGCAGAGACACCTCTAGGCTGGCGCTAGGTTCATTCACCACCACTACCACCTCCCGGGCCTATTTGGCCCTTTGGGCTGGAGAGTTGAGACACTCACTCCCATCTCCAGCCTGAGCCTCAGTTTCCTGCTCTTTAGGTTGGCAGGGTGTGACTGGCTGGTTCCCAAATCCTTTCCTGCCTTGATAATTTGACTGGGCAGCCCAGACCTTGAGGGGTCTGTTTCCTCAATGTCAAGTGGGGGGGGCAGCCAGGCCCCCAGCTAGACATGGAGTGGTCAAAGGGGCTTAGCCTGGTTGCCCTCCTGTGTGCTTCAGCCTTCCCCTGCCTCCCCCTTCCCCTCCCTCCTCTTTCCCTTCTCCCAACTCATTTCCAGATGACCGACTGGAAGAAGCTGTCCTGGGCCTAGGTCTAGGCTCCTTCCCCCAGGCAGCCCCTTCCAAATGCTCTCCCTGGCCCAGAGGCTGTAAGCCCTCCTGCACCAGGGTCTAGGAAGGGTGTGCCAGGCTCCAATGATGGACAGATAGATGAATGAACAGGACAGACAGAACGAGTCAGTTCTCTTGGGAAGAGAGGAGCTTTTTGTCCAGATATGGGTGCAGGAAGCTGGATTCTAAGAGGACCAGGACAAGATTCAGGCAGAAGAGGGAGGCGGGTGGCCGGTATCCAGCAGGGTTCAGGGTAGAAGCCTTCCTTCGCCGGAGTCCGGCCAGAGCCCCTGACAGCAGCCTGGGGGCTGCCAGTGAAATTCTGAGAAGGATTTGGGCTCTAACCACTCGGTCCATGGGGCAGCTCAGGGCGGAGTGGCAAGAGCCCAGCCAGTGAGGAGAGTGTGGGGGGACCTCAGAAGCATAGGAAGCAGCGGGAACAAAGGCTGGAAAGGAAGAAGGGGCAACAATCAGAGTCAGCCAGCCCAGAGGGAGAGTGCAGAAGATGGAGAGGGGCAGGGGGGGCGAGTCTGGAGGTGGAAAGGGAAGGGACACAGGCTCGGCTGGAGCAGGCGATGGGATGCGGTGGCAAGGGTCCAGCCAACAGCCAGGGGTGCGGGCCCTGAGCTTGGGAGGGAGGTCAAGGCTGCGGGCAGAGAGGGAAGAGGGGAGGCATCAGACCGGCTCGGAGGGTGACAAGGCCAAGGGATGAGGAAGAGGATGTGGGGCCTGCTATGGAGATGGGAAAGCACAATCGCAGAGGCAGGAGGAGAGTAGCAGGCGAAGGGGTGGCCAACGGCAGCACTCCGGACGAAGGGGGACATTTTGGACCGAAGGAGGGTATGGTGGTGACCAGGAGGTCTCCAGGGACCTTTTAAGAGCAGTATCAGTGGAGGGGCTTCTCCTGGGGCCAAGCAGAGCGAGGCTAATCCTTCCTCTCCAGGACAGTCCTTTGGGATGTGAGCAAAAGCATCATGGGTCTTCCCCACCCCCATACCCATCCCTTCAGTACTCTCCAGGAGAAACATCCCTTCAATTCATCCTCATGTCACAGACTCCAGACCCTTCACTACTCTGATTGCCAGACCTCCTGTCCCCTCCCTAGGCCTGGAAACTCTGTCCCTCCCCATGCTGCCCGAGATTGCATTGGGTTTCTAATAGCCATATCACGTTCTACTATCTCCTACTGAGCTTGTGGTCCCCTCAGACCCCCAGATCTTATGCAGAGGAGTTGCTGTCTAACTAGACCTCTCCCACCCTCGATTCAGGAAGTGTAAGCCATCGAGCCCTGTGGCATCATATCCTACTGGACTCGGCCGAGTGCTTGAGTCTGCTGAGATCTTTTGGGATCCTGACTGTCACTCATTATTTTATCCATCCCCCTCAGTTCATGAGTCTGTCATCCATGCCTTGCTTCACGTCATTGGATAAAAATATTCAATAGCACAGATCCCTCAGGCTCTCCCCTGGAGACCTCCAGCCACACTGACACGGACCCAACACAAACTGAGTGAAGTCTGGCTGTTCAGGCACTTCCGAGACCATCCAGCCAGTTGTGCTGCCTCTGGGAAGGGCAGGGACATGGGGTCTGCACCCCTCCTCCACTTTGCCAAAGGCTGCCGATCCCTTCAAGGTGCCAGATCAGCCGTACAACAAGCCTTCATTAAGCTCAGACTGTGTGCCGGGTCTGGGTCCCAGCTACAAAGGGAAAACAAACATATGGTCCCTGCCCTTGAGGAGCTCACAGAAGGGCGACAAGTCCACAGAGAGCTGTAGCCACTACACACAGAGGGGAGCTTTAGAGGAAAAGAGCAGCAATGTGTGATCTGCTGGAAAGGCAGCTTGGCACTGAGTGGTGAAGGGTTTGAGTGGAGAAGGGAAAGAGCAGAGGTATCTCCATTTGCTCCTGGAGGCCGTGGGGAGCCATTGGAGGTTCTTAAGTGGGGAGTGACACGGTCAGATCTGTGCTTTAGGGAGATCATTTTGGAGGCTGAATGGAGGACGGACTGGAGGGGGGACAGCCGGGAGACAGGCAGCCCCTCAGCAGCTACTGCAATCGTGCAGATGTGGGGCGATGAGGGGCTACACCAGGGTGGGGACAGAGTCAGAGGAGAGAAGGGACCTATCGGGAGAGATGCTGTGAGAAGGTAAAATTGACAAAAGATGTAGTGGAGGTGAAACAGATGAGATGTAGCGGAGGTGAAATTGACAGGCCTTGGCACCATTTTGTTTCTGGGGGTGAGAGCGTGAGGAGCCCCGATCACTACTAGGTGGGGAGCCTGAGGGCCTAGGAGGATGGGGGTGCCCATTCTCAGCAGCTTCAGTTTGGGGGCCCCTCTCCCACCCTTCACCAATGGCTCACCCAACCCTTCTTTCCTGGTCAGATTATTTGATTTTGATCAAATAAGATAATATTTTTAAAGCACTTAGCACAGTGCCTGGTAGGTACTCTCTTGATCAGTCTGCTCCGTTTATTTCCTGCCCCACACACCCTTCCTACAGATATTAGGAACTTTTCAAATGTTGGGTGGAGGAGGAGGAACTGGATTGTCCTGGACCTGTAGGAGCTGGGGAGGGGATGGCTGGGGGAGAAGGCAGCTAAGAAAGTCGTTTCAGTACTGGAGAAACTCGAGTATGTTCGGAAGGGGATGGAGAGGCAGAGACCAGAGAGGTGGGTGGATGGGGGCTGGGCAGGGTGGCTTGCGGGGCAGAGGGCTCAGGGGAGGGCTTAGGGTTGGGTTAACCCCACCAGAACCTGTAACTCTGACCGTCTGTGGTCAGGTGATGTGTGGCGCAGGGAGCCGAGGGCAGTTCCATCACGAGGCCTCAGTCTCTGGGAGAAGCAGGAGTGTACATTTAGGGCAGGGGCATCCCCGCTTAGTAACCTCCTGCCCACCTGGGGGCCGTGCCCAGGGGCAGACCGTCCAGCTCAGCACCTTCGCTTCTTATTGGTCATGTGGGCGGGGACTCAGGTGGGCATGGGCTCCTTTAAGAAGAGCACTGTACTTATGATCCCCCTTGGAGAGCTGAGGAAAGTGGGGTTCAGAGACAGCAGGTGACTGTCCCAGAGTCACAGAGCTTATGAGTGTCAGAAGTAGGCTGGGAAGCCAGGCCCTCTGGCTCTGTTGGTGGCCTCCTTTGTGAAATGGGTAGGAGATGGAGATGGATGGCTCCCTGAGGGTCCTCGTGGGATGACTGGAAGGTGGGGGAAGCGTCCCAGCAAATGCCTTGGGCAGGCCAAAGACTGGGATGAGGGGCAGCTTTGAGGCTAAATTCGGGGACAGACAAGCTGGGAGGGAAAACTGAGCTGTGGGGGATCCTCCTCATGGCCAGGAACCCCTCACTTACCTGGAGGGAGACCCCTGGGGGAATGCAGAGCTCTCCTCCCTGGGCCGGAGGACAGCCTGTTAGTGAGGCCTTGATAGGGGGACCCAGGCTTCCACAGTCCCGTCTCCTGCCTAGAGAGCATTTACAGGGCTTCAGACTTGTGACCCACCTTTCTAGACCCAGGCCGGAAGTCCCCGGGGCCAGACAGGCCCATGATGTCCCCGACGCTTCTGTCTCCTGCGTCTGTTTCCCATCCTCCCCCTACATCCTGCCTGTGGGTCTGGGCCCCTCCATTTGGCTTCCCATCCTATCCTTTGGGATTCCTGCCCTGAGCTAATGTGGGGGGCAAGGAGGAATCCAGCAGAGTCTCGGTTCCCTCCTTTGTAGAGTGGGGGCAATGATTCCTCCTTCACCAGCCCCACATTAAGGTTTCTGTGAGGGAAGGGTTTCAGCAGCCCGGGACTGTGAAGGAAGCAGGGGGAGTTCAGGGACAGAGAGTGGCCGGGCCAAAGCAGGGCCAGCCTTCCAGGGCACTGGCTCCTGGAGCCAAGAGCCCAGACTCAGGCAGGGGCCCCGGGCCAGGAGCCAAGCCAGGCCAAGGCTGACATTTGGGGCAGCCCAGGGCCAGAACACCTGGCTCCCCTTCCATTCTCAGACCCAAACTTGCTACGGCATCTGGAGCGAGACGCCGAACCTCATTTTTTCCTTTTCTGTAGGTGTTGAGAGGATCCCGTGAGATCCCAGAGGCTGCTACTGCCTCAGTTTCCACTCTTCTCCTGGGACTGTCCCTGCCCCGACTGGAGCTCTCATGGTCCAGGGATGGCAGTCTGCCACACTGAGCTCCAGGAGAGAGCATCTTAATTAAAGGGCCAGGAGCCGCTTCTATTGACTCGGCTGCATGTTTATGGGACCGTGTGGGTTCCCCCTCATCAAGCCTCTCCCCAGCACCAGGCAGGGCTGCTCACCCAGGAAACGTCCCTGTGTTTAGGCTCAATTTCCTTTCCTAACCAGCGGTACATGATTCATGGATTGATTCCTGAGGGAAAGCTTACCAGGGCCCTGGTGGCAACCAGGCTGCCTTCTACCTACCCGTCTCCCCAAAAAGCATTAGGGACATGCCGGGCTTGTCCCGGCGGCTCGCTTCCCTCTGGTCAAGGACCCCCACATCCTTCACACCACCTTCTCCACTTCCAGATGCCCAAGATAAAGTGCTGGGGGGTAAGGGCTACCAGTCCCAACCCTTGGGTCTGCTATTCCAGGCTCTTAAGCCTGTCTGGACCAAGGTCAAGGCTCTGACTGAAGCCAGGGGCCAGGGCTCTAGCTGGGGCTTCTCAAGGGTCCTGGGAACCCGGGTTAGAGCTCATAGGTCTGGACCTTAGCTGTTCCACATTTGAGGTCTGCCTCCCTCCCCCGCCATAGCCCCTCTGGTCATGGTCACTATCTCATATATGTCCCCGTTAACAGGAGTGCTCAGTGCAGGCAGGCAGGCTGATGGTCAGCGGCAGAAGGCCCTCCTGAGGGCTGGACTCCTCAGGATGCTGAGAGGGGTGGCCTCCCCCACTGGGCTCTGGGCTCGAGGGCATGAGACACTTGTTCTCTCCTCAGAACCCAAGGCAACAAGGCCTGATGGGGAAAGCCAGGCTGGAGAAGAGCCAAGGAGGGCAGACACCAGAGTGGGGGACCCAGAGCTCAGGGACCTGGGCTTCCTTCCGGAGCTTGGCCCCCAGAAGGGAAAGGGGAGTGAGGGGCCTCCCTGGGGAGATCTAGGGGGGACTTAAAGAGTGTCAGGCAGAAGAAGGGGTGGAGGGACCCAGCTTGGGTGGGACATGAGAGCAGAAGCAGGACCAGAACTCACCCAGTCCACTTCCTACCCACTTGACAGGAGAGGAAACTGAGGCCTTAGCAGCTGTCACTATTTGTGTGTGGCTGAGGGAGGTGGGCTGAGGGACTGTGAGAAAAGCGTGTTGGACGGGCATCCACATGGGGGCCGAAGTGCATGAGGGTGGGAGGTGGGGAGGGGAGGGGAGAGAAGGGCTCGCTGACCCAGAGCCAGGCTCTGAGCTCACTGACGTAGGGCAGGGAGGGTCCTGAGGCGCCTCCTGAGAGCAGACGGCAGCTACCAGGCTCTGGAGCGCCGGTCCAGGTGGGCCCAGTGACCTCCAAGGAGGAGAGGTGACTGGGGGGGTTTGGGGGGGCAAAGGGGAGCAAGGGGCAGCCGGTGTGGAGGTGGCGGCCAGGGCAGAGCCCACATCCGTGAGAGCCAGGAGAGGGAGCAGAGTGAGAGACTGCAGATGAAGGCGGGTTTGCTCCCGGGGGCTGGCAGCTGCAGAGGGGGCTTTGGGGGATTGAGAGGAATGTGATGCTGAAAAGGGAGAAGGCAGTGGGGGGAGGGGGAGAACAAACAGGGTTTGAACAATGGCAGCTGGGGGCTCCAGATCCCTGCTTGGGAGGGAATGTCAGCCTCGGGGCAGGTAGAGCCTCGTCTGTGGCCTCAGGCATCTCTGTGGGGCTGCAGAGCTGGCAGCAGGAGGGGGGCTGCATGGAGGGTCTTCTGAGGAGCCCCAGGTGGCTGCAGATCGTCACCGAGGCTGGGTGACCGCTCTGACCACAGGGCCTCGGAGGGTCCGGTGATACTGGGCTTCCCCCACAACAGCCGTGACTCCATTCCGCATTCTCGGGAGGAGAGCTGCCCCCCACACCCCGCACTCCTCCCCCGTCTCCCCAGTCGTGCTCTTGGCCAGCAGGGGGCTTCCTGAGCCCCTCAGCCTCAGGAGGGCAGCCCTCTCACCCTCGCCTCAATCCCTCAAGGCTCTGGGCAACCTGAAATGCCACCATTAGTGCCCCAGCTCACTGGCACGAGTGCAGTCTACCCCAGCCTGTTGGACCTTCTCACCCAGCAAGGTTGAAGGAAAGCACTAGTGTGCCCAGCTCTGCAGATCCAGAGCGACTGAGCCAGCCGGCAAGGAAACACCTGCAAACAGACAGGGGTGGGTGGGGGAGTGGGAGGCAGGGCTCCTAGACAATTGCTGGAGGGGGAGGGGGGGAAGGAAGGGAAGGAAGTGAAGGGGAAGGGGGGAGAGAAAAGGGAGGAAGAGAAGGAAAGGGAGGGGAGGAGGGAAGGAGGGGAGATGGAGAAGGGGGAGAGGGGAAGGGGAGAAGGAGGGAAAAGGGGGAGGGAGGAGGAATAGAGAAGGAGGGGAGGAGAGGAAAAGAAGGGGGCAGAGTGTGATCAGGGTCCTAAGTCCCGTGGGTGCAGGATAGCCCCGCCTGTTCAGACCCTCGGTGCAGAGGGCAGAGTTGCCTCCTGCCTCCCTCCCTCCTGTAGGATGTCATTGTCACCTCCCACCTGCCTCCCGTGGAGGTTCTGAGGTTCCCCTGAACATCAGCGCAGCCCCTCCACCAAGGACCCGCTCCCCTAACTCCTACTGGCACAGGCAGGTAGGTTCCAAAAAAGAACAGTTGCTGTCTTTGTTTCCAAGGGTAACCATTGTAATTTACAGAGCCCCCATCAGTGTGCCTCCCCTTGACAATGAGCCAGAGGACTCAATTAGCTTTTGGGGGAAAAAAGCATTTATTCAAATGGCACAGCGAGCAGCAGTTCCAAAGCATTTCCCCCAGAAGCCTGGAGTGCACACTACTGCAAAGCCTGGGGAGCCTAAGGGGGAAGAGTGGGTGTGGGTTTAGAGGATATCAGTTGTGAGGCGGGTGCACACACAGAGAACCATGTGGCCCCAGCAGCTCACAGTGCTGGAACAGCAGGGTCTCCACGCCTTTTATTTCTCTTGGTGTTGAGGATGAATGTCTCCTGCTAGGAGGGCTGGATCGTCCCTGTGAGATGGGCAGCTTAGCTGGGCTTATTCTGTAGGGGTGATGTGTCTGCTGGATGGGCCAATCTGGGAGGGGGCTGGCCTGAGTGGGTCACTCAGCTGCTGGCCCGGCTCTTTTTCTAGCACGGCTGCTGCTGGGCCGGGCCAGGAAGGCCAGCCTCCAGGCACTGAGGAGGGCAGGGAAGGATGCCAGGCCTCCAGGCAGGGCTGCTTCTGAGCAAGCTCTTCCTCTGGGCTGGCTCTTTGTCGCCCACACGGCGACTCTGCCGGACTGATTCTCTTGTCTCCCTCGGCTCCCTCTTTGGTGGGCAGCCCTGGTCTCCCCCCATCCCCCTGTGACTTTGCTGCTATTTCTGTGCTCTTAGCTGCAAAGGCAGGGACTCTTAGCACAGGATGGAGCCTCAGCTCTGAGGTGTGTCCCCCTCACGAGGTCTAGATTCTGGCATCTGAAGGTGCCTCCTGATTCCAAGCAGTTCCCTCGGCATGGGAGCCCACCCTTACTTATGGTGATCAGAGAGGGAAGGAGCATTTATTAAGCACCAGCTGTATGCCAGGCACTGTGCTAAGCACTTTACAAATATGATCTCATTTGGTCCTCCCAACAACCCTGAGAAGGAAGTGCTGTTATTATCCCCATTTTGAAGCTGAGGAAACTGAGGCATACCAAAGTGAGGTGACTCACCCAGGGGAGCCAGTTTGGGGTCTTATGCAGATGAGGAGAGGAGGACAGCTAGCTGGAGACAGTCTGGGCTCTGGGGTAAGGCAGGGGTGGGCTCTGATGGCCTTTTCCATAGGCCAGTGAGCTGTTCCCACAAAATGTTGGCACTTTTTTCCCTTTACATTCCACGCTGGCAGCCCTCAGTTTGGCCGCAGCCTGCAGAGGGCATCCCCACCCTTCATACCCCGTTCCGGCTGGCACTGGGGTGTCACCCCGGGGGAAGCAGCATGGCCCAGGGCCCGATTCCGATGGTGACGACCACTTCCTAGGCCTTGCTGGGGAGGGATTGGATGCCCTCTGAGGTCCTGTTTTCTCAGCCCCCCCCCCCGCCGCTTTACAGAGGGTGACTCCCCAAGGTCTCAGAGTGCACCGGGAAGCCCCCAGGACTCCCGAGTCAGTCCAGAAGTCGTGATCTGTGGGAGGCCTGGTAGGTTCATACGAGGCAGGAGGAGCAGGGAGTGGAGAGGAAAGACCAGCTGGGGCCTGACAGAAGGAAGCACACCATCCACTTCTAGGCCCTTCTTGACCACCCCCTCCCACTATTGGTGCTGGACCTCTGGGTCACCCCCAGTCAGCTCCTCTGAAAGGGGGAGGAGAAGGACCTTTCTGAGGGCGGGTAGGGGTCTTGGCCTAATTATGTATGTCTAGAGCTGCCAGCTTTCCCTGAGGTTCTCTGACGTTAAGCGATGCCTTGAGGCATCGGTGGAGTGGGGCTGGGGAGAGAGGCCCAGGTAGGGCTCGTGGAGAGGGGGACACGCCGGCAGGAAGGAGCCTCCCCGTGGGGGAAGGAGACCCTCAGTGAAGGACGATGAATTTGCTTTGGATTCCTGGGCCACCTGCCCTTGTGATACCGGGAGGCTCCCTGGTCGGGAGTCGTCCCTTGAGCATGTGGGCTTGGCTAATCTGCCTGTTCGTGTGTGATCCAGCCGGGCCTTTCCTGTCTCTCTGGGAGGGTGCCAGCCCACCGGTGTCCAATGCCTGGCCAGTCGAGCCATGGGGCTGCCTCCCGGCCTCAGCCTTGGCCCTCCCCGCACCCAGCTCCGGGTCTGATCTTCACGGTGGCGTCCTCTTTCCTAGGTTCCGCGGTCACTCCAAGGTAGAGGAGAGCTGCCAACGCACGAGGCCCTTCTTCTCCCGAAGCCATGGCCATGTGACCGGGAGGACACATGCAGTGAGGACAGCCCTTCCCCCCTCCTCAATGCTGGCTCCCAGACGCTGGGGAGTGGTCCAGGGGGGCTGGCGCCTCAGGGCAGGCCAGAGCCCCCCAGAGCCTCTGCCCTCCATAGCCCCCCGCCTGTGACCCCCCCCCGGCGCTGGGGCTGCAGCTATGGACCCAGAGCTGGCCCGGCCCTCGGTCTCTCTGAGCCAGCCCTCCCGCCCCTCCTGGCGCCATGGCTCTCTCCATCTCCTGGGACGTGGTCTACATCGTGGTGGAGGTAGTCATCGCCGTGCTGGCGGTCTTGGGCAACGTGCTAGTGTGCTGGGCAGTCTCGATGAACACCAACCTGCAGAACGTCACCAACTACTTCGTGGTGTCCCTGGCGGCGGCCGACATCGCCGTGGGGGTGCTTGCCATCCCCTTCGCCATCACCATCAGCACCGGCTTCTGCGCGGCCTTTCACGGCTGCCTCTTCATCGCTTGCTTTGTGCTGGTCCTTACTCAGAGCTCCATCTTCAGCCTGTTGGCCATTGCCATTGACCGCTACATTGCCATCCGCATCCCACTCAGGTGAGCTGCCCTCTGGCCCCAGGGCTCCCGCTGGCCTGGGCCTCACTGCCTTACGTGCCCGCCTGATGGCCCATCCTGAGCTGAGATGACCGGTGGAGCTTCCCCCGCAGTCGTGCTGCCCTCTGCTCGCCCGCAGGAGGTCAGAGCTGTGCCCCCTCCCAGGCTGGGAACACTTCGTCTTACCCGGGCTCCCTGGAGACCATAGGCAGCTGGGGTTAGGGCTGGGCTAGGGCTACGACCAGGGGCTGGCAGAGAATCCCAGACTCACAGAACCTCAAGATCAGAAAGGAGGGGTCTCAACAGCTCCTGAGGCCTTTAGTGCACAGGATGGGTCTGACTAAGAATTCCTTTCATGGCATCTGAGACAGGGAGGCAGGGCCAGCCTTTGCCTAAAGCCCTCCAGGGAGGGGCAGTCGCCAGCTCCCGGGGGGAGCCTGTACCACACATAGGAGGTTCTTACTGACACAGAGCCTAGACTGGTCTCTTTGTAGCTTCCCCCAAATGCTCCTGGGTCTGGCCCCTGGGGCCAGTCGGAACAAGGTGAATGCCCCCCTTTCCCAGTGGACCTTCAGATACCTGAACACAGTTCTTGTGGGACCCTAGACTAAATATTACCAACTTCAACTGATCTTCTCATGCTGGCCCCCACAAAGCCCTTCCCCAGACTAGCTGTGTCCTCTGGACACTCTCCAACTCACTGGTGTCCTTCTTAGGCTGCGGTATTCAGAAATGACCCCAGCGCTCCAGGGAAGGCCTTACCAGGGCAGAGGACAGTAGGATGGATGCTCCCTTCTGTTCCAGGAAGCTCTGCACCTCGGGATGGGGCCTGGGAGCTGAGCCAGGGCCAGGAGCTTTGGGGGCTGCCACATGCCACTGCTAGATCTACTTCCTGTCTCCTCAAGCCGTTAGATTTCTTTTTCAGACAAACTGCTGTCTGCCTAACCAGACCTTCCTCATCTTATACTTGAGAAATTGATTTTTTGGACCCAAGTGTAAGGCTTTATGCTTATCTCCACTTAATTCCAGCACTCCAGCCTCTCAGGATCCTTTTGGATCTGATTCTGTCACCCAGTGTTTAACTCTCTCTCCCATGTCTTCAAGTTGGCTAAACATACTATCTCTGCCTTTATCTAAGTCACTGATTTATCCAAGCCTTGTGCTAAGCACAGATTCCTAGGGCACACCATCAGAGACCTCCTGCCCCATTGACACTGAACTATTAACAAGTACTCTTTAAGACTGGCCATCAAACAATTCTGAATCCTTGTATTATCAGCTAGTCCACATCTCTCAATCTTCTCCCCGAGAATAGTAGGAGATGCTTTATCTAAAGCTTTACTAAAATTGAGGTAAACTTTAACCCCAGCATTTGCCCCATCTGCTAGGTTCATCATTCTGGCCAACAAGGGAACAGGCTAAGTCTGGCATAACCTGTGCTTGCTGAGCCAGCCAGGCCAGCTCTTTGCAAGTCACGACTGTCTTTTCTAGATGTTCACCAATTATCTCTTTAATGAGCTGCTCTAGAATTTTCCTAGGAGTAAAAGCCAAAGTCACAGAACTAGAGTTCAAACTCTCTTCTCTTCCCCTTAAAAATAAAATCAGGATAGTCTTCTAGCCTTACCCAGACCTACAGAATTGGAGATTTGACAAGGATCCCAGTGGCCTCTAGTCAACCCTGACCCACACAGAATCCCCCATGACAACCTTCCCACCATGGTTTAGCATGTCTCTCATCCTTCCCTGATGGGCACAGTGGTCCTATCTGCCGATTCTTCCAGACCCCAAGGTTGCAGGTTAGTCTGGGCTGAATGCTGAGCTCATGTAGGACACCAAGGGACCCTAGGGGTGCAGAGAGGACAACAGCAGCTACAGTGTGCTTCATGGACACTCAGCTTTCTGATATTCCTGCCAGCTATGCAGAGACAGCATTTTGCAGCAGAGGAAACTGAGGGTCAGTGTCTTACTCACAGTCACCCTGCTAGTAAATGATGAGGATAGAATTACAGCTTGGGTCTTGGTCAGTGCTCCTTCCCTCCACTTCAGCAAGGCAGGATAGGTAGAGAAGATCCTTGGCAAGCCTGCTGTTGGCTGTGAACTTGCCCCCTGCGTCCTTCCTCCTAGGCCTCCCCAGGGGTGGGTTGTGGAGGCTCTGGCAGAGTCAGCCCATTAGACAGACTTTGAAGAGGGACCTGTGACGGAGGCTGTGAGTCCTCCGCAAGAACTGGCCTGCTGAGTGCCCTGTAAACCAGCGAGTCCTCCGGCTGCTGGGGACGAAAAGCCTCAGTCATTCTGGGGACCCCGCTGCCTCCATTCCTCCTGGAGCTTCTTCTCAGCTGTGGGCCTTCAGGTCTCTGGGGCTGGGGGAGTTTCAGCCAGTCAGAACATATTTCTCAGCAACCAAAAGGGAGCGAGGCCGGGGCCCTGCCCAGGAGAACAAGCAGCCTGTGGCCAGAGACCCTGCCCATGCCTTCCAGCCAAGTGCTGGGCTCCTCAGCTGGCAGCTGGTCAAGGACTGGTCCATGGGCACAGCCAGGGGTTCCCCAGCCCCAGTCATGCCCATTCAGAATCATGCTGAGCATGTACTGCCCAGTGTACTTTGGGGGAAAGTCCTGGGTTGGCCGTTAACGTGCTGTATGATGCTGGCCACCTCTTACCCTCTCTGGGCCATATTTATCCCAGAGTAGAAAAGACTGGGAAATTTTCCAGTCCTGGGGAAACCCCACACCGAGGGAAGTGTGTGAGGGGAGGGAGAGCAGAGGGTGTGATCCAGGAGGGCAGCTGGTAGTTAGCTGGCTGAGTTGCCTTACCTGTGGCTTCCAGCCTCCCTCCTGGCCTCCCGATCCCCTCCCTTGACCAGCCCAAGTAAGGAGGCCTGTAACTGGGCCTTCCCCAGGCCCCGAGAGGCATTCAGCTTTCCTCAGGCCACTGTGGCCACGAATGTGGACCCTAGCTTGCTTGTGGGCCTCCCCCACCCTCTCACCTTTGCCAAGGCTGTGCCCCCAGCCTGGCATACTCTCCCTTCTCACCTCTGGCTCACAGGATCTTAGTCACCGCAATCCCGTCCTCACCTGTGCTAGATCTTCGTGCTTTATTCCTCTGGATGCGTGTTCCCTCAGGTCCTGCAGGAGAATGTCAGCTCCCTGAGGGCAGGGCCTGTCCCGCTTGTGTTGTCTCTGTTTCCCTTGCACCCACCACTAGACAAGGCAAGATCAGACAGTGCATCGAATCAACCCCGGTGATGGAGGCAGACAAGATGTGTACTTGGGGAAGCTGGGGGGGGGGCCCGCAGGCCGGCATACCAAACAGAAGCAGAGGCTCTTTGCCCTCAAGGAGCTGATGGTCCAAAGCCTAGGGTTTATGGCTGGCTTGGCAGTGGAAACTGAGGCCCAGAGAGAATGGCATCTGGCCTGGCCTGGTCGCCAGATGCGGGCTCCTTGCTCCCTCCCTCACTGGCCTTACCTCAGCCAGCCATCGTGACCCTCCCCTTCTTCCTCCCCAGGTACAACGGCTTGGTGACCGGCACGCGGGCCAAGGGCATCATTGCCATCTGCTGGGTGTTGTCCTTCATCATCGGCCTGACGCCCATGCTGGGCTGGAGCCGGTGCGTGGAGGCCGCGGCAGCGGGCAATAGCTCCGAGCCCCCGCACTGCAGTGTGGGCCAGATGCCGTGTCTTTTCGAGGCGGTGGTCCCAATGGACTACATGGTCTACTACAACTTCTTTGCGTGTGTGCTGCTTCCTCTGCTGCTCATGTTGGCCATATACCTGCGCATCTTCATGGCGGCCCGGCGACAGCTGAAGCAGATGGAGAGCAAGCCGGCAGCGGGCGAGCGCTCGCGCTCCACGCTGCAGAAGGAGGTGCACGCGGCCAAGTCGCTGGCCATCATCGTGGGCCTCTTCGCCATCTGCTGGCTGCCCCTTCACATCATCAACTGCTTCACCCTCTTCTGCCCAGAGTGCCCGCACGCGCCCCCCTGGCTCATGTACCTGGCCATTGTTCTCTCGCACACCAACTCCGTGGTGAACCCCCTCATCTACGCCTACCGCATCCGCGAGTTCCGCCACACCTTCCGTAAGATCCTCCGCAGCCACGTGGCCCGGGCCTCCACCCCGCGCGGCCGGGACTGCGGCCAGGGCCAGGAGCGCGTTAGTCTCCAGCTCAATGGGCACGGCGCTGGCCTCTGGGCCAATGGCGGCACGCCCAGGCCAGACAGGGCGACCACAGCCCTGGAGCCCGAGGGTAGGGGCTCGAGACACGGCTGTGGCCTCCAGGACGTGGAGCTCCTGAACCTGGAGCTCCCGGGGTCTCACCCCACAAGCCCTGGCCTGGAGGGGCCCCCACCAGCCGGCATCTCCTGACATTGGCCACGGATTTGGCTGAAAGAGAATCTTTGACCCTCTGGTGGCCAGAGGAGAAGTGGGTCTGCATCCCAGGAGGAGGTCTGGCCTGGATGGGGGGTGCCCAGCTAGGGACTGGGGGACCTTCCTCAGGCTGGCCTCCTGAGTCAGCCTGGCTCTTGGCCACCACCGGACAATCTGCGTCCTGCCTCAGTGACCCAGAGTGGGCCTGGGGAGCAGGGAGCTGCGGGGCCTTCAGGAGGAGGTAGACTGAGGGAAGGACCCCTGGGGTGCTTTCTGGATCCTGGCTGCCCTCCTGGATGCCTCTGGTCCTGCTGCAGAGGTGGCCTTGGGTGTGTCACTGGCCCTGGCCCTCAGGCGGAGGGGCTGGGAGGGAGTGGGCAGGGGTGGGCAGGGGAGTGCATGGGGAGGCCAGGCTGGCCCTGGGTCTGTGTAGTTGGGGACTGACCGGCTCCCCGGGGACTTCTGTCTGTCTTAATAGCCACAGGTAATGTTTGTTTAGAGAGACAATTAAATGGGACTGTGTGACGTTGTGGTATGTGTGTCTGCACCCTGTACCCTTTGCTCACCGGGAGGCAGCCAGCCCCTGGGCCCCCACTGCCCACCCCGTCCTCCCTGGCTGGGAACCTGCCACGTTCAGGGCATTCTGTAAGAAGTGCCAGGGCCAGAGGCCAGAAGAGGCAGACCCAGCCCTGGGTGGGCAAACGGTACTTCTCCTATTGCCCCATTCTGGGCTCCGGGGCCTTCAGGGAAGAGGGCTTTGGAGCTCTTGGTCTGCCTTTCCTCTACCCTCCAGTTCTGGAGGTCTCCCATCTAAAGACCCCCTAAAGACCCTGAGCTTCCCTCGAGGCGTGCAGGGACTGCTGGGGGAGAACAGAGGGGCAGCTTTGCCCCCTGCCATTCTAACAGAAATCCTGGGGTTCCTGAAAGCCCTTCTGAGCTCACGTGGCCTTTAGCAGAGGGACTCCTGGTAGTGCCCCTGCCTCGGAATCGTACCAGGAAGCCTGGGCTCTCCCTGGGGCTCTGTGGCAGGGATGAAGCTGAGTCCCAGGCAGAGCCCTGGCATCCTTCCCTCCATGGTCACCCCAACAAGCTTTGGGGAAGCTTTCGGGCGTTCCTAGGAGGTGGGAGCGAAGCCTTTCCTCCCGGATCGCAGCCTGCACCTAAGGTAGTGTGGCTCACGCTTCTCCAGACTTGTCCTGCCATGGAGAGGGCAGCCAAAGAGAGAATTCCCAAGCAGCTGTGGCCACACTCCCCAGTTCTGCCAGTCATCACATCCTACGGGACTTGCCAGGGCCCACTTACTTTGCTACTATGGGGATCAGTTTCCTCATCTGTAAAATGGGGGTTGGGGTGAACCAGATGACCTCTGACTTTGGCTGGATGGGCTTCTGTGGGGCCCAGAATCTACCAGATGCTGTGTGGCGGCCCCCCAGAGACCCCCTCACCATGGCTTCTCCCATCCTGTCTCTGCTGTTGTCTCCCCTCATAGAAAGAATGGAGTCTGCCTGAGGAGCCGGAGGAGAAAAGTGGGCACCTTAATGACTGTGGCCACTCACAGTGCACGTATACGCAATGTTTGTTTACGTGGTGCTGGAACAGGGCCGAGAGCTTCAGAAATCTCTCATTTGAGCCTGGGAGGTAGATGCTCTATGATTCTCCCCATTTCATAGATGAGGAGAATGAGGCAGAGATCAAGTGACTTGCTCAGGGTCACACAGCTAGTAAACAGTAAGAACAACAATACCCCTAAGTGAACAAGGCAAGCCCCGCTGTTCTCAGTCACCCACTGTGTCCCCAGGGCCGTGCTCACTAAGCCTGGGGCAGGAAGAATGCCGCTGGCCCCACCCCCGCCTTCCTTCGGGGAGCTGAGGCCCGAGTGGCACAGAAGCCACAGCCAAAGGGCTGGCCGGGTCTGGGCTGGGGGTAGGAGGTGGGAGGTCCGGGCTCTGGGCCATCACAGCCACTCTCTGGCTATCAGCTCGCCCCTGGGCCCCAGTGTTTCCCTTGCCAATCCCAAGACAGGCCTAAGATACCAGGGGCTGCGTGTCTCCCGGGTCCTTCCCTGGGCTCCAGCCTTAACCCTGGTCCCCTCCCCAGCCTCTGGAGGGTGTCTGTCTGCTTCCCTACAGGTCCAGTCAGTGAAGCAGCTTGGCTGGCTCTGGGACCAAGGGGAGGGGGCCACACTGACCTTTACTCTGCCAATCGTGGGGCAGGGAGGGGCACTGGGGCTCACCAACACCCTTCATCTCACCAAGTCATCAGATGCTTCTGGGAAGTGGGAGGGAGGCAGGGGACCAGGGCCCAAACAAGGGAAATCACACAGCTTGAAGTGATGGTGGAGCTGGGATTGATACCTGATCTCTATACCACATGGGGAAACTGAGGCCCAGATGTAGGAGGGATTGGCCCAAAGTTACAGAGCCAGCGAGGTCCAGAAGCAGGACCAGAAGCCAGGGCTCCTCACGCCCTCCCCAGGGTCTTTCCTCCATACTGGAATGAGTGTCTAGAAACACACCCTGAGCACCCACTGGGCAGGTTGGGAGAACCTGGAAGGGTCACCTGATCCTGTCCCAGGCTAAGCTGCCTTTAAGCGGACTGTGACTCCGGGCATGGGGCCCTTCACAGGCTAGACAGACAGCAAACAGCCCTTAAGCCCCTGCTATGTGCCAGGCACCATGCCATGGTACCGCGTTGGATGTGGAGTGAGAGAGAGTGAGGATTTTAAGATGACCCCGAGGCTGGGAGCCTGAGGGCCTGGGAGAACAGTGATAGGGAAAGTAGGAGGCAGGGAGGGCTGGCGGAGAAAGGTCAAGCTCTGTTTTGAACATGTCTAGTTTCAGATGTCCACTGGACTGACGTCCACTTGGAGATGTCTGGAGGTCAGCAGAGAGGCTGGGGCGGGAGAGGCGGATTTCAGAGTCACCAGCACAGAGGTCATTCAATCCATGGGAGCTGATGAGATCACCCAGAGGGAGAAGGGCAGAGGGCCCAGGACAGAGCCCTGGGGACACCCATGGGCAGAGGGCCTGGTCTGGAGGAGGATGGGGCCAGAGAAGCATCCAGTGGTCAGAGGGGGAGGAGGAGAACCAGGAGAGTATACATGGGTGGGGTAGGGGGTGTCCCAAAAACACAGAGGAGAGTGTCCGGGAGGAGGGAGTGGTCACCATTGTCGGAGGCTGCAGAGGCCAAGGAGACTGAGGATGGAAATGAGGCTGTTGGGTTTGGCAGCGAAGAGGTAGTGGTAGGTCACTTTGGAGAGCGCTAGTTTTAGTGGAATGATGAGGTCAGAAGCCAGAGTAAGGGGTAAAGAAGAGAGGAGAGGAGAGGGGGGGCAGACCTGGGGAGCCAGTGGGCTTGGGGGAGGACCTGGGGTCTGCATCTGCCCTGGGGGGCACCCCCGCCCCCGCCTGTCCAGCACCGTCCAGTTGCCCTGCCCCCACTGGTGGCCTCTCCATCAGAAGGAGAGCTCTCTGTGAGCAGAGCTCTCTCTCTAGGCTCAGGGCCTGGAAGGGGAAGAGATTAAGCAGGGCCCTTGGGCTCCCTGGCTCTGTGGGTCTCTTTCGTGGGGCATTACAAGGATGCGGGGCACAGAAGGGAGAGGGTGAATAAGGGCTTCCCTCCTGCCAGTGGGTCTGGGGGGGCTGGGTCAGTGACCTCTGGGGTTCAGGACCCTGCCTTGGGCCCCAGCAGCCTCCTTTAGACCCCCCAGGGCTTCCCTCCTGCCAGTGGGTCTGGGGGGGCTGGGTCAGTGACCTCTGGGATCCAGGACCCTGACTTGGGCCCCCAGCAGCCCCTCTTCAGCTTCCCCTCCCCCAGTGTGCTGGGCCCTGCCTGGGGCTGGCACATGGTTCCATCCACCCACAAGCCCATTTTCCCCCCAGCCCCCAATTGGAGGCAATTTTCCAGTTAAAATGTTGTCAGTGACTGTCACGCTTTGATCTTTCTTTGTGCAGCTCCAAGACACCCACTCACAGGTGGGGGAAGGAGGAGGGAGAAGGTGGGGGGTGGGGTCCCAGAACCACCTCCAGCTGGAGGGTGCCTGGCATCATCCTAGCATCCCTGGGTCAAGGACCTGAGCTCACCGCCCCCCCCAAGCACCCCCACCCTGTCTGTATTTCCTCTAGCCACGGGGAGCTCAGTACCTTTCCAGGTCAGGGATCAGCTCCAGCTACCCACCCCAAGCCGACGTGGACCTCAGTGGCCCAGATCGGCTGCTTTAGCCCATTTCCCACTCCCCTACCATGTCTCCTGGTTCTGCCCTGTGAGATGGGGGGGGGGTCAACCGAACAGATCTGGGAATGCTAGCAAGTGCTGCAGCCCAACACCCCCAGGCCAGCCAGCCTAGAGCTCCCTCCCTGTGGGCATCTGCATCCTAGCCAGGGCTTTGGGCTGGCCCTTCTGGATATGTGGGCCATGGCTGCTAAGGCTAGCGGAACACTGGCAAAGTACCCGCTGCCCCAGGACAAGCTGGACCTGAGACGATGTGCCCATTGCCCAGATGAGGAAAGTGCCTGTCAGAGTAGGCTAATGACTTGTCCAAGGTCACCTGGTGTCAGGAACAGCAGGTGCCAGAGGCAGTCAGGCAGACTGGCTGGCATTGTGCCAGGGAGGAAGCCATTAGGCTACCCAGACAGAGATCAAGAGGGGGGAGTCTTGGGGTGCGGAGGAGGGGCTTCTGCCCTCACTTCCCACCCCCGAGGCACCAGCTGTGAGGGGATGTCTCAGGCTGGCTAGCCCCAGCTTTCCCGATTTGTGTTGGGGGTTTAGGCTGCACCCCTCACCTGAGCATTCCGGAACCCAAAGCTGCTGTTCTCTGGGGGCCAGCCATGCCTGAGGACCCACTCCACCCATGGGCATAGGTGCCCCTACCCGTGGAGAGGCTGAGTTGATCTTCCCTGGTGGGGGGGAGTCGTGTGACTTTTGCAGAGCCTGAGCCTGACCATCCAGGGGAGGGCAGGGAGGGGCAAGGACCACTGTTGTGCCCACTGGACATTTGAGGGTTCAGTGCTGAGGACAAGGATGCTGGTCCTCTGGGCGTGGGTGTGCGGGAGGTAGATTTGGGGGGGCCTTTCCTGAGCAGAGGGGCCCTGGGTGGGCCACAGAAAGGTCTGAGCCTGAGGAAGGGCCCTGGAAAGCCAAACCCTCCCTCTCCCCTCAACCCTGAGACTTCCTGCCCCTCCCCCCGCAGCTCCCTTCCTGGCCTGGCTAGCCTGTGTTTTCTCAGGCTATTTGTGTCCGAAGCTCACAGCTGAGGCCTCTCAGGCCCCCGGGGCTTAGGATTATTCAATTACTCCATTAGGAAGCCTGTCCTTCCTGCCCAGTCATTGAAGCATCCATCTCCCATAGGGGCTGCTGGCAGGCCTGCCTGGGGGAGGGGGGCTGCCCCACTCTGCCACCTCCAGCATTGCCCACAGACCCTCTCAGGACTCCTCTGGCCCCCCAGGGTGCCCAGTGCCGAGGTTGGCCTGGTGCCTGAGGACTGGGAGGGCTGGAACTCCCTGGGGGCTTCTATAGTCTGGGAGAAATGCCACGGCTGGGAAAAACAGGCTGATCTTGTGAGTTAGTGAGGGACAGGCAGAGCTCCCAGGCCTGGGATTGGGAGGGCCCCGAGGGTGCCTGCAGAGCCAAGGGAGCAGCAGCAGCAGGATCTGGGAGCCCCCCAGGCCTCCCCAGGATCAGAGCTTCAAGCAGGAAAGGGCCCTAGAGACCTCTGAGTCTCCCCACGACACTTTGCAGGTAAGGAAACTGAGGCACAGCTAGTGAAGTGTCTGAGGTTGGATTTGACAGGTCTGCTGACTCCTGGCCTGGTGCTCAGTTCTGGTACAACATTACAGGGCGTGGTCTGGAGGAGGCTGAAGACAGAGAAGGAATGGTGAGAGAGGTGGAAGGAGACCCAGGAGAGACAGAGAGAGAGAGACAGAGACAGACAGAGTCAGACAGAGACAGAGACAGAAAGACAGAGACAGAGAGACAGAGACAGAAAGACAAAGAGAGACAGAGACAGAGAGAGGCACAGAGAAAGAGACAGAGAGAGACAGAGAGACAGAGACAGAGAGACAGAGACAGAGAGAGACACAGAGAGACAAAGACAGAGAGACAGAAAGAGAGACAGAGAGACAGAGACAAAAAGAGACAGAAAGACAGAGACAAAAAGAGACAGAAAGACAGAGACAGAGACAGAGACAGAAAGACAGAAAGAGACACAGAGAGACAGAGAGATAGATATACAGAGTCAGACAGAGACAGAGAGACAGAACGGAGAGACAAACAGAGAGAGACAGGGACAGAGGGAGAAAGACAGAGATAGAGACAAAGGGACAGAGAGAGACAAAGAGGGAGAGACACAGAGAGAGAGAAAGGAGGGGAGGGGGGAGGGAGAGAGCAGAGGCTGCAGAGAGGCCAAGGAGGATGAAGACGAAGAAAAGCCCATTGGAATGGGCATCTAAGAAGCCACTGATGACTTTAGAGAGGGCACTTTTGGTGGACTGAGGTCAGAAATCAGACTGTACAGATCATTAAGAAAGCATGAGCTGAAAGGAAGCCCCAGGTGCTGACACCTTTTTCCTGAAGCTTAGCTACAAGGGACCACAGTCAGGGGCTGCAGGGATCACGGGAGGGTGTTTGGAGGATGGGGGAGGCCTGGGCGTGTTTGGAGGCAGGAAGGAGGAGACAGGAAGGGGCAGAGGGAGAAGAGAAACTGGGGAGGGGGGAGCAGAGAAGAGAAGGGCTGGCCTGGAATCTCTTGTGCAGGTGGCTGGGGCGCCTTGGCCCACTTCTTTGTGGAAGTCTGTCTGACCCTCTCATTATTCCACAGAGGAAGCTGAGACCCAGAGGCGGCAGGGACTGTCCCAAGGTCACCCAGGAAGAATGTAGCAAGGCTAAGATTTTCCTCCACAGCTGGGGAGGGAGGAAGGATGGTGGAGGCTGGGGAGCTGAGGCCCAGAAAGGGACAGGGGCTGGCTCGAAGCCACTCAGCAGATAGTGGGTCTCTCCTAACTCTAGGCCTCTTAGGCAGCATCACTTTCCCTCGGTAGCCGCCACTGAGAAAAGGAGCAAGGGGACAGTGGCCGCTAGGGCATCTGGACAGTGCCAACATCCACGGCCATGCCAGGCTGGGCTTGGGACAGTGTTCCCTCTGCCCTGAAGCTGTTACCAGAGACCTGAGTTTGAATCCTGCCTCTGGCCCTTGCTAGCTGTGTGCCCCTGGTCCCATTATTTCCCCCTCCTCAGCCTCAGTTTCTTTATCTGTATAATGGGGACAATAAGATCCGTGGTCCCTGCTTTTGTGAATGCTCCGTAAGCACTGGACACCTCCAGGGTTGGCTTATGGCTCAGAAGAGACCACGGAGGTGAGCCAGGCTGGCTGACTGTGCCAGCCATCACAGCTGGGACACAGGTGGCACCCTTGTGCAGGGGAGGGCCCTTTGCCAACCTGAAGGGTTGTGTCAACATTAGCATATGGGTGGGCCCAGAGCCAGAGCTGGTGCTAAGCCTCATCCCCTGGAAGCACCCTCCGGGACTGGGGATGGGAAAGGAAGGGAGAGGACCAGGAAGCAGGAGACGCAGGGACACAGGGGACCTGGCCCATGGAGCCACAGCTGACGAGGGCTCCTGTCAGACTGTGCCCCTCGTTTCCTGACTTGCAAAGAAGCAAGGGGCCCACGGAAGTGTTGGGAAACGTGCCAGCCAGCATGGCACAAGGTGCAGCCAGGGGCACTGCCAGAGGAGGACTCTGGCCTGACGGCGTGCATGTGTCACCCTCCCAACCCCCATCTTGCCGGCAGACTTTGGACCTGCTCTGTTCCGCTCTGTGAGTGTGGGAGGGACTAGCTCGCCTCTTCCTGCCCCCACCCTGAGCCTGGGCCAGTGGGCAGAGGGCAGAGGGTGAGGGTTCCAACCCATACGTGGGTTCTGCCTGCCTGGAAGCCGAGGAGGCTGAGTGCATTTCACTGCCCCTGACAGAATTCTAGGGACTTCTCAGGCTATGCAAGCTGGGGGCAAACCCTGGCTAGGGAGCCCTCTCTGGGCCTCACCTGGGTAGGTGTAGAGTAGGAAGAGACCTCAGCAGCCAGGCGTCTGATCCAGACTCACTATTGCCCAGCCTTTGCTTTCACACCTCCAGGAACGGGGAGCTCTCTATCCCTCAAAGCAATCCTTCCCCCTGGGACCTTCCTGACATCCAACCTAAATGGCCCTGTACCCCAAATCCAGCCCCCTGAGCCAAACAGAACAAGACTGATCCCCCTGCCTTCTGAGACTTAAACCCAGCTTTCCTGTCTTCCCATTCTTCTCTCCACTCTTCGGTCCCACAAGAACTCACGTTCACTTCTTCAGCACCTGCTCTATGCCAGACACCTGCTGGGCAGCGATCCAAAGACAAAAAGGAAATAGCTCTTGCCCTCCTGGTCCTTCCAGTCGGTCTGCTGGAAGAGAAAGTGCAACCGCTAGCAGGTAGAGACAAAGTGTCCCCACAGAGATACTAAGTCATTTGAAGGGGAGGCATTAACCCCAAGGGAGGGGAGATGAAGACTGCCCGGAGGCCAGAGCTGACCTGCGGACAAAGCTTGGGCTCCAGAAGATAGCAGGCAGAAGGGGTGGGTCACAGCCCGGGCAAAGGCACAGAGGTGGGAAATAGAACATGGAAGTCAGGAAATAGCTGGTCTGGCTTGAATGTCCTTGAGTCTTGGAAGAGGAGGAGGAGGAGAAGGAGAGAGAGGAGGGAGAGGGAGGAAGAAGAAGGAGGGAGGGGGAGGAGAAAGAAGAGATAATCAACCTGGGAACTTATCTAAGCCCAGGTCAGGAAGGGCTTTGAATGCCAAAGAGCAGGGCCTTAGGTGCCTAATCAGTGTTTACTGCCTGGCTCTGTCTATCCTACCCTGCCTCCCTGCCCCCGTCCCTACCCCTCATCTTCTTGAAGTTGGTAGAGTTGGGAGTCAGGATGCCGTAAGCCTGGAAGGGGCTGAGGGGAGAGATACGAACCCAGGCCCAGCTCAAGGGAACTCTGGAGGGAGGGGTCACATTGGCCCGCTAGGCTGCTGTGTGCCCTGGGGCTAGTCACTTGTAGTCTCTGTTCTAGGATGGGACGGAGCTGGAAGGGGGCAGCGCAGCATGGCTCTGGGAGGGCTAAGACAGCTCAGGTTTTACCCAGCCTGGGACTTAGGATGCCCTCCTCCCCCTTCTGAGCCTGAGGCCAAGATCATTGCCTAGGACTCCACCTAGCTCTGTGACCTTGGGCAAGAGCCCCCCCCCCAGGTCGGTCACCTTGTCTGTCCAGCCCGGGCTGCTCAGGGGCCCCAAAGGGACAGTGATGCTCTGACTTTTGTCCCAAACTCTCCTGCAACGCCCCTAGTTCGCGCCCGACACTGAGGCTCAGGAGGCTTGGTCCTGGGCACCTAGCAAAGCAATGCCAGAGGGTGGGCTGGAAGGCAGGGCTCTCCTGGCTCCCTGGCACCACTGGGGGCACTGTGCTTTCTGTCTATATGCATGCACACACATGCTCTCACACACACAATACTACTCACACAATGCATACATGCACACACATAATGCATGCACACACCTGCACACCTACACACATCACACGCATTTAATACACACGTGCACACACGATACTCACGCATAAGTGTGCAGCACATGCGTGCACACAATGCACACTCGCAGTACACCACACACTCACGCAGCGTACGCACATGCACGCCCACGCCCCCAGGGCAGGCAGCATCCACAGGACTGAGGGCACCTCCCTAGTCCGGTCCCCAGCCTTAGCTGATGGAGGAGGAGGCGGTGGGCTGCGTGTCAGGGTGCTGGTCCAGGGACCTGCATGGGGCAGGCCGTTGCTCTCCCGGCCCTCCTTCCTGTCCTTCCCTCGGCGCTGGCTGGGCTGGGACCACTTCCGACAGGCCAGGTCACAAGCCTGGCCCAGAACAAAGCAGTGAGGGTGGCTGGACATGCCAAAGGGAGGGGAGGGCTAAGAATAGCAGTGAATGGGCTGGGGGCAGGGCCAGCCCCTCTGGCCCCACAGTAACCCCGCTCCCCCACACACCCCGGGGGCCTTAGTTTCCTCACCTGATCCCTAGACCCCAGGAGAGGTAGGACTCCCAGCAGGTGGGAAGCCCTTCCCAGGCCCCATCCCTGCCCTCCAGAACCAGGCTCAGCTATAGGAAAGGCTCTCGGGGGTGGGCACGGCCTGCAGGAAGGAGAGCCCACTGGCCCATCCCAGGTGTAACAGGACCTTGCTGCCGAGCCCAAAGATTGATGGCCCACAGTAACCGAACAGCTGCCCGCCAGGGCTGCTACAGGAAGAGTTTCTCCACTCCACCCCTGGGCCTCAGTCTCCCTGCCTGTCACATGGAGGATGGGTCCAGCAGACCTACATGGCTCCTAGTTTAGAGAACTCCGGGGGGGAGTCACAGGGTTATGAGGAAGACATCATTCTGCCCAGGGGATTGGTTGAAGGAGCCAGGGGGGACCAGCCCAGTGAGGGCGTTGCCCCGGGTAGGCCAGGGCCCTAAGGGTGGTGCCTAGCCTAGGGATCAGTCTGGTTCCGTTTGGCCCGGTGCACGGCGCGTGAGCTGGAGGGAGGCGGACGTTAGAGAGAGGCCGATGGGGTGGAGTAGCTGGGAAACCTCCTCCGAGCTGCCCGGCCAGCAGAAGGGGCTTCTTCTGGGGGTGGGGAGTCCCTATACTGGGGGTCTCTGAGGGAGGCTGACGGATGGCTCGGCAGCTCCAGATCCCTTTGGGGTCACAGGTGGAGGGGAGAACGAGTTCTGTGAGTTTTCCCTGTCGTTGAGCAGCTGTCCAGGCCCACAGCAGGCTTCGGGCAGTTCCCTCATTCACCTTCTCGGGCTGCCCTACCCTTCCTCTGCAGGACACAAGACAGCCTGGGCTCAGGGCCAGAGCTCAGGAGCCTTCGGGACCCCCTGAGTCAATGCCCTTCCCTTCCCTCCCTCATTCTCTGAGTGCAGGTGGTCAATGGTGGCCAACCAGGTCACTTACTCAGGAGGGTCCCCTCTCCCAGGGCCAGGGGCAAGTAGGAGCTACAGAGTGTCACCGACCTCAGCTCTGCGGGCTGGAAAGGCCCTCAGGAGCCTCCCTCCCCCACGATACACCTGCCAGCCTTCACCTTAACAGCTCAGCCCACGAGGTCATCGGCCCTAAGGTCGATGACCTGAAGGGCCAATCCCCTCATTTTACAGGTGAGGAAACTGAGGAAGCCCAGAGAGGGCAGATGACCTGTGCTAGGGCAGCATGGAGGCCCCAGGGCCTCTGCTCTGGACTCTGGCCTCTCTCCCCAGCTTCAGGCTTGGGGTCTGGGTGTACCCGGTGGTTGTCCTAGAGAGAAGCATCTCAAACCCAACATGCCCCCCTCTTTTCCAGCTCTAGCCCCCTTCTCCTCCCCTCCCAGCCCTGCTGAGATGAGTACAGCCCTCTGGGTCTCTGCTGTGCAGGCAGGCCACAGCTGGCCTCTTTGGGCCAAAGGCAACAAGGTTTTGGCCGTTGCCCCACCCAGTGCTGATGGGACTCTTTCAGCCCCTGGGCTCCCACCAATTTCCTTCCCAGGAGTCTCCTAGAGAAGAGATAAGTGCTTGGCTGCTGGGGAGGAATGCGGATGAGAATGAGGCCAGGAAATTGTGCCGGCCTCTCTCCCACCCTTCCCCCGCTCCGGCCTCCCTGCTGGCCTCCTGCAGCCCTAGCGCTGCGGCCAGACCCTCTAACCCTAATTCCTTCCTTGCCTTGGGGGTGCACCGCGATAGGGTGTTACAGAAAAGGGGTGGCAGCTTTGGGGGCCCTCCGGGTCACCTCCCATGGGAAACAGGTGTCCATGGGTTTTTTGGCTCAGTCTTCATCTGGTTTTTAATCATCGCCTACTTCTGTGGGGAATGGCCCTTAGCCTGTCCATTCTCTGTGTATCTCAGGTTTCTCACCCATTTGGGGGATTTTTGTGGCAAATGTTTTTCTTCCCAATCATCAGTTTTTCTTCTTACGCTACCTGCATTGAGTTGGTTTGTGCAAGTGTGATCCCCTTCCTCATGGTTTTGGTTGTGAAGCCTCCCTGACCCAAGGCTTCCTCTTCTCATTTTCTGAAGCTGTGACTGGGGATTTGGGGGCTGTGTGACTCCCTCCCAGGTGGTTGGCCTCCTTGTGGCTTTCTGGTCTTGTTTGCAGCAAGACTGCTTTGATTCCATGCCTCTACGGGACCCCCACCTCACCTGGTCACTGGGCCAGGATTTCTCCTTAAGCATCCTGGCAGCTAACAGAAGCTGGGGCTGAAGGCTCAGCTGGTCAGCACAAGAGGTCACTCAGGACCAAAGCCAAAGGCTCCCTGCCCCATCCATCCCCAGCTGCAGGTGCTGGCAGCCTCAGAAAGCCAACTTGGGTTGATGCCAAGATGGCAGCACCTAGAGCCCTTGCAGCCTGGTGTCTCCTGCAGAGCCTTCTAGGGGCAGGATTGCCTCCAGGCCTCAATGGCATTGGAGTGGGGCTTGGTGGAGTCCAGTAATGACTCCGAGTTTTGCTGGTCTTAGAACATCTTCTTTAATACTGCCTTGTGAGGTAGAGTATAGAGGTGTCCCATTGTGTGGAGGAGTAAACTGAGGCTCCAAGGCCCCAGGCCACTTCTGTCTCTGAGGCCAAATGAGCCTCAGTGTCTTGGCTGCTATCCTCGGCGGTATCTCTCCCTCCTCTCCCCTTGTTGGCTCAGATGAAGCACCCGGCAAATCCCTTCTTGCCAGCCTTTGTTAGATGCCTTCAAGGCCATGCTGGTAAATGCTTAACAGTCGGTTCTCCAAACGTCTCCATGGCATTTCTCCATTGCTGACTTGAGCCTCAGTGATCGACAGACAATAAATCAGTCCACGGGTAGTGTTTGCTCCTTTCCAAGTTGAAGACTTAACCCTCTGCTCTCCCAGCACAACCCACAGGGCGCTCCATCCCTGGCCAGCTTCCTGTCACCCAGAGTGGAAGGGGCCCTTTGAAGTCATGCCCCACAAGAGGCCAGCTGGCTTCTGCTGGGAGATCTCCACAGCAGTGCCCCCTCTCAAAGCAGCTCTGAGGGGTCCGGGTCAGAATAGACGTCCGCAGCGTGAGGGGGCAGCCAGAAAAGCTCCCGGGCTCCGTCCCTCTGCCCTCTGCCCTAGCCAGGCACAGGCGAGCCCAGGGCTGTGTTCTGGGCACCCTGTTGGCTGAATGTCGCTGATTCTGCACGCCTTACACCACCCACTCTCTCCTGCCTGGTCCATCGCCACAGGCTATGGCTTGGGGTTCCCTGCCTCCAGTGCTCCAGCACCACTCTGTGACAACCCATACTTCACTCAGCTGCCTCAGGGACGTTCCTAACATGCAGGTCTGACCATTGGTCCACCGGCATTGATGAAGCACCTACTGTGTGCCAGGTACCATGCTCAGTGTGGCCCCTTTGCACCAGGTCACCCCACCCCTGCTCAGGAGGCTCCGGGCATCCCTGTTAATAGATTGGAAGCTTCTTGAAGACAGGGACCACTGCATTTTGGATCACGTCCCTGCACCTGGCATGGGGCCTGGCACACAGTTGGTGCCTAAGAAATGCTGGTGGATTGACTGACTTTAGGCCGAAATTTGCAGGCCTTTGTGCTCAGCCTTTCCAGCGCTGCCCAGAGTGGCTCGGGGATGACCCATCATCACCTGCCCCAAGCACGCTCTTCACGGGTGCCTGCACACGAGCCTCCTTTTCCCACCTCCATGCCATTGCACACGCTGTACTCCCTGCCTGCAGTGCTGTTCTTCATCCCCTGGCCTCTGGCTCGCTGAGCTCAGCTCTGCCTGCTCTGATTTCCTGATCTGCCACCCCTACTCAGCCAGGGTGGGGGCCGGGGGGGGGTGAGGGCTACCTCACTTTGGTCTTTGTGAGCCCAGTACCCAGAACAGAGGCTGGCACATAACTGGCACTTGGTACACCCTTGTGGGCGTGAATGTCCTGTGGTTCTGTGACCCTGGCCCAGGGTCCTGAAGGTCAGGAACAGTGCGCCGGCTTCCTCCAAGGGCCTGGCTTCCCAGCAGAAGCCTCCGCTTTGGCACTATCGGGCCTAAAGTTAGAGGCTCCCCGTGAGACCCGGGGTCTCAGAGGTGACCCCAGCCTGCTGGCACAGGGAGGCTTCCCTGGTTGGTAGGCTGGGGGGGTGGGGCTGCCGGGGTGTGGTCACTGGGCCTGAGAGGCTCCAACAGGCCAGGCTGTGGGGTGGGGCAGAGCTCAGGCTAAAGTCCAGGGAGCTCCAGCAGGCAGCCAGCCCAGCAGGGAGACGGCCGCTGTCTGGCGGCCATGGCTAGCCCTGAGTTTTTATCACTGGAGCAGAGCCTCGAGGAGAATCTGCCCCCGGCTGACCTCAGCAATGTCCGGCGAATCCTGTTTGGGAGAGAGACCAGGTGTGTGAAGAGGAGTGAGTGTGCACGTATGACTATGTGTGTGAATGCATGTGAGTGAGAGGCTATGTGGACGTGAGTGCGTGAATGTGTGAGTGTGAGGTTGTGTGAATGTGAGAAGGCATGTATGTGTGAATGGGTATGTGAGTGTATGTGAACGTGTGCACAAGTGTGTGCATGTGTGTGAGTGTGTGCGCAGGCGCCTTACAGTGAAGACTGGCTAGGCCCGAGGAAGGCACTGAGACAGTGTGAGAGAGGGGACACACCCCTAGGCAGCAGAGCCAGGATCTGAACTCAGGGCCTTGGACTTTCCCTCCCACTGCCCTGCACAGCCATCTCACAGATGTGACCTGGCGTGTGTGGGTGGGGGGGGGGCCCAGAGTCTGTGCTCTGGGGCACATGAGTACACACACACACACACACACACACACACGGGACCTCACAGCTCCTTTCCAGTGCCTGCCGGACACCTGGGTCTGGAAGCTTTCTCCAAAGCAGGATTTGGGCTCAGCAGCCTTGCCTCCAGGCCCAGCCCTCAGCCACTGCCCTGCTCTGTCAGGCCCCTGACATCAATAATGACCCAACAGCAAACAGGCCCCAAATCTCCTCTGAGCGTCTGCAAAGCGGATGTCTTGGAGGGGATGCCCATGGAGGCCCTGCCAGCTGTGCCCCTGGCACCCCCGTGGTACCCCCCGGCTGGGGGCCCTGGGCTCTGTCTGGGACCTCTGTGTCCTCTCCTCTGTTCTCCCTCTGAGGCCCTGCCAGCTGTGCTCCTGGCACCCCCATGGTACCCCCCGGCTAGGGGCCCTGGGCTCTGTTTAGGGCCTCAGTCCACCCTCTGGCTTCTCCTCCACAGCGGGCTCTGCCCTCTATAACCAAGCCGATACATTAAGATCTTTCCTGCCCCAGCAGCCCCTGATTCTTTCTTCTCTTCTCCAGGATGGCGCCCCATCCCCTCCCGCCCCCTGTCCCTGACCTGGGACCCCTCTGTCGCTGCTTTCTGCTCCTTCCCTAGCCTGCCTGCCCCGCTGGAGCCCCTCTGCAGCTTATCTGTGGCATTCCCAAATGGAGGGGCCCAGGGCTGAGAACAGGGCTCTGGACAGGCCTGCCCTGGTGGGGCGGCGGTGAGAAGGGCTGGACAGCAGGCTGCCTCCCACAGGAGCAGGCCTGGGCCGGGCACCAGATCAGCAGGACCGGAAGGATTGGCTGCCGGTGCCTGAGGGAACCAGGGTGTACTTCAGGCAGTAGTCCTGCTTCCAAGCCTTTAGGCCCAGGACCATAGACAGGCCCACCAAGCCAGGCTTTCACAGCAGAGGAAATGGAGGCCCAGCCTCCAGGCCTGGTGCTCTATCCACTGGGCCACCTGGCTCCTCAGTACCCAGCATCTCAAGCCGTGCTGGGAGGGAGCTACAATGGGGTGTGGTGATGGGAGGAGGCAGCGCCTGCGGGGGGGGGGGGTTACCCCCAAGCCTTTCATGCTGGCCAGACCCCCAGGCCAGGAAGCTTTCTGGTCCATTTGAGTGCTGTGGAGTTACCCAGCAGCCCCTGATCCAGCCTCCCTGCTTTTGTATCTCTTGTCCTTGTTCCACGTGGAAATGGGGCGCAGCTGGCCACCCGGTGCGGCACGTGCCCATCGGAACAGGGGCAACAGCAGACGGGTAGACTGAGGCCAGGGGGAAGGCCCTCCCTTCCATGCGCTTCCTCTGCCCCTCAGGAAGCTCGACCTGCCCCCCAGTGCCCTGGTGGCTGCCTCTCAGCGGGACTTTGAGCTGCTGGCCTTTGCCTTCGAGGCCTCCAAGGAGCAGCTGAGACCAGCCAGGCCGGTCCGCGTGGGGCTGGTACAGAACCGGATCCGACTTCCTCCAGATGCTCCAGTGTCTGAGCAGGTAGGCAGCCCGGCAGGCTGCTGTTTACCAGACTCCCTGGGGCCCGGGGCGGGGCTGTCCCGCAGCCTGGGCCAGCCGAGGAGGCACCTGACAGAGCAGCCCAGAGCACAGCAGCTGGGAGGGCGGGGTAGGGCACCCTCTGCCTGTTAGCACAGCTGGAGGCAATGTCATGGGTGGTGGCTGCCTCTCCCCAGGAGGGCTGGGCCAGTGCACGGGCCACAGTTAGGTCCAAACAACCAAGCACTGACTTGTAGTGGGCCAATTTCCAACGTGTAAACACTCCCCTGCACCTGTCTACACTAGGGGCTACCCTCCCCACCAGCCACTCCTTGGGCCTGGTGTCTACACTCAGATCATCTTTCCCATGTCTGGTGTCTACACCTGGGGCTTTCTTGCCCATAGGCCCAATTTCCAGATCCCTCTTCTAGAGTCGGCTCTTTCCAGACTTGCCAGATATGGGCTCCCCGGTCTTGTAGTTGGGGTGTGTGGGCTCAGTCTCTTGAGCATCTCTAGGGTCAGTCAGAACCTTGAATTATCAGCCCTTCCTCCCCCAGGCCCTGAGCTAGGATTCACCAATGGCTGACAGGGTAGAGGCAGCTGGGTAGTGCAGTGGTTACTCTAGCTGTGTGACCCTGAGCAAGTCCCTCCAGCTCTCTGTGCCTTGGTTTCCTCATCTGTAAAATGGTCCCTCTCTCCCAGGGCAGTTGTGATGATCCAAGCACATCACCGAGGAGTGTTTTGGGGACTTCTGTGCGGCTAATGGGGTCACAGACTTAGAGAGGGAAGGGACCCCAGAAACCATAGCTCAGCATTTCCACCCCCAAAAAACGGTGGGGGAGAGGAGGCCGAGGTAGCTTCTGAGGCTGGCCCAGAGTCACCCACACAAGGCAAGCGGAGGGCACCGAAGCCAGGTCTCCGACTCCATAGCCTGGGCTGTTTCCTGGACTACTGCGAGGTGTCCAGAGTGCTTGGCCCCTTTGCCCCCATCTGAACCTCCCAATGATCCAGGACACAGACAGCAACGGCAGTGAGGATCCCAGGGGGGCCGGAAGCCCCGGCCCCTCACTGCCGGAGCCATGCCCTTGGCCATATCACCCGTTGGATGAGCCTGTGTGAGGCGAGAGGGCTCGGGTTGAGCCCTGCTGGCCAGGCGGCAGGAGAGGATGACAGCCACAGCAGGAATCTGGCAGGTGGGGAGGGTGTGCGAGGACTCGGGCGCAGAGCAGGGGATGAGCGCCTCAAGAGTCCATCTCCAATGTGCTGTCCAGGGCACAGGGACGGCAGGGAGCCCGGCGGGCTCACAGGAAGGCCAGGCTGGGAAGGAAGAATTGGGTTATCCCGTGGGCAATGGGAGGCTTTGGAGCAGAGAAGAGACCTTCTCAGGCCAGGTCCCCAAGCTGCTCGGCTCTTTGGATCCCGGCTGAGGCTTGGAGCTGCTGGGTGGGGGAGGGGGGAGCTCCCCAGATCCAGAGCTTAGAGACTTCCATAGATGTGAATGCCTGCCCCCAGGTGGGCGCCCTGCACGGACGCATTGTGGAGATCCTGGAGGTGGCTGCCCAGTGCGGGGTGAACATTGTCTGCTTCCAGGAGGCATGGAGTAAGTAGCATCTATTATCTCCCTGGCTCAGGTGCCAGCCCCGTTTCTGCCCCTAACCCCACCCCCACAGTCCTTAGCATTCAAAGCCCAAGGGGCAGAGCAAGAATTCCTGGGCTCCAGGTTTGCAGGGAGGGAGGCAGTGCAGGCAAGAGCGCACTATTTCCCCATGTGAAAAAACTGAGGTTCAGAGTGGTCCTCCAGCCAGTGGGGCTCAGCCCCATCCTCTACTGCCTCCGGGGCTGGCCCTGTGCTCTTTCCCTCCCAGCTCTCTGTCTTTGCGGGTTCATACTGCTCCCCTGCAGATAGTGTCCTCATGCTGGGGCCAGGGCATTCTCTGCAAGGGTGGCCTGGGCACTCCCAGCGGAAGAAGCCCGCCCTTAACTCCTGGGGCCAGTAGGGAGCAGGTACTGAGCAAACGGGACAATGGCCCTACCACTCACAGAGGCCGCTGGAGGGCGCCAGAGTGCTCGGGGAGAGGGTGCTGGAGTCAGTCCCTTGAGGGGCCACAAGGGGGCGCTGCAGCGCACAGAGCGCTGGGCCTGGAGTCAGGAAGGGCTAGTTCCTCGTGAGGCCGCTAGAGGGCGCCGCAGTGCATGAAGCACCAGGCACGGGGTCAGGAAGGGCTAAGTCCTTGTGAGGCCACTAGGGGGACTGGAGTCAGGAAGGCCTGAATTTAAATGTAACCGCAGACACTTAGGTGTGTGACCTAGGGCAAGTCACCTCCCCTCTGCCTGCCTCAGTTTCCTGAGCTGTAACATGGGGATCATACTAGCGCCTCCCTTCCTGGGTTGCTGTGTTAGGAGGCGCCATGCTGCTGGCACCTGGGTCCTGTCAGGGAGACGGCCCCCTCGGACAGCTTCCCTCACCAGGGGCCACTGAGGCCGGCATGCAGACAGGGGGTGGGGCAGGAGAAGTCTGGCACCCTCTCTGGGTGAAGGTGCCAATGGTCCTCAGGCCCCAGCCCACCCACCTGGGTCTGCCTTGGCCAAACAGGGGTTGGACAAACCAGCCCGGCTTGTTTACATTAGCTGGATTGGTGAGGGGATGGGGAAGAATGCTGCACTCGGAGACAGGGGCCCTGGGTTCGAATCCTACCAAGAGGCAAAACCTCCTTCATAAACCGAGGACAACACCACGGCCCTACCGCCAGGGTCACAGGCTCCCGGGAACCGCCCGGTGGGCTGGGAACACTGCCCCCCAGGCAGCCCGGCCACCTGGCCCTGATGCCCCCCTTCTCTTTCTAGCCATGCCCTTTGCTTTCTGCACGAGAGAGAAGCTGCCCTGGACAGAGTTTGCTGAGTCTGCAGAGGACGGCCCCACTACCAGGCTCTGCCAAAAGGTGGGACACGGGCCTCCTGCCAGGCGCTCAGAATGACCCTGGGGCGACTCTGGGCCCCCCAGCACAGCAGGGGGTGGGACCGATGGCCAGGTGCCTGCCTCCCCTGAGGGAGGTGGGACAGCACCCCTCTCCTCCCCCCCACCCCCGTGGAGGGCACACGCACACCAAGAGTGGGGGCCACAAGGGCCAGCCAGGGTCTAGCTGGGGGTCGGAGGGCTCAGGGTCTGGCCGAGTCGCCCGGGGCCGCAGGGCCGCTTGAGCAGCCAGGAGCAGAGGACTTGGGAAGGCAAGGGAAGGCTGGACGAAGCCTCCTTGGAGGCCAGGCCTCCCAGACTCCAGGCACTGCAGCGCCCCCTCGTGGCCCTCTTAGCTCGCGCTCCATCTCGCTTTGGCAGCTGGCTAAGACCCACAACATGGTGGTAGTGTCACCCATCCTGGAGCGCGACGAGGCTCACGGGGACGTCCTATGGAACACCGCGGTGGTCATTTCCAACTCCGGGGCCGTGCTGGGCAAGACCCGGAAGAACCACATCCCCCGGGTGGGCGACTTCAATGAGGTGAGCTGCTTCCGGGGGAGGGCCCCCCTCGTGTCCCCGTAGACCACGGGAGCAGGCCCTTAATGGGACCTCGGCCGTCCTTTCCCTCCCCTGGGCCTCAGTTTCCTCATCCGTTGAATGGTCACAGAGGGAACTGGCTTCTGGGCAGTGTCCATGCTGTGGCAGGAGAGGGCGGCTGATCCTGGGCATAGTGGCCACCTCTAGGCCATTCCTTGGATCCTTTTGGGGCTCCTTGTGCCTGGGCTTAGAACTCGCCCACGCTCCGCCATCACACTGGGATGCCCTACCCCCAGCCTCGTCCTGTCCCCTCACACGTCGCCCCTCCAGCTCCTTCCATAAGGGACCTCCTGCTCTTCCTGTAGAAAAGAGGGAGGGGTGTGGGCCAGAGGATAACATGACCAGAGACATTCACAACTGGTCAGACCCACAGGTGACCTCATGGTGGCCAAAGCATTCGCTGGCCTGGGAATCAGAAAGACCTGAGTTCAAATCCAGCCTCACATACTTCCTAACTTGGTGTCCCTGGGCAAATCACTTCCCTGCTGCCTGCCTTAGTTTCCTCATCTGTAAAATGGGGATCGTAATAGCACCTCCCTCCCAGGGCTATTGTGAGGATCAGATGAGGTCATGTTTGCAAAGTGCTTGGTGAAACCTTCAAACCCCATGTAAACGATAGCTCTTCAAGGCCATTGAGGCAGGAAGTCTGTAGTGGAGTGCCACAGGGCCTGGACCTGGGCCCTGGGCTGCTTAACACTTGGGCATCAGGCTGGGAGGGAGACAGAATCTTCTGCATGGCCAAGTCAGACTCCAAAGAGACCTCAACAGGCTTGGCATGGGGCTGAACTGCACAGGAAACCTTGTGCCTTTCCATCCTGAATGCCTTCTGCACACGATGAGGAAAGCCTCAGTGGGGCCTGGTTTTGGCCAGCCCCGAACGATGTCACAGAGCCCAGAGCTGCTTCTATGAGCAGACAGGAAGTGCCATCCCTCATTGACAACGTGGGAGTCATCTGCGAGGCGAGTGTCTGCACACATGGGCACCGACCCCCGGTTGCTCCGCGGACTTGTCACAGCAAGACTTGGGAGGAGAACAAGGCCAGGGGAATTACGGGGAGGGGAGAGAGGACGTGCTAGAAAACAGCCTGTTCCTCATGATCCAGCTGGGCGCGTTACCACCGACCGTGGCAAATGGCCGAACGGATAAAGGCTCCACACGCAGACGGTGCTAATTTCATCTCCACCATGAGCCAGTGGGCATGAATGGCACACCCAGGAGACCCCCCCCAGGCTCCCCCAAACCCCAGGCAGCCAGCGGATAGTGCTGGGCAGCAGCAGCTCGTCTGTAAGATGTTTGAGAAGGGAGGAGGGCGGTGGGAGGGAAGAAGGAAGCCTCACAGAGCAGAGCAGCCGGGGCATGTAAGGATCAAGACAGAGGAGGACAAACTGAAGAGATGGAAAAGATCTGCGAAGATCGGCGTAACAAACTGTCAAGGCCAGGGAACTGCTCCACCATCAGTCCCAGATGCGCTTACTGAGGAAGCAGCGATGGCTAGCGTGCTCAGCACACAGTAGGTGCTTCCCAGGGGCTTGGCGACCAGAGAGAATGACGGCAGAGTACAAGGAGCGGGATCAGACCTGGGGGAGCACAGCGGGAGGAGGCTGGGGGATCGGCGTCCCTGCTATGCTGTCTGAAGTAGGGAAAAGCTCCCGCGGTGCAGAAAGAACCAAGGAGGGAGGGAGCGCAGGCCACTGATCCTCACCACGCTCCTGGCCCTGTTCCCCAGAGACCACCCCAAGGGCCTGGAAGCTCCCTCTGCCTCTTCCCCATGGATTTTAAAGAGGTATTTGTATTGGACAAAAGCCCCTTTATGGGAGTTTGGACCACCAGGCGTCTCCCACCTAGCCGCCCCCCATGGTGAAGATCATTCTGGATTCCTGGGAAGCTGTAACAACAGAGATGCCCCTCAGGTCACAAACATCCTAGAAGCTGCTGCGCAGGGTGCTTGCTGAAGGCGGGGTGGACGAGGTCTGACACAGGAGTGGGGCTTGCTTCTCTCCCTGTGACCGGGGAGGTCCTCCGGCTGCCCCCCGGGGGGGACGGAGTGCCGGTGGCATCGAGCCTCCTGGGAGAGGTCTGTGGTCATCACTCCAAGGAGTCTTATCTGACCATTCACACCGGAAAGACCAAGCGGATGAAGAAGGCCTATTGCCCAGGCTGGGGTTAGTTATCAGCATAAGTGGGTGCGCATGGGTGTATTGACGTGCATGGCAGCACCCCTCAACGCTGAGCTGGGCCTGAAATGGGCAGGAGGAGGCGTGTGGGCTACGTGGGCTTTGGAAAAGCTCCTCCCTGAAGCAAAGGCCCTGCAGAGGATACCCCCAGAGTCCCAGAGGGTCTGGGAACCAGTGTCCCCCCCAGCTGGCCCTCCCTCCCTCCTGGGGGGACGCAAGTGGGGCAGCTGCCAGGCAGGGCTGAGCGCAGCAGGAACTCTGCATGTGGTTGGGCAGCCGCGGGCTGGGTGAGGTGCTCTGCCCAGCGCACGGGGCAGTGCACTGGTGGGCTGCGGGCCTGCACAGTGCTACTCCCAGCAGCAGTGTGGGCTGGAATTCAGAGTCAGAAGGCTGGGAGCTCCAGAAGAGAGCATTGAGGGTAGCCCAGGGGCAGGGGGGAGGGGGCAGATGAGAAAAAGGGGGCCGAGCAGCAAGGGACCCGCCCAGTGTGAGGAGATGGGGTGAGGACTCGAATGAGGACCAGGCCCCAGGGCGGTGCTAGGTGTGCATGCCCTGGGAGGAGGAACCGTAACGGTGCCACAGGACTCTGCCCGGCCTATTCCCTGATCTGGGGCTGTGCCAGGGGACAAGAGGGAAGGGTCCTTAGGACTGGAGAGGGCGGCCAAGATGACAGATCAGCCCAAGGGGCAGAGGCCCAGGAATCTGCGGTGAGGGCCCCAAAGTGGAGCTGCCCTCCCCACCTGGTCCCCCAACCCAACCCCGCCCCCCCCCGGCCCCCCCGCCCCCCCCCCCCCCGCCCGGCCCCCCGAGGTCTCGGCTGCCCCCCCCAGCCCAGCCCGGCCCCCCGAGGTCTCTGCTGCCCTCCTCACCTGGTCCCCACAGCCCAGCCTGGCCTGGCCCCCTCTGGTGTCTCCTTCCTCAGGTCTCCAGCTGAGGGGAGAACAGGGGAAGGAATCTTTTCACCAGACCAACTCTGGGACATTGAACAAATTATGCTCCCTCTTTGTCCTCTGACACATCTAAGGTTAGCCCAGTGCCTGGCACAGAATAGGCTCTTGCTAAGTCTTACTGACTGACTGGCTGACCCATTCCAAAGCCCTCTCCACGGACACCAGGGTTAACGTTGAGAACCGAGGGCTCACGTCGACATCGGCCAGAGCGCAGACTAGGTGTAGTATGTGCTTAGCCTTAGCCTCGTTTCCCAGGACCTCACAAGGAGTTCAGGGTTCCAGAGATGACAGCCCCTTCCCTGGGGCTGCCCTGACGCTGTGTTTTACCCATGGACACTGGACCGCCTCCAACAGGGAGGCCCCAGCCTGCCCCAGAGAGGCCCCTACTCATCAATGGGCACCTGCCCCTGTTCTAGCCTTGGCCCCTCTCCTAGCCTGCTCCCAGCAGCGGTGGCCTGGGGGAGCTCAGGCTCTGACCAGCCCCTTCCACCAGGCTGGGAGGGTGACCAACCGACATCGCAAAAGGCAAGTCCCTGAGGAAGCTGGCTGGCAGGCAGGCCCTGAGGGTGGGGCGCGCTGGGGAGGAGGGCTCTCGGTCTGCATCTGTGGAGGAAGGAGAGACACACCCACGTGGGGAAACGGGGATAGCCTAGAAACCGATCAGTCAGTCAAGCATTTATCATAGGCCCACATCTGCTGGTAGGCGCTGCCATTGTACTGGAGGAAACATTGTGTCGCCCCAATACACAGAGATATAAAATATTTCAATGCTGGTAATGGGTTGGTGCGCCGGGAGGGAGAACACAGTGGAGGGAATCAGGAGAAGTCTGGAAAAGGAGGCGGGTGTATGAACCAACGGCAAAGAGAACTGGGGTGGTCAGTGGTCAGAGCAGAAGAGGCAGAGCGGTCCAGGCCAGGGGCACAGAATGCCCGGAGCTGGGAGATGGAGGGGCTGTTGGTGGGATGGCAGGAAAGGAGGCTGCCAGGAGGCGAGGCTGGGGGGGAGGCCTCTGGAAGGGGAGGCTGGGAGGGGAGACTGGGAGGGGAGGCTGGGGCAGCTGGAGGGGAGTCCATGGGGTGGGGGTGGGGATAAGAAGACTGGGGTAGGGGAGGGGGCTGGGTTATGAAGGCTTTGAATGCCAGGAGGTGAGAGGGAGTCACTAGAATTTATTGGTAGGGGAGTGACCTGGTCAGACCTGGGCTTAGGGAGATCACCTTGGTGTCTGAATGGACGATGGATTGGAGAGGGGAGAGACCAAGGCAGGCAGACCCCTCCCCCAGAAGCTATTGCCTTAGTCCAGGGGTAGTGATAGGAGTAGTGGGGGGGGCAGGGTCAGAGAAGAGAAAGGGGAGTATTGGAGAGATGCTGCAGAGGCTCCATCGACAGGCCTGGGCACCGTATCGGGTCCAGCGGATGAGGGATGGATGGCCCTCAGGTTGGAAGCCTGCAGCCAGGGAGGATGGGGCTGCCCTTGATGGTGATAGGGAAGGTGGGAGGGGGAGAGGGGATAAGTTCTGTTTTGGACACACTGGGTGTAAGACGTCCGCTGGGCGTCCAGTTGAGGCTGTCTGAGGCACCTGGAGATGTGAGGTGGAGGTCAGCAGAGAGGTCGGGGCAGGACAGGCAGATCTGAGAGTCACGAGCACAGAGAAGGTCACTCAATCCATGGGAGCTGATGAGATGACCCAGGGCACTGGGACAGAGGGAGAAGGGCAGAGTGCCCAGGTCAGAGAGGATAGGAAGAGTGAGGCCTGACCAGCCAATCAGAGGTCAGTGCTGCCTCTGCAGGGCAGGTCCACTTGAGTGATAAGATCAGAATCCAGATTGTAGAAGGCTGAGAAGTGAGTGGAGGAAGTGAGTATAGACAGAGAGTCTAAGGGAAGAGAGATACTGAGTGCTAACTCGTGCAGATTCTCGAACCAGATGAGGTCTTTTTTTAAGGGTTGGGAGATGCCGGCTGTGGTGGAGGCAGCCAGGACACCGGGAGAGGGTGAAGGTTAAGGAGAAGGGGAGGGGGTGATTGCAGCCGCCAACAGCTGGAGGAGGTAACGCCAATGACACCGAGGAGAAGCAGACCTGGGGAGCCATGGCAGCAGGCATTTCCTGGGGGAGACGCTAGCTGAGAGGGAGGTGAGGGGAGAGAAGAGAAGGTTGTGGGCAGCTGCCCTTACTGAGAGCACTCCCTTTTCCTCAGGCCACGTACTATATGGAAAGTACTTTGGGTCATCCCGTGTTCCAGACATCCTTTGGGAGGATTGCTGTGAACATTTGCTATGGCCGCCATCACCCCCTCAACTGGCTCATGTACAGCCTGAATGGGGCTGAAATCATCTTCAATCCCTCGGCCACCATTGGGGAGCTCAGGTAGGGAGGGGCCTGGGGCAGTGCTGGAGCTCTGGCCTCAGTGACCCGTAGAGGCAGAAGAGGGTGGCAAGAAGGCTGGGCTGTCTGTGAAGGGGGCCTGTGGGGAGGGGCTCTGCCTATAGCTTCCCTTAGAAAAAAGATGGATGCATGCATAGACAGATGGGTCACACATGGAGAGGTGGATGGGTCACATAAAGACGTGGATGGGTCACATGGAGAGGTGGATGGGTCATACAAGGTTAGATGGATGGGTCACACATGGAGATGTGGATGGGTCACACATGGAGATGTGAATACATCACACATGGAGACATGGATAGGTCACATGGAGAGGTGAATGGGTTACACAGAGACATGGATCGGTCCCACAGGGAGATGTAGATGGGTCAAACACAGAGAGGTGGATGGGTCACGCAGAGAGGTGGATGGGTCACACAGAAACGTGGATGGGTACACATGGAGACATGGATGGGTCACACAAAGAGGTGCATGGGTCACACAGGGAGCCATGGATGGGTCACACACAGAGAGGTG
>NW_020954790.1:1440979-1441185 GCF_900497805.2 Vombatus ursinus
CAGGGAGACATGGATGGGTCACACACAGAGAGGTGCATGGGTCACACGGAGATGTGGGTGGGTCACACAGGGAGACGTAGATGGGTCACACATGGAGAGATGCATGGGTCGTACATGGAGACGTTGATAGGTACACATGGAGAGGTGGATGGGTCACACACGGAGACGTGGATGGGTCACACAGGGAGACGTGGATGGGTCACACA
>NW_020954790.1:1441195-1452606 GCF_900497805.2 Vombatus ursinus
ACGGAGACGTGGATGGGTCACACAGGGAGACGTGGATGGGTCACACATGGAGAGATGCCTAGATATCTGGACATAAACACTGGTCAGTCATTGGTCAGTGGGTCTGTCACCATCTCCACCACTGGGAGCTTGGAAAGCCCTAGAGCTACAGCTTCCCTGCCCTGAGCACCAAATTCACAGTGAGCTGACTCCCGGCCCGGAGAGGAGGCTCCCCTCCTGAACACCCCAGGATGCCGCGTGGGGAGCGCTTCCGTCAAACTCTTTCTGGAAAGTTTTGTTAGCCTTGGCAGGTGGGTGGGGGGCGGGAGAGTTGAGAAGAGCAGTGAACTCAGGGATCCAGGGAGGATGCGCTGTGTTCCCAGCCGCCCACTGCAGCCCCCTCCAGTGTGGGGGTGGGAGCCAGGCCTGCCAGCCTCTGTCTGTCACTGTCATGAGGAGAAAGATGACAGCCCTGCCCCCACCCGTCACTCAGCCAGCCTCCGGAGGCAGCTCAGCTGCCAGCCCAGAGATATCTGGAAAGACAAGCTAGTGGCTCATTGCTGTCCTTAGGGTGCCAGGATGGGGGTGGGCTGGGGATTGGCTCCTGGCCCACGGGGGCCTCTGGAATCTGCCTCCTCCTGCTTGTTTGGGGGCAGCGGTGAGCTGGGGGGCCCGGAGGCCCAGAGGCCTGGCTGTCCTGGGCAGGAGGGCTTGGCTTGGCTCTGCTAGGCCCCAGAGGGCAGGACCAGGGGGAAAGGACAGAGAGGCCCCCTGAGGCCCGATGTCTTCCCAGCCACGAGAGCTACCCGGGGTGGGGGGCGGGGAAGGGCAGCCAGGCGTAGGGTGGCGACAGTCTCATCCCTGGGCTCCGGCCTCCAGTGCCCTCATCCCTTGCCATGCGGCTGCCTGCCCTGCTCCAGAAGCCTCCGTGGCTCCCCACTGCCTCTGCCCCACGGCCTGGCCATGATGGCCACTCTGTTCACCTGTTCCTCCAGTAGAGTTTAAGTTCCTTTGGTTTTTACCCCAGGGTGTGGCAGAGGCCTGGCACACCATGGCTGCTTAGGTGGTGAAGGGGCTGGAAATGGGAATGAGTGAGAGAGACCAGGAGCCTCTGGGTGGAGGGGCCACAGGGCCTTTGTTAGTGGAGAGCAGCAGGAGGGCGGTTAGGGTTAGCCTCGGGGTGAGTCACGGGGATGAGTCCAGGATGGGCCACGCTGGTGGACAGGTGCCTTCCAGGCCCCGGAGGGCAGGGCCCGCCCTGGCGGAAGGCCCAGCGCTCTCTCTTTGTCCTGCTTGTGTTCTGCAGTGAGGCCCTGTGGCCCATTGAGGCGAGGAATGCCGCCATCGCTAACCATTGCTTCACCTGCGCCATCAATCGAGTGGGCGTGGTAAGGAGTGGCATGTCTTAGTCGTGTGTGTGTGTGTGTGTGTGTGTGTGTGTGTACTTTTGTAGGAGAGCATAAACATGTGTCTATGTATGAGTGCACATGTGTGAGCATGTGTATGTCTATATAAGAGTGCACGTGTGTATGCACGGTGGTATGCACATGCATGTATTTGTGGTATGTATGTGTGTGAGCATGTGTATGTAGGAGAGTATATGTGTATATGTGTGGTGTGTGGTGTAACCCTAATTGTGCATGAGTGCTTCTGTGTGAGCATGTGTATGTGTGTAAACATGTATGAATGTGTGTGCATACGTGTGATATGCGTGATCCACAGCTGAATTGTCTGTGTAGAGGAGAGAATGTTTCCTTTTGGATCCTTGAGGGACCCCTTCCCCCCTCTGCCCACTTTCCTGCCCCCCTCTGTGGCTCTCCTTTGCTGCCCCTGATTTGTACTAACAGGGAGCTGTCCCACTGTGGAGTGGGCTGGCCCAGAGGTGGTGAGCTCTCCATCCCTAGAAGACTCCACACCAGTCCTGGATGATCCCCTTGTCCGTGGGCTTCAGGGTTAAGGTTTCTCTAAGGACCCTCTCTGCCTCTAGGGTCAGTCAGACTGGACCAGGGGTGAGGAATCTGTGGCCTCGAGGCCCCACGTGGCCCTCTAGATCCTCAAGTGCGGCCCTTTGACTGAATCCAAACTTCACAGAACAAATCCCCTTCATCAAAGGATTTGTTCTATAAAACTTGAACTCAGTCAAAAGGCCACACCCGAGGACCTAGAAGGCCACATCCCCCACCCCTGGACAGGACAATTTCATTTCATATTTGAGGTGGCACATTGGACATGCCCCAATCTGGGCAGGTTGGGGACAGTAAGATACCTCTGAAAACCCTGTAGCTGATCCAGGGGCTGGCTGGAGGGAGGGGGTGCTCTGAGGACTTGAGGGCTGGGAGCTGTGGTGGCTCTGAGGACTTGGGGGGCTGTGGGTGGCTCTGAAGATTCTGGGAGCTGTGGGGCTGGGGCTCTGAGGACTTGGGGGGCTGGGAGCTGTGAGGGCTCTGAGGACTGGGGGGAATCTGAGGACTTGGGGGCTGGGAGCTGTGGAGGTTCTGAGGATTCAGGTGGCTGTAGGGAGGTTCTGAGGACTGGGGAGCTATGGGGGAGCTCTGAGGACTGGGGGGGCTGTGGGAGGCTCTGAGGACTAGGGGTGGGGCTCTGAGGACTCTGGGGGCTATGGGAGGCTTTAAGGACTTGGGGGGCTATAGGTGTCTCTGAGGACTGGGGGGGCTCTGAGAACTGGGGGGGCTGGGAGCTGGGAGGGGCTCTGATGACTTGGGGGCTGGGAGCTGAGGGGCCCCTTCTTTCAGCACCTTCTTCTGCACAGGAGCACTTTCCCAGAGAGTTCACGTCTGGGGACGGAAAGCCAGGTAGGTACGCAGGTGCTGCATGTGTCCCAGGTATCGGGTGGGCCTCAGCGGGATTGGGGGAGGGGCAGGCCCTTTGGGAGCAGGAGGGGGAGCGTGTGCTGCCCCAGGGGTGTCTGGGGAGGTCCCGGGAGCCCCCTCCTGTCCCCGCACTCGCTAGAACCAGCCCCATGAGGTGCCCTGGCCTCCTCTGGGTTTCTGAAGCACACTGCGACTTCGGCTATTTCTATGGCTCGAGCTACGTGAGCGCCCCGGATGGCCGCCGCACCCCAGGACTGTCCCGAACCAGAGATGGACTGCTGGTGGCCCAGCTGGACCTAAACCTCTGCCGGCAGATGGGTGACCTCTGGAACTTTAAGGTCTGGCCCAAGGCTCCTGGGAGGCTGCCTCGGGGCGGGCCCTGGGGTGGTCTGGGGGGGGGAGGGTGGGACAGAGAGATGGGGTGCTGAGCTAGTCTTAAGGAAGAAAGGGATTCTGGGAAGGCTGGGGAGGACTGTGGGGCGGTGCTGGGATGGGGCCGGTTCAACAAGGCCTCGAGTATAAGCGGGATTCTGATCCTGGGGCCCCAGGCAGCCGCTGACAGGCCATGTGGAGGATGGGGCGGGGCGGGGCTGGAGGCAGGCAGACTGGCTGAGACAAGGGAGGGGAGCCAGGAGGCGGGGGTTTGGGGGAAGCTAGGAAGCTGGAGATGTGAGATGGGAGGCAGTGACTGGGCTAAGGTCACCCCGGCAGGCGGGCAGAGCTGGGGCATGGGCACTGATTAGGCGCTTACTGTGTGCCAGGCTCTGTGGTAAGCAAGGTCTTGGGGATACAAAGACGTGGAAAAACAAGGGCCGGCCCTGTCCCTGAGAAGCTTCCCTTCCAATGGGGGAAGAAAGTCCTCCATCCACAGGAGCTGAGAGCGGGGCAGTGGATCCCGAGGGGTGGGAGAATTCACCCCGGCATGGCGCAGGGAGGGAAGACCCAGGCCACGAGGGAAGGACAGGATGAGGGACAACAGAGGGCGGAAGGCCCAGCTCAGCACAAGGAGGGTCCCACCTCCATCCCCTGGCTTGGTGGAGAGCCTGGGGCAGGGGGCCGGGACAGGGGGAGACTGGCCTGTGTCGTGCCCCTCAGATGACTGGGCGATACGCGATGTATGCAGAGGAGCTGGCCAAGGCATCCCAGCCAGACTACAGGCCCCATGTCATTAAGGAGTAGAAGCCCCAGCCTCATGGCAGAACCGTGTCTCCATCTTCGTCATCTCCTTCCTTCCCTCCACACCTCGGCAGCCGGGAGGGTCCCAGGGCTGCCAGAAGCCCCTGCGGGGTATGAGCAGCACAGGCCTGGGACCTGATCCCAGGCTACAGAGGGCTGCCCCCTGCTGGGGGTCACAGCGAGGCCCGAGCCCAAAGGAGCCCAATGTCCCCTGACCCCAGCCCAGTCCAGCCCATCCCCAGGCTGAAACCCTGACTCCTGGCCTCCTGCTGGCCAGTGTGCAAAGGCTCTGGGAAAGCCTGGTTCTTGTATACAGGAGGCACCTAATAAACATGCAGAAACAAAGGCAGAGTGCCAGCCCAGATCTGAGAATCATGGGGAATGCAGGGGCCACTGTTCCCAGCCTGGAGTCAGCAGGTTACGGTTCCAGTCTCGCCTCTGGCTGGGCCAGTAACGTGGGGCCAGTAATTCCTTCAGCCTCTGTCTCCTGGGTGGTCCACAGCTTGCGAGTGTCATGAGAAGGTGCCGGGCTGGGGCCTTTTCGGAAGCCACTGGTCAAAGCTGAGAATGGCCAGCCCAGAAGGGGGCTGCTCCCCTTGCCAGCACTGATTGGCCAAACCTACCCCAGACCTGGGCGGACCGGGTTATCGGGAATTACCTGGGGGTGGGAGTGGGCAGGTGGGGATGGGACGGCTGCTGGCCCAGGCACCCTTCACCAGCTTCTGTGGCCCCACACCAGCCGCCCTGACAAGGTGAAGTTTTCTACCAGACCGTGGTTCCATTTCCCCTCAGACCCACCTAATCTATCAAGGCTAAATGCGGAGCCTTCCCCTCGGTTACAAAAAGGCAGCCTCACAAGGACAGGGGGAGGTGTGGGGAGACAGCAGTTGGAAGAGGATCAGGGGGGATTAGTGGGCCACAAGCTCAAAAAAGATGGGCTGGCGTGGAACCCCGAACCACAGACCTGGAGGTTCTTCTACGGACGGGACCGTAGCAACCTCTAGTCCAGACAACATCCCCATCGACTTTGGCAAGACCCCCACCTTGGGGAATGGAGTGGGGCTACCTTTCTGGAGGAAAGCCCACTCCACACTGGGATGGCTAGGAAGTTTTCCCTGACACCCAGCCTCAATCAGCCCCCCTCAGGCTACTGTGAAGATGCCACCATGACCCCGAGGCTTCTCTCGTCCAGCTACATAAGCCTGTTCCTCCTGGGGCCATGGCTGCCTCCTCTGGGCACCCCCTAGCCCAGCCTCAACGCCCTTCTGAAAGCCCCAGACTGACCCCAATCTCCCAGACAGCTGTGGGGAGGGCAGGGGGGCCCAGAGGGAGGGGAGAGTCTCCTCCCATCCCTCCTCCTCTTTAGTCAGGTCAGCTTCCTTTGCGTCTTGGTGCTTAGCACATGATGTATGGTACATAGTAAGTGCATCCTCAATGCCTGTGGACTGACGGTGGCTGGAGAAGACAAGGCAGGTGTGTGCATGTGTGCGGGGAGCTGTCTTCCAATGTCTGAAAGGCCCTCAGATAGCGGAGGGATCGCTCAGCCCCGAGGGCGAAGCTGCCTAGACAGTAGCGAGTGAGCTCCTTCTCCTCAAGCAGGCGCCCACTGGGTAGATGAGGACACCGAGCCAGACAAAGATGAAGTGACTTGCCCAGGGTCACACAGCTAGGAAGTGCTGGATGCCAGCTTTGAACTCAGGTCTTTCTAACTCCAGGCCCAGTGCTCTGTGCAGTGGCGCCCCACTACGCCCAGCTGAGGCCTCTCCTTTCTCTCCCCTCTCCAAACAATTCCTTTCTAGGGGATTTTGCTCCAACCTTTGGTTAAAGCCAACCCTGACTAGCTTGGCAATGTACAGATGACCTGTGGGATGTGGCTCAGTTTCCCGGCCCGTTCAAGCACCGTTCCTCCAGGGGAAGGACTGCACGTTTAGACTGAAGCCTGACGATTGAAATGTGTTCTCAAGCCTAGGCTGGTGGTCACCAGGCTAAGGGTGATGGGGGAGATGGGCAGGAAGGGACAGGCTGCGATCTGCCTTGGTGGATCAGATCATGGATCCATCTGAGACTTTGTTGTTAGGGATGGAAGGTTCCCCCCTTAGACCATTCACTCCCTGAAGGAAGGGCCTCTTCCCTCCCATCTGACTTTGCATCCCCAGTGCTGAACACCTGCCTTCCACGTGGGAATAGTGAGGATGCAGATGAGAGAGGACGAAGGTTAGCAGGGATGGAGGGAGCGAGTTTTCCAGGATTGGGGACATAGAGGCATTTGTAGGCAGTAGGGGAGGAGCCAGGAGCCGACTGAAGGTAAATGACGGTGGGGGCAGTCTGAGCAGATGGAGGGGTTGGCCTTGGTCAGGAGTGATGCCACCTCCTCCTGGGAGGCCCAGAAGGAGGAGAGCCGGGCAGAAGGCGTCTGGGTGATGGCAGATGATGAGAGAGGGGAAAGGGAGGCGGGGCTCTGGCAAACCGCCATTTTTCTGTAAAATAAGAGGCAGATTCTCTGCTGAGAGAGTGGGAGGTTTGGAAGAGCTGCTGAGGGCGGGAGAAGCAGCGATGAGGGGCTGGAGCAGGACTGCCTGGCAGCAGCGAGCTTTGCTCCTTCCTTCAGGAGCCTCTGTATACATGAGAAGGTGGCAAAAAGGGACCCAAGGATGAGGGGGGGCTGCCACAACAGGCAAGAAGGGGCCAGGGCCCAAGCACAGAGTTGGACTGGTGTGCCCGAGGGTCACGATGGGACGGGAGGAGAGCAGAGCCACTGTAGGGGAGATGGCACATGAGAGAACCGATGGGCCGAGGGCCTGGAGGTCACAGTGATGGAGAGAGGGCTTCAGAAGGGAGATAATGGTGGAGATTAGGCCAGAGCAAGGACTACCAGAGGGCATGGGCACTCCCAGGGCAGCCCCAGGGGGTGAGGCCGAGTCAAGGGCAGGACCATTTCCGTGGGTAGCTGAGGTGGGGCAGTCTGGAGCTTCCACCAGCAGGAACTTGGAAGGAGCAGAGGCTACCAAGGGATGGTGGCAGGACTCTGAACGTGCCACAGGGAGCAAGGAGCATTCCGGCTCTGCCTGCAGGAGCGGCGTCTGCACACCGCAGGCCAGAACACAGCTCTGGTTCCTGAGAATATGTCTGTGTGGTGACCCCTTAGAAAAGGAAGCAGTGTCAGCGTCGCGCCAGCCAGACCGTTTCCTTTGTTTGGCAGGATGACAAGAGGCGTGAGCCAGGAAGGCTGGGGGCACAGCTTCCGTAGGTATGAGTTAAGCATTTGACAGACGTCCCCCACGGTCCTTGCAGAAAAGGTGGCGGGGTGAAGGCTGGATAAGAGCATGATTGGGGCACCACGCGAAGAGGCTGAAGAGCATCTTTAGGACCTCACCGGTAGGAGGGGCCTGAGGCCATCCAGGCTCTGCCCAAAGGTCTCCAAGCAGGCATAAGCTAGCGAATGTGCACATGGAGCATCGGGCCTCTGCCTGTCTGGGCTCACCGTGCAAGGAGCCTTCTTGTGCCCTCCTTGCCTTGCACGTCCCACCTCTGCTTTCTCTCACCACTTCCCTTGTCTGTGTCCTTTTCTCTCTGTTCACACCACCACCAACTTCCTCACGCAGGCCCTCATCGCCTCTCACCTGGACTACTGCAATGGCTTCCTCAGCGACAGGTCTGACCATGTCACTCCCCTGCCAGAGAAACTTGCAATCTCCCCATCGCCTTCGGAACACATACTCTTCTGTCTCTCTGCCAGCCGGCTCCCTTCTAAGCCCCCCGGGGCAACTCTGGCTCCTCTCACAGCTCTACTCCAGGAGGGCTTGCCCCACCACACCCCTCTGCTCTCTCACTCACTTCCCACGGCCTCAGAGGATTCCCCAAGTTATTGGTGCACACTCAGGGTGCGCTTGGGACTGACTGAGGGACGACAGGAACTGAAAACCTGCCTCCAGAGCCGCTTCTTCCCGTCCTTCCCCACCTGCAAAGAACCCAAGCCTTTGCACATCTCTCCCTCCAAGAGCTACTCTGACTTTAAGGGGCCCTCTCCCCTCCCCCTTCCTCCTTCTTTCTCACTGTCTCTGTGTATCACTTCTGCTCGCAATTGCCAAAGTTGATCAGGGATTTTTTTTTTAAATATAGAGGTCAGTGGTGTTTATTGAATGGCTCATTACAAACAAAATATATTTATGTATAAAATTTCTCTGCATGTAAAACATCCCTTTCCTGTGGTCAGAGGAAATAAAACCCACCGTATAGCAAACGGGGCAGTGCAGGTTTCCAGCATGGTCACCCACCCTTGGCCCTAGCTGGCTGGCAGCGATCCCTCTGGATCCGAGACAAGCAGCTGCTCCCCCAGCCAGGCTTCCCGATTGGCACAGGTACCCCCCACTCAGCGCCCAGGGCCAGGACAAAGGCACCCACGTTTGCAGGGCCTCTGGCCACCAGTTGTATTCCCAGCCTCGAATTCAGCCATGAAGATGCTGCTCTGAGCCTGGCTCACTTGACCTATCCCGCTTAACCAGTTTTGTTTCGCTCTAGATGCTCTGAAAAGGACCCATTTCATTGCAGCCCCAGCAGAGGAATACCTGCAGCCCCACTGGCCTGGGTTCAAAAGCAGCAGGCTCACGGCTTGGGAGAGCACCTGATGGGGATGCCCAGAGGCCCTTCAGAGCCGGCCGCCTCTGCTCCTTTGTCCCACTCTGACTAGCATTCTGAGCTTTCAACAGGCCGGGTGTCTGAGCCTGTCTGCACAGCTGCTGCAGGGGCTGAGAACTGCCCACCATGGACGCTTCGGTCTTCCTGCATTGGCCGGCACCCGGTCTCACGTTCCCTGTGACTTCTCTTTAGAAAGAAGAATGGGGCTTTCCCACAGGCAGCAGCCACCCCACCAACCGCAGAGCCCACCCTGACTGAGGCCCAGCATCCCCCTGAGCTGTGCCCTGGGATCCCACTGGGAGGCGGTCTGAGCCTTGGCTCCCTGCTGCTGGGCCTGCTTGAGCTCCGGGACAAGAGTCCGCACCGGGGGCCGGCGTCAGGGGCTCAGCATGCACGCTGACTGCTCTTTTGGCCACATCCTGGCAATAAAGGCCACTATAACCCTGGCAAGCCTAATCAGCCAAGGACCAATCAGAAGATCCCTGAAGGGGTCCTTGGAATCATCCGCGCCAAAGCCAGACCTAAATTGGCCCTGGCTACGGGACGGGAGCTGGACTGACGGCAGCAGGGCTCCCGTGCCTGGCTCCCGGCCGTCCCAAGGGGCCAGTCGGTCCTCTGCTTTACCGTCTGGATCCGTAACCCAAGTCCCTCTCGCCAACGCCTGGGGCCAGAGGGCAGGAACAAAGCTTCCTGCCTGCCAGCCACACCCTAGAGCCCTAAGCATCTCTGTCTCTTCTCCTACAGGAGGCCAGGCTTGAGCCCAACTCAGAGCAGAACCTGGCTCCTCGGGCAAGCACAGAATCTCTGAGCTGGAGGGAAGGCTCCTTGAGGGCCTCTGACCCAACCCAGCAGGGACTGACCAAGAAGAGATCTCCCCTCTGACCTCCCAATGTGCTGGTTTAAACTAGTGGTCATCGGCCTCTACCTCAAGACTTCCAGTGTGTGTGTGCTGGGGTGGGGGTAGGGGAGCCTCTCCCGGAGGCAGCCCCAAGACCAGGCACAATGGACCGGAGGTGCCCAAAGACCTCCTCCCTGATGGAATCAAGGCAAAGTAAAGAGTGGGCAGATGGCGGGCGGGCATGCTGGTCACTGCGTGGAGCATGAGGGGGACAGTGGGACTCAGCCCTCTCCACCCAAAGGCTGGGCGATGGGACCCCTCCTCTCACAGCAGAAACAGCAAAGGTGCCACGCTGGCTGGCCATGACGAAGCCGATGGGCTTATCTGCTTGGGACCTAACGAATATGGATCTCGGTTTGGAGAGCGGTGGGAGAGGGTCCCTCTGCCTGCCAGGGGCTGTTCCTCTTTGTGGAGGCCCCCAGCCCCAGGGGAGGCAGCGGCAGCAGCAGCAGCAGCATTGCTGGGGCAGGCCAGGCAGTGGGCTGGCCGCTGAGGTCAGCTGTGGGCGGAGGCACAAAGCCCGGGGCTCACGGGCTCCGCGTCCACACCCGGCGTCCGAGGGTTCAGCAGCAGCAGCCTGAGGTCAGCTGTCGGTGTAGACAAAAAGGATGTCCTCGTCAGTGCCGTAACTGGTCCTGGCTTCCTCAAAGTTGGTCACGCTGGTGCTGCACACGCCTGTGGAAGAAACATCACAGACGCCGCGCTGTCACACCGGACCCCCACTCCAGCCCACGCGCATCTTCCCTTCTGCCCGCCTGACTCTGAGGTAGCGACAGGCTCGGCAGAAGCTACTCACGGTCTGCGTAGGCTGGATTGTTGTAGAAGATGCTCTCGGAGGCCCGGTTGTAGCCGCACAGCACAATGAAGTGGCCCTGGTAGGCAGGACCCCTGCAGAAACACTTCTGGCCAATGGGCAGGAAGCAGCAGTGCTTGACGGGACTGGAGCACAGGTCACACAAGAGCAGGACTGCATCGACCAGGACGATGGCCACGTGCCCCTGGGCCAGGTGCTCCTGGATGTCCCGGACAGTCACGGTGCTGGGGGAGGGGAAGCCTGAGCTTAGTCCTGGGGAAACGCTGACCCTGCGGGGCGTGGGCCTCTCAAAGCCTCCCTCACCGGCCCCACCAACCTGGCAGAAGGATGCTGGCCTTCTCCCCCGGGGGATTATGGGCCCCTCCGGGGCAGAGACTCTTGTTTGCCTTTCTTTGTGTCCACAGTAAATGTTTACTGACTGACCTTTTCTGGCAGACAGGGGTAACCGGGCCACGTGAACACTAGTACCGTGTGGCTCTGACATCTGGAAGCACTGAGGCGACAGATCCTCCTTGGCCAGGCTGCTCCACATTAGGAGAGCTCTCATGTTGGATCTGCCCTTCGGGGCAAGGGAGAACAGCTTGAACCTTTTTCATTGACAGCTTCCACGGCTTACCCCCTTGGCTCTTCCAAGCTAAATATCCCCATCATGGGGCCAAGTTTCAACAAGTGCCCTAGGATGGCCTGCATTCCTAAGTCCAGCCGATCCCCTAGGGCTAGTGTGCTCTGACCTTTGAACTAAACATATGCTTTCTCTCAAAGACTGTCCTCTAACTTAGCAACAATCTAATCCTCTGGAATTGTCTCATAGACTTTAAGTTGAGGATCTGAGCTGGGTGATGCCCTTAGATGAGCTCCTTCTATTTACCCCAAAACCCCTTCACATGGTACCCCCTTTCTTTCCTCTCCTGGAAGTCAACCTGGACTTCCTCACTGCCTCTGACCCCCACATTCAGTATTTTTCCAAAGCCTGTCCCTTTCACCTCTGCAGCATCTCTGGTCCCTTTCACCTCTGCTGCAGCTCTGATCCATTTCACCTCTGCAGCATCTCTGGTCCCTTTCACCTCTGCATCATCTC
>NW_020954790.1:1452616-1460172 GCF_900497805.2 Vombatus ursinus
CTCTGCAGCATCTCTGGTCCCTTTCACCTCTGCAGCATCTCTGGTCCATTTCACCTCTACTACAATTCTGGTCCATTTTACCTGCAGCATCTCTCCAATATGGTCCCTTCTCTCACTCTGCCCCAACCCTGGCACAGAATCTCACTCCATGCCTAGGGCGGGGGGCAGTCTGCCTGCCTATCTTTCTCCACTCCAAGCCATCCTCATTTACCCACCGAAGTGTGTTAACACCTCCCTGCCCCAATTCAATAAACTCCAATGGCTCTCTATGGCCTCCAGGATTAAACAGAAAATCGTCTGTTTGGCCTTCAAAACCCTTCATAGCCTCAGCCCCTCCCTTCTCTAGTCTTCTTTCCTACACTTTACTCCTTACTCCTATCCCATGTACTCTGTGATCCAGAGACCCTGGCCTCCTTGGGTCTCCTCACACAAGACCCTCCATCCCTGGCTCTGCGCATTTTCTATGGAGGCGCCCTATGTCTGGAATGCTCTCTCTCCTCATTTTGGTCTCCTGACTTCTTTCAAGTCCCAGCTTAAATTACACCTTTTACAAGATGCCTGTTCCCATCCCTCTTAAGAATAGGGCCTTTCCTCTATTACCTCCCAATTTATCCTGCCTATACTTAGTATGCACACAATTATTTGTGTGTTACCTCTCCCATTGGATTGAGCGCTCCTGGAGGGCAGTGACTGTCTTTTATCTTTCTTTGTATCCCTGGCACTTAGCACAGTGCCTTGTACAGAGTAGGTGCTTGTTGGCTGATGCCTTCTCCTTGCCAAGGCAAATCCTTCAGCCCACCCCTCACCTTTTCTTTCTCCATCTTCTGGCTGCTGCCTACAAATATGCCCATGTCCATCCTCCCATCCTTAAAAAGGCCTCCCTCTGTGCTCTCATGCATCTCCTTGAAGCTGTGGGCCTCTCCTTTGCAGCCAAGATCCTGGAGAAGTCCTCCCACTCTTGGTATCTCCTCTCCCTCTCTTCCTAACTCTGCCATCTGGTTTCTGACCTCATCGTTCACCTGGAGCTGTTCCCTCTACAGAGGCCCACGATCCAAGTCAGCCTCAGGGCCTTCTCTTCATGGTCATTCTCCTGGACCTCCTCTGAAACCGCCTATCGCCCTCTCCGAATGCTTTCTAGGTCTTCCTTACTTGGCTCTCTCCCAGTTTTCTTCCCTGTCTGGCTATTCCTTCTCAGTCTCTTTTGATGGACCTTCATCTAGGTCTTACCCACTAACTGTGGGTGTCACCGTCACCCCTCTATCCCCTAAGGTTCTCTCCTGGGTCCAAAGGGTGGTCTGGGGACTCCCCAAGACCCTTTCAGAGGGCCCACAAGGTCAAATCTATTTTCACAATACTACTAAAGACATTTCTCTTTCTAATGGTAAATATCAAAAGGCTAATTCAAGCTAAACAAAAGCTTTTTGGGAGGAGGGGTCCTCAATCATGTTTAAGAGTGTAAAGGCATCCTGAGATCCAAATGTCTGCAACACACTGCCCCAAGACTCTCACTTGGTAAGCTCCTCAGCTCCCATGGCTCAGTAACATCTCTAGGGCGAGTAGACACAAATCAGCTAGGTGGCGCAGTGGATAGAGCTCCAGCCTTGGAGTCAGGAAGACCTGAGTTCAAATCTGGCCTCAGACACATAACACTTACTAGCTGTGTGACCCTGGGCAAGTCACTTAACTTCACTGCCTAGCAAAAAAATAAAATAAAAAGAGTAATCCTATGATTACTTGGGGCAGCTAGGTGGTGCGGTGGATAGAGAACCGGCCCTGAAGTCAGGAGGACCTGAGTTCAAATCCGGCCTCAGACCAAACACTTGACACTTACTAGCTGGGCAAGTCACTTAACCCCAATTGCCTAAAAAATAAAACAACAACAAAAAAACCCCCAACAGATCAACAGACGTGCTGTGTCTCTCCTGAGCAGGCATCCCCATGGCTTTACAATTCGCTACCTTTCTGTCCATGCCATCCACAGTATCAGCTGTCCCTTTCCATTATCTAGATCACCCAACTCTGTCCTCCGCTCACAGCCACACAGCCATCATCCCCTCCCCCCAGATGCCAACAGCCTCTGCCTCATGGCCATCCCCCACACTGCTGCCCAGGTAATTTCCTTCAGGGCAGCTCAGACCATGCACCTGGACCCTTCAGCCTACTACAGGGGCTTCCTACTGCCGCTCTACTCAAACAGAAACTCCTCTGCTCAGCTTCTCAGGCCCTCAGAGCCTGGCCCAGATCTATTTTCCCAGTCTCCCTGGACATTAGTTATCTTTTCCACATCCTGGCAGTTAAGGGCGTGGTGCCCCCCTGCGATCTGGATAATCTGCAGAAAATGTTTTGGCTCTCCCTTTGTACCAGAGAAGAAGTCTGAATTATTACGGTATTAAAAAGTAAAATATGTTGATATTTTACAATACTGTACATATATTTTATGCATCTCTGAGTTTCTAAACTTTTTCTGTGTTGTCTGCTGGCCTTCGTGTGCCTGCGGCTTCTGCAAAACCTCCCCCAAATTCCCATTTCTTATGCTGACCCTCAATATATCGAAACTGAGATGAGGAAAGTCACAGTGTAGAAGGGCCACCTGTATGAGCTGTCCCACACTCCGACCCAGCTATCCCAGGCTCCTCCTCCCTCTCACATGATGCTCTCTGCACTGAGGGTCTGGCTCCCAGGCCTAGAATGCCCTCCCCTCTGCCTCCTGGAGGCCCTCTTCCCCTGCTGCTGCATGCAGGAGTCACAGGGCACTGTGGTGAGAGCCAGATTTCCCTGTCTACCTCATTTTGTTGCCTGGCTGTCTCCCAGAGTCAGTGCGGGGTGCGGGTGGGGGGCTCTTGCGAGGAAGGCTTGTTGGATTCTTTGTTTCCCCAGCCCCTTGCACAGTGCTTAGTACATATTACGCGGCCAAGAAATGCTCACTGACACTCAGGCAGAGGAGGAAGGTGCAGAAACCGCAAAAGGGGAAGAGACGCACTCAGGACACAGAGCAGGCTCTTTCCTGTGCCACCACAGGGGCCTGGCAGTCTGGGTGTCTAGGGAAGGTGCCAGGCACAGATGACCCACTGGCCCCATATGGCTCTCTGCTGACCTCCCAAGCAAACCCCAAATTCTGAGCATGGAGTGAAGACAGCTGTTGAAACTCCAAGGAAGCTCTCACCACTGAGAGACCTTTTGAGGGGGTCAGGCAGAAAGGGCCACGGGGCCACAGGAGGGTCTCTGGGGGAGAAGTCAAGCTGGAGAAAAGACATACTCTCCAGGAAGCCACTAGCAAGAAGTACAAAACCCAGCCAACGGGCAGAGGTAAGGGAAGGTGCTGGTGCCCTGCAGACAGTGAGAGCTCTCTGTTGCCCTCTCTTCAAGGAAGGGAGAAGCAGTCCTCCCCACTGTGCACTTCCTTAGAGAGACAGAAGAGGTAAAGGAAACCGGCGAAGAGGGGCTTCAATGCCAAAACAGAGAAGGTGCTTCTCAAGAGGCAGCTGGGGTGCCAGCTTTGGAAGCGGGGCAGGAGACCACTCCTGGGTCTCCCAGGAGAAGCAGCTGGACAAGAGCAGAAGGAAGGCCCTAGGAAAGGGATCTGGAGGGCACAAGAGCTGTGCCGGAGACCACAGACTGGATTTGGGGAGGGGGCATTTGAGAGGTCTTGGCAAGACAAAGAAGGTATACGGTCAGAGCTGAGAAGAAAAGCGTTTGACCTCCAGGCGAAGGATGAGGAAGGAAAAGGCAGGAGAGCAAAGGCCACGGGGGCCATCAGCTACCTGCCCCAGGGGAGGGGCCACAGGCATGGACCTCGGGCAGCCAATGCCGGGCTCCACGGCTGGGTTCTTGCCCCCCCATTCTTCCCGTTACCGGCTGGCTCTGTGGGAGGAGGAAGGGAGGGGGCAATGGCCAGGATGGGAAAACAAGAAGTGCAGAGCTGACTTTGGAAAAGCTCTCCTCAGGTTGCCCTCATCCCACAGCCTTTTGTGGACGGTTCGGAAGCTGCGGGTCGCCGCCGGTACACAGAACTTGCCTCGATCGAAGCTTCTGACATCCCATCTCATGCTAATTTGGGACAAAAGGCAGAGATGTGGATTTCTTTGTGGTTCGGTCACGCCTGACTCTTCACGACCCCTCCTGGGGTTTTCTTGGCAGAGATACTGGAGGGGTTGGGCCATTTCCTTCTCCAGCTCATGTGACAGATGAGGGAACTGAGGCAAACAGGGTGAAGTGACCTGCCCAGAGGCCGTCAGCTAGAAGTGTCTGAGGCTGGATTTCAACTCAGGAAAAAGAGTCTTCCGGGCTCTTCGCTGGGGTTCTGTGCACTATGGCGCCACCTAGTGGGCCACATGGACTAGAGAACACAATGAAATGAATCCAGAGTGGGCTGAAGGGTCGTCTCCAGTGGCATGCCCCAGGGATCTGACATCGACGGTCTGGACCAAGGCACAGACGGCCAGGGGAGGTGTCACAGCTGCTGCTGCAGCAGCAGCTAGGCCTTGGGTTTGCGAAGCTCCCGCCACTGCCTCAGAGGCTCCTGACAGCCCAGGGAGGGATCTGAGCACCAAGGATCGCCTTGAAAAGAGTGAGACGGGGGAGACGGGCCAGCGGAAGGATGACAAAGGTCATGGCCAGCCAGGCAATGACAGAGAGCGGGAAAGGGAGGGAGGATCCTGGCAGGGCCAGCTCTCAAATGTGCAACAGAGCCAGAGACAGGCTGCCCAGAGGACGGACCCAAAGGTCCCAGAGGAGAAGCACCAAAATGCGGGTGGGGGGGAGTGGAGATCTTCCGAATGAGTTTCTCTGATAAAGGTCTCATTTCTAAGGTTACAGAGAGAGAATTGGGAGCCCTTCTCCAGTTGATAAATGGGCAGTTTTCAAAGGAAGAATCCAAGTCATTAAGAGTCATGTGAAAACATGCTCTAAATCACTGCTAATTAGAGAAATAGCCAACTCCGAGGCTCCATCTCAGCCCCATCAGACTGGCAAAGCTGGCCAAAAGTGAGCAGTGCGAGAGGGCTGGGGAGAAGAGGCCCATGAGGGCCTGGGGCAGCTGCGGCAGCCGGGAGCTAGCCCAGCCAGGTGGAAAGCAATCTGGAATGATGCCCCAAAAGACAGGAAACCACCGGTATTACTCCTAGGTCTCTACCCCAAGGAGGTCAAGGCAAGAGGAAAAGGACCCACACGTACAGAAATATCTATAACAGCTCTTTGTGTGGCAGCAGAGAACTGGAAACTGAGGCAAGGCCCTTCACCTGGGGAATGCTGGACAAGCTGGGCTATAGATGTGATGGAATACTACAGGCCTATAAGAAATGAGGAAGGGGATGGGTCCAGAAAAGGCCACGGACAAGTTCTACAATGACAACAGCCAGATTCCGGAGCTTGGTGCTCACTGCCAAGGTTCTGGGGAAGCAGTGCCTGCTCTGGGCGGGTCTCAGCTGGGGGCCGGGGGTCAAATAGAAGGGCTCAGGGCAGAGCTGGGAGGATGGAGGAGGCGGGGATAGCACCAGAGTGGTCTCTGAGGGAAGGGGCTGCCAGCGCAGGTGGTGGGTGCCTGCTTTGACACGTGTGGGCTGGCAAGTGCTCGGTGACCTCTCTAAGCCTCAGTTTCCCCATCTGTAGAATCAGCATCAAGGCTACACTCAGATTAACACTTTCCAACCACGGGAGTCAGAACTAGGACAGCTGGAGGCCCTCCAGGTGGCAAAGCAGCCAGCGCTGTCCAAGGTGGCATGCAGCAGGATCTGAACTCGGGTCCTCACTACACGGAAGTCACTCCGGTCCTTCGGGAGCCAAGGCCGGCCACACCACCCTCTCTATTGGCCCCGAGGCGATGGGGGGGGGGGGCTCAGGGGCGGGGGAGGGGCCTCACCACTTCTCCACCAAAACCTTGCAGGACGAGGCCTGTGCGAACAGTTGGTTCACCCGGCTCTCCTCGGCGTCGAAATGTCTCCTGTAGAAAGCCTGACCGGAGAAGGCGGCGTTCAGGCTGCGGCGGGCACTGGCCTGGCACTGCCCCGGCCGGAAGGCGAAGGGGCTGCCAGGGGGCAGCAGCGCCTGCCCATCCCCCCTCTCCCCCGCCCACCTGGTTCCGGTAGCCCTTGTCCACGCCCAGCGTCCGCGTGCAGAAGCGGTGGCGGGCCCCAAAGTGGCCCATCAGGTAGGCCAGGTCAATGGTCCAGATGCTGCGCGTGAGCTGCAGCTCCTGCAGCGCCTGCTCGAACGCCGAGTCGTCCTCTAGGAGCTTCAGGTACCTGGGGGCGGGGGAGGGCGCGGGTGGGCCACTGGCCAATCACCGAGCTGAGGGGCGGGGGGGGGGGGGGGGGAGGAGAAGAGATAGAAGGCGAGGGTGGTCCGCCGGCCAATTACCGAGCTCGGAGGGGAGGACGAAAGAGGGGCCAGGTGGAGCACCGACCAATCACTGAGGTCCAGGAGCGTCGGTTGGGGGGGGAGGAGACGGTGGGCGGTGGGCCGCTGGCCAATTACCGAGCTGTGAAGGGAGAAGGCGGGGCAGAAGGGGACGGAGCAGGAGTGGGCAGGCCACCGACCAATCACCGAGCTCGGGGGAGGGGCGGGAGGGCAGGCCAGCGGCCAATCCCGGCGCCCGGGGGAGGGGTCACTGGCCCCGGGCCCCGCCTCACCTGAGCACCATCCTGGAGCAGGCCAGCCCGCAGTCCCAGTGGTACTGCTGCTGCACGATGGGCACCTTCAGTTGCACGAAGTCGCCTGGGACAGAGGACGAGCATCGGAGGAGGGCGGGGTGGGGGCCCCCCAATGGGCCAACAGCGGCCCCGCCCCTCCCCTCCAAATGTGCTGGCTCCGCCCTGGGAGCGTCAGCCCAGAGTTCAAATTCCGCTCCTGTCCCTGCCCTGTCCCGCCCTGCCCAGTCCCGGGGCTCCTCTGCCCTTTGTCTCCGGATCTCCGGAAGAGTCCCAGGCTGGGCATCCAGGAGATACTCATAAAATGCTCGTTAGCGTCGGTCAGAGCAGGCTAGCACCCCGCAAATGGGTCCCCAGGCCGTGCCTCAGTCTCCTTGGCTGTCAGAACGGTCTAGGACCTCGTAAATGGGGGCCCAGGATCGTGCCTCAGTCTCCCTCCCTCAGAACGGGCTGACTCCAGACGCCTATACCGTCCGTGTCTCAGTCTCCCTTGCTGTGAGAACCCAGTAAATGGACCCCCCGATCGTGCCTCAGTCTCCACCGCTGTCAAAGCAGTCTAGGAGCCCGTAAATGAACCTCCACGGCCGTGCCTCAGTCTCCCTGACTGTCAGAACGGTGTAGGATCCAGTAAATGGACCCCCACGGCCGTGCCTCAATTTCCCCGGCTGTCAGAAGGGGTTCACTCCATACCCCTCCCCTCCCCCCTGCCCGTGCCTCAGTCTCCCCGGCTGCCCTCACCGGGCTCGGCCCCGGCTCCTTCGGCCTCCTCCCTCATGCCGCCTGCGCGCGGACGGGCCGGGGCTCGGGCTGTAGGGGCGCCTCGGCCATGGCCCCGGCCCGATCAGCTCCTGCCCGGGCCTCGGCCCCTGCCTCGGCTCCTCAGCCACTCTCCGGCCCCGCCGCCGCCGCCGC
>NW_020954790.1:1460572-1470734 GCF_900497805.2 Vombatus ursinus
CCCCTCCCCCCCACACCCCCCTCCCTGCTGCTGGCCTCCCGGGTTTCCAGTCCCCCTTCCACCCGGGCAGCCTTCCCTCACTCCCCTAGCTCCGCTAGACTCTTCCCATTTCTCCTGCCCATAGATTGCTGTGTGTAGAGTTGTCTGAGTCTCCCTAGATGGCCAGGGTCCTGAGGGCTGGGCCTGCCTTCTTTCTGCATCCCCAGCTCTCAGCATGGTGCCTGGCTCCTGGTGGGCTCTTAATCAATGAGTTGATGTCTTGCCTCAGACACTAGCCGTGTTACAAGCTCTGAATCACCTGTGTGTGAATCAGTTTCCTCCTCTGTAAAATGGGGATACTAACAGCACCTACTTCTCAGGGTTGTTGCAAAGATCAGCTGAGGCAATGTCTACAAAGCGCTTACTTTGTATAGTGCTTGACGTTTAGCAGGTGCTACATAAATGTTTGTTCCTTCTTTTTCCTCCTCCTTATCCCAGGTGCTGCCCAGGCCTCCTGGACCTTGGGCATAGGGGTGCTCCACTAAGGTGCCCCCTCTGGAGACACAGTCTTTTGATCTTGTCCAGAAATGTCTGTTTTCTCCTGGTTCTGGATGCCTCCCCAGGGTGTGGAGGGGGTATATCTGGTGCGATGGGTCCCTCTTCTCTCTCTGGCCCCCAGAGTTGCCCTTGGTTGTCCGTCTTCTCTGTGTGACAGCCTCCTTTCCCTCGGACCTGGGCCTTGGTACGGAGAGCTGGAGGGCACCCTCAGGGTTTCGGGGCTGTCCCTGCCTGGTTTGGGTCTCTGGGTGGCCCTGAGAGGTCACGGAGGGTGCTAGGCTCGGGGAAGGCCTGGCTGCTGTCCTGCAGAGCCCGGTTTCCTGACGTGCCTTACCAGTGTTCCCCATTTGGTGCCCACAGCTTCTTTCTCTCAGAATGTCGATCGGCGTCCCAATCAAGGTCCTGCATGAGGCGGAGGGACACATCGTCACTTGTGAAACCAACACGGGGGAGGTGTACCGCGGCAAGCTGATTGAGGCCGAGGACAACATGAACTGCCAGGTACCTCGTCTCTGTCTCGGCAGCTCCATGTGGCCTTCATTCGTCGAGGGGAATTTGGGTTACGGGCGCCCTGTGCACAAAGGGGATAGGCCACGGTTGGGCAGTTTCTTTCCAGGAGCTGGGGATGTGGACCCTGGTGACACGAGGTCATCATAGTTAGCAACCAAGACCCAGGAAACCTTGAAGAGAAAGTCCACTGGCAGCAAAGCCAAGGGCATCAGTAGGGAGACGGACCCGGGCTCGCGTCGTGGCTTGGCCACATTTGCTCACCTCTAGGCTGCTGCAGTCTCCAGGGACGATCGTTGCTCTCTCTGTGAATGTCCTCTTTTGGGGTGATGGAATTCAACCCCCAAAACAACCTGAGAACCCCGGTTTGAGTCTCATTTTGGGCAGAGGGGGTTTCCTCACTCCGTGCTGGTGAGAGGCCTGAGCTTCCAGCAGGGCCAGCTACTCCCTGTGGGAGGGGGCAGTGCTGGGCCTGGCCCCCCAGGCAGGCAAGTGGTGCTGGGGCTGGGGAGCTTTCCTCCCTGGGGATCATAATTATAACAGTAATAACATCCGTGTCATGCTTCTGGGTTTGCAGAGCACCTGACAGCTATTAATTATCCCCTTTGAGGTTCACTGCAGGCCTGGAGCAGGTGCTGTTATGATCCCATTTCCCGACTGAGGAGACTGACTAATGCCCAGGGTCACCAGTTTCTGAGGTCAGGTTTGGATTTGACCTTCCCTGACTCAGGCTTAGTGCTCCCAGTTCGAGGATGCGGGGAAGGTTTCGAGGAGGAGGTGGTAGGAGGGGTTGGAGAGGGAATGGTTTGAGCCAAGGCTGCCCTGAGGTTGCAGGTTCAGGGAGTGGATGGTGGTGTCGGCAGGCACGGGGGCTGGGCAGCTGAGCTGCAGGCTGTGAACCAGAGCCCAGAGACAGGAGGGGCAAGCCAGGAGCCTGGGAGCACAGGGGGAGGAGCTGATCAAAAGGCAGGCAGGCAGGCAGGCAGGCAGCTTGTGTGAGCCCGGGGAGAGCAGGGCAGACCCTCCCCCTCCCCTGAGGGCGCTTGCGGGGAGGAGGTGAGGCAGGCAGCTCTGTACAACCGGGGAAGGGGAAGGACCAGCAGAGGCTTCTCAGAGAAGGTGGGATTCGAACCTTGAGCTTGGACTCCTGGAGGTAGTAAAGAGGGAGGGTGTTCTAGGCATGGAGAGGGCCAGCGAGTTCAAAGGTGCAGAGGTGGGAAATGGAGTGTTGTCTTTGAGGGACAGTATTTACAGCTGGATCATAGAGGACAAGGAGCAGAGAAAGCGGAAGGTGCCGAGAGGGTCAGGAGAGGCCTAATTACAGAGGCTTTGAAGGCCAGACAGCCTGAGAGCAGGGGTCAGACCTGCGCTTTAGGAAAATCACTTTGGTGGCTGAACAGGGCACGGACTGGAGAGGGGAGAGACCGAGGCAGGCAGACTGTGAGGAGGGTCTGCACCGGGGGAGCGGTGGGGGTCGGGAGAGGAGGGAGCGGATTGGAGCAGAGATTCTGCCAAGGTGAGATGGACGGGCTTTGGTCCCACGTTGGATCTGGCAGGGTGAAGGTGAGGGGTCTGGGGGCCCTCGTTGGAAGGGTGCCGGGTCAGGGAAGCAGAGGTGTTGCGGGGGTGGGGGGACGTCTGGAAGGGGCCTCCTCGGGCCAGTGGTAGGTGTCCCCTCTGGCTCTGCCCCCATCTCTCAGTGATCTTCTCAGCATCCATGGCTTCCGTTATCTCTACGCTAACGATGTTCAGATCTGCTCGTCCAGCTCCAACCTCTCAGGTGCTGTGTCCCACTTCCAGCTGGATATCATGCCTCCTAAGCATCTTAAACTGACCCGGCCCTCCCCGATCCCCCTCCCTCCTCAGCGCCATCCTCCCAGGCTGCTGCCCTCAGCCTCATTATCCTTAGTTCCCGTCACCCCTGGGTCCAGTCTGCTGCCAAAGCCCGTTTTGACTTTTGTGATGGGCCGCCACTGTGGTGCAGGGGGCGCTGCCTCGTGCCTGTGCTGTGCCGGGGCCTGCTGGTGGGTCCCCCGCCTGAACTCTATCCTGGGCACACACGCCAAGGAGAGCACAGATCTGGCCTCATACCCGCCTCCTCGACCTCCAGGGGCTCCCGGTTGCCTCTGGGGTCCAGCAGACACCCTTCCTGATCTGGCCCCCTGGAGCCTCGTTCACTTTACTTGCCCTTGCACGCTGTGATCCAGCCAGACTGGCTTCTTGCTGTCTGTCATAACCAGCACTCCACCTCCCGCCTCAACACCTTTCACCTCGCTGTGCCTCTTGCCTGACTCGCCAGATCTGTGGTCAGCCTCTTTCCCACGGCCATCGCCCCCGGGTGGAGCGAGACAGAGGGAGAGGTCCCCCGCCTACCCGCGGAGGCAGAGGCAGGGCCCCTGACTGGCCACTGGGTTCCCTTGCAGATGTCAAACATCACAGTCACGTACAGAGACGGACGAGTCGCCCAGCTGGAGCAGGTTTACATCCGCGGGAGCAAAATCCGCTTCCTGATCTTGCCGGACATGCTGAAGAACGCCCCGATGTTGAAAAGCATGAAGAATAAAAACCAGGGCTCCGGGGCTGGCCGAGGGAAAGCAGCCATTCTGAAGGCCCAGGGTGGGTAGCCCGCCAGCCTGCCCTGGGCTCTCTCGGCTTTTCCCGGATGTAAACGTGGGGGAGGCTTCTGGGAGGGTCTGACTGGGCCCGAGGGGGAAGGGCAGGGAGGCCACACGCTCACCTGCACGTGTGTGCGCCTCGCGCCTGGCCTGACTTCTGGTTTTTCTTCCCCCTGTCTAGTGGCTGCCAGAGGAAGAGGACGTGGGATGGGCAGGGGCAATATTTTCCAGAAACGAAGATAATCTCCTCTGAGGAACCGAACTCTCTACTTGTTGTCCGATTTGAGGGCTTGGAGCTCTGTCTTGGGGTGTCAGATCTCCTCTAGGTGAGGGAGGGGCAGGAGGCTCACCAGGCAAATAAAAGGTGTTTTGGAGTACCCGAGCCTCCGTGGGCTGCTGCCCTCCGTTGGTCCTGCCGTTTGCTTGGGGTGCTGCTGGGAAGGCCTGGGCCAGGGACTGGGGACAGCCCCACAGGGCTAGCTCTGTTGGCCTCCTCAGGCAGCTAGGAGATCCGGATGCCCTCCTGAGCTGAGCCTTGAAGGAAGCTAGCGATGCAGTGCTGGGCTGGGGCATAGAGGGAGTGCAGAGGTCTGCTCCAGGGCTCAGGAGCTTGCATTGGCTGCTAGCGGAGGCTCCGTGGGGAACCTGCTGGAGCAGAGGTGGGGTGATAGACCCAGACTTCAGGAAAATCCCTTTGGCACCTGGGGAATGGGTGGATGGGCGATGAGAGGGAGGCTGGCGGCAGAAAGGCAGTATTGGAGGCTGTCGCCGTAGTCCCGATGAGAGGGGAGGAGGAGCTGACCTTGGGTGGTAGGAGATGCGGCAGAGGCCGGAAGGATGAGAGAAGGCAGCCCGTGGGATCAAAGGTACGCTTCCTCGGCTGCTGACGACGCTGGGTGTTAGACCGGGCCCCTCCCCTCTCTGGGCTTCCTCAGTCTGCCCATCTGACTCCCAGTTCTGACTTGGGCCCCTGAGCTGGCCTCTGAGCAGTCCTGGGAAGGGCCTTTTGAGTTTCCTATTCGCCCAGCCTCAGGGAGCTCTCTAGCAGACCGCAGAGAAGGGCCTGGAGTTCTCGCTAAGCTGTGTCTGACTCTTTGGGGCAAGGTCTGGTCAGCAAGCATCCGCCGCTGGGCGTTGGGGACACGGCTAATGAATGAACAAAACCACTCCTGCCCAGAAAGGAGCTGAGTCTGACGGGGGACCACAAGGACATAACTGCCCACAAAACCAGAGCTGGGTGGGTGGGGCCAGGGAGAGCAATCGAGAGGCTTCATGCAGAACGTGGTGTATGAGTGGGTCTTGAAGGAAGAGACCGTGGAGGTGAGCACAAGCAGCAGCCAGTGCAAAGGCTTGGAGGTGGGAGATAAGTGTTGTGTTAGCTGGACCACTCGGTGCCGGAAAGACGCCAGAGTGAGGTTGGCTGGTGAAAGGTAGGAGTTTGATTGCGCCTAGAGCCAGTAGGAAGTCGCTGGAGATGGTTGTGGAGGTAGGGAATGTGGTCTGAGCTAGGCAGTGTGGAGGGAGGATGGGATGTGTGGCCACAGCCCGGGGCCTGACCCAAACGGGCCACTGTGGGAGGATAACGCCAAGGTTGTCGGGCAGGGAGGCAGGAAGGGGGAGGAGGCCTTCAGCACAAAGAGGGGGTAGTCTGGGGAGACGCGCATAGCGAGGTCACTTTGAGACTTGCTGAGATGTCCAAAGCTCTGGGGAGCTTGGGGCTGGTGGGCAGTTCCTCACTGAGCACTGTGCTAGGCACTGGGGAGGGAAGAGCGAAACTTCTCATGAGGAGCCGTGAGTTCTAACGGGGAGGTAACAGTTATGTATGTGAATATATTTGAAGTGTGTATGTGCACACAGTCGTTCTATTTGAAGTAGAAAGGGAGGTCAGGGCAGGCTCTGAAGGGCTTTAAAAACCAGACAGAGAAGTTTCTATTTGAGCATCCGCTGAAGCTGGTTTGGAGGCCAGGCGCGTGGTCAGAGCTGCCGTGAAGGAGGATGGACTGGTCTAGGGGAGACTGAGGTAGAGGGATGAGGGCCGGCGAGCGGAGGGAAGGCCTTGGGCGTGGGACACGATGGGGACGTACAGCCGATGGCGTAGCTGGGGTCGAGGAGTGATGGGGTAGTCTGGGGGCCTGAAGATGGCGGTGCCTCCCATAGAAGTGGCGAATCTGGAGGAAGAAAGGAAGCTGTCGACTCGTGAGGCCGTGGGATGTCCCCTTCGAGGTGCCCAGTGGGTAGCTGGTGATGTGGGCCTGAAACTTGGGCTGGCCATGGAGAAATGGGCCTCCTCTGCCTGGAGAGGCTTGTCAAGGTCAGGAGAGGGGGAGGTGTCCAGAGATGGGAGAAAGGGATTGGGAAAGGCATCCTCCGAGGTGAGGATGAGCGCAGCCAGAGAAATGCGCAGAGCCGGTCGATGGAGGTCGTGTGTGAGGGGCCAGCTGGAACGCTGGGGTCCATGGGGATGTGAGGAGACTGGCAGGGTAGGAGGGGACCGGGTTATGAAGGATCCCGGACTTGATGCTGGAGGAATAGGGAGCCATGGAATGTATTGAGTGACATCAGGCCTTTGGTGGACTGGAGGGCAGCGGTGGGGAGACTGACGCTGGCAGACTCCCACCCCAGCAGCATGAGGTGGTGAAGGCTGGTGCGGGGTGGGGGCCCATTTGGGAGAGGCTGCAGAGGTGAAGTCCGCAGACTTGGACAACAGATCAGAGACGGGGAGGGGGGCAGGTCAGCGAGTGCCAGGCGCTGGGCTAAGTGCTGCAGAGAACAGGACGATGCACAGTCAGCAGGGGGCCGAGTCTGCGGGAGAACGGGTGAAGAGCCCAAGGACTCCTGGCCTAGGGGCCACGGGGCAGGAGGGCCCAGGGAGGGGCTGTCACCCTTGACTGTTTTGGGGGAAAGGTCAGGAGGTCTGTTTGCACACGCTGGACGTCCAGATGCGAGACGGGTCCCAGCGGAGAGGTTACGACAGGCAGCTGGGTGGCACACCAGCCCTGGAGCCAGGACGGGCAGGTGTGACAGTCTGTCAGTTGGTCCATGGCAGCCGATGAGGTCACCTGGGGCAGTAGGACAGAGGGAGGAGGGGGTCATGGGACTTTCTCAAAGGCTGCAGAAGGGTGAGGATGCCAGGGTGCAGGGGAGGAAGTGGGCGTCAACGGCTGAGAAAGGAAGGGGAGAGAAGCCGGGAACCCGGTTACAGAGGAGAGAACAGGCCCAGGGAAAGGACCTGAAACCCCAGAGCTGCCTGGACTGGGAGAGGAAATCTCCTGGGGCTCCCGGATCAGGGTGGGGAGGGGGGTCAGTGGCGGCACAGGCCCAATCCTAGGTCCTAGCCCTTTTGCCGCCCCCCAGCCACAGCCCTGACCAGGGCCTCCAGCAGAGCTCACCCCAATCAGCAGCAGGGCTGGTGGCCAGGGAGGAGGGAGCCCTGCTCCCACGACCGCAGAGGCCGCTGCAGCAGGGCTGAAACCTCTCACCAGAAATGGGCTGGCCGCCAGGGGAGTGGACGACTCCTTCCTTCTGCTGAGTGATGACAGAAGAGCAGAGGGTTTTATCAGCCTTGTTCTCCTCCGCCCCAGAGGGCAGAGCCAAGAGCTCGTGGATGTCCGCAGATCCAGAGTGCAAGAGGCTGGCAGGGAGGTGGTGAGCTCCCTGTCTTTGGAGGTCTGCAAGCAGGCTGGTGGCTGACCACTTGTGGAGAGTGTGGGTGCTGTGGAAGAGGGATCTGGGCCCTGATCCAGTGTTTTAACTCGAAGCAGCTTGGAGCTTTGCTCAGTCTCTGAGGATCTCAGAGACTCGGGCTTGTCCAGAGTTTGCTGGCACAGGCCCTCGGTTCCAGCATCCTTCCCCTTCCAAGCCCACCTGGTCTCTGTCTGGCCCATTTGGCTAGCAGCCTGCCCTAGTTTGTGCCAGCCCCCACCAGGGGCTTGGGCCGCCTCTGGACCAGTGTCTGCCCTTGGCCACACATGGGCTGCCAGGCCCCCGGGAACTCCTCAGGGGTGGGAGGGAGCTCAATGGCCTCCCCTGCCCCGTCAGCTCCCAAGGACACACCCTATACACCCTCACCTCGTCTTCCACCGATGGCAAGTGAATCCAGTGCTTCCTAGCTGTGTGACCCTGGGCCAGCCCCTGGCAGGGAAGGAACCCTTCCCCTCCATGTCTCCTGGCTGACTCTGGAGACCCGTGCCACCTGGCTGCCCACCAGGGGGCTCTGTGTGCCCAGCCCCAGGAAGGAGGCCCTGGGCAGGGCAGGGAGGTATCGTACCTCCCTCCACAAGGGTTTCTGCTTCCCCCACCCCCTCCAGGCAAACATTGCCTGGGTCCTCGATGAGTTTCAGTCTCCAAGCTTGCCCTGCCACCTCTCGCCCCATCCTTCCCAGGCCATTCTCTGGGCACTGTATCCGGCTTGTCACTGACCTTCCTAGAAGACACTCCATAGGGGCAGCTAGGTGGCGCAGTGGATAGAGCACCGGCTCTGGATTCAGGACGACCTGAGTTCAAATCTGGCCTCAGACACATAACACTAAATAGCTGCGCGACCCTGGGCAGGTCACTTAACTCCATGGCCTAACCAAAAAAAAAAAAAAAAAGGGAAGATACTTCATCCTTTTGGGCACCCAGCCAGCTGGGCCCAATCATGCCATGATTCCATGAGTTGGCGCTAGCTCAGGTCTGGGACTTTAATTCTGCTTGGGTTGCTGGAAGGCTGGCTCCCAGCCTCTGACTTGCCCTGCCTCAGGACTGCGACCCTCAGCTCTCTGGGGCCACTGGGATGCTGGCTGCCTGTCTCAGGCTTGCTGGGGCTCAAGCTTGGGATCCCCAGCTCTTTAGGGATGCTGGGACATTGGCTGCCTGCCAACAGGCTTGGTCTGACTTAGACCTGAGACCCCCAACTCTAGGGCCCTCTGGCTTCCTGTCTCCGGCTTGCTGAGGCTCAAGCCTAGGACCCCTGGCTCCTTGGGGCTGCCTACATGGTGTGTCAATCTTCTGACCAACTGAAGGCTCGCTCTGGGCTGGGCCTGCCAGGCCTAGAGCACGAAGCCTTCCCTCAGCCATCCCTGAGGTTCTTTGGGTTGCTCCAGGGCCCCTGTGTACGCCTGGGGTTGAGGGAAGAGAGCATTCTCCCCCTCCAGATTTCTGTTCGAGACACTGCTCAGCCAGGCGGGGGCGGGACTCCCTGGGGCCACCTCCCTAGCAGGGGGTCAGTGGGCAAGCCTGAAAGAGGCTTGCATTTCGCTGGACCCTGGTGCCTTCTCCCCCTCAGAGCCTGGTAAGTAGCCCCAGCTGCGCTCACGGTCCCAGCTTAGGAGGCCCTGGCTGCCTCTGGAGGGATGGAGGCCCAGAGAGACAGAGGGAGGACAGGAGGCGGGGCCCCCGGCAGGCGGGCCGAGGTACCAGCCTCCTCCTCAGTCCCCTCGGGTCATTAATAAAGCGTCTCTGTCCCAGCCCGAGCCCCTCCTTCCCTGCCCCTTCCTGCAGCCTGGCTCATGACCGCTCCTTTGTTCCCATCTGTTCCCCCTGAGTTCCCTCCTCCGCTGCTGCTGCTGCCACGTCCCTGGTACCCGCCTGGCTGGCCTGGGGTTGACTCACTGGGCTCATTGCTGAGCCACACACCGAGGCCTGGGCACCAGGGGAGGCCCAGATGGGGCCCAGACTGCTGCTGCCTCCAGCCAACAAACACAGTCAGTTACCCCTGTTTCTCCACTCCTCCTGCCCCCTGGGACTCTGCCAAGACCTGGCACTGGCTCCCCACAAAATCAGTTGGCTTGTCAGCATGTGCTGACGACTTGGCCTGGGTGCCAGGGGCCCTCACCTCTGGTGGGCATCTCAGCGCAGGGGCCCACCTTCTCCCTGCCTCTTACCTCTGCTGTGACTGCGGCCAAAGCGCTGCCTTCTCTGCACCGCTGTTTCCTTCTCTGGAGGATAGGGGCATTTTCCAGCTCGAGTTCATGTTTGAAGGTAGCCCCGGGATGCTGGGGCACTGTCTTAGAAAGGCTCCTGGGAGAGGTCACCCAGCGGCCATCCTGGGCTACCTGGAGAGGGAGGGAATCCTGTGCTGGCAGTGGCAAGGAGGGAGGTGAAGATAAACTTCAGGAAGATGGTCTTGGGCGGTGGAGCCTCGGCTCCAGTCTCCTCAGCTCTCATTCTAGAGCAGTGGGGTGAGGGAGGAGCACCACGAGACCTGGGCCCTGGCCCTGGCTCCTGCCTTCTCTCTAGCAAGTGAACCCCCGTCTGCAAAATGGGGCAGGGATGCCCGAGCTCCCATGGGCCCGGCCATGCCAGGCAAGTCAGGTGGCTCCATCATCCGCCCCGGGGCCGCTGGGCCTCTTCAGCTCCTGCAGAAGGAAGCTGGGGAGGGGAGTGGAAGAAGCTGAGGCGTGTGGATCCCGGCCCCTCACTTGTTATTTGTCACCTGTTGGCTTCCCATAGGCCTGGGTTTCCTCCTCTAAAGTTGGGGTGAGGGGGTTGCCTAGAATAGAGGATGCTAGGGCTGGGAGGGG
>NW_020954790.1:1470744-1473890 GCF_900497805.2 Vombatus ursinus
AGGGCTGGGAGGGGCCTGAGAACAGGGGATGTCAGGGCTGGGAGGGGTTTCGGAGTTTGACTCTGCTGGGTTGCCAGGGTTCGTTGGCTTCGTTGAGGCACACATCTCATCCCATTCCATTCCCTGACAGAGGAGTGGGCAGGGGAGTTGACTGAGCTGTTGGGAGCGTCTGGACACTGCTTCTGCCTGCACTGCTACCGCCGCTAACCCGAGCCCCTTCCATGGGCAGGGAAGGCAAGCTTTGTCTGGGTCTAGGCTCTGTTCTCGGCCTCGCTCCCCATAAGGCAGCAGGCAGGCAAGTACTCAGCTCCGTGGTGGGGTCAGGAATGATAGGCACTGTGGTGCTTTGGTAAATGTTTAACAACCAGCTTTCCAAAAGATAAAAGACATGTAAGTACAACACACGTTAGTTTGGTTGGCATTAGCAACATTTCCTCCATCACGTCTCGATAGACAATCGGCGTTAGAAATTTAACAAGCAGCTGGTTCTCAAGGAGGTCTAAGCATACCTGTCTGAGGAGGACAGAGGATCGCACTGGGCCATGGGGGGAGAAGGCGGGGAGGATGACCTGTGCCCACAGAAAGTGCTTAATGAATGCTTGGTAACATGCAACAAACATGGCAGACAGGGCATGGCGGGCCAGTGGCCAGAGCACTGGACATCTGGCTTCAAACGCCGCCTCAGTTCCTTACCATACTAGCCTTGTGATGGTGGGCACGTCACTGATGCTCCCCATGCCTCAGTTTCCTCATCTGTAAAATGAAGGAGTTGGTGTCACTGGCCCCTCAGGTCCCATCCACGACCCCTGATACGAGTCTATACCAGCCTCATCAAGACTGAGCCCTTCCTGAGCTGCTGGGTGAATTCCAGCAGGTGGCGCTGCTGAGCCCTGCCAGCCAGGTGGAGGGGCCAGGCAAGAGAGGGTAGGGTGAGAAGCAGATGCCAGAATTCTGGGGTTTGGGGGGAGCTGAGAAGCAGGTCTCTAGTGGAGTGGCCCGGGGCTTGGTGCCTTAGAGGCAGGCGTCTCGGGGCAGCCAGCCTCCTTACCTGACTCACACCCCGTAGGTGAGGGCACCTTCCGGGCGCTTGTCCAGGCAGGTGAATAGCCTGGTGCCCAGCCACCTTCCCGAGCCCACCCAGGCAGACCTGGGGTTGTGCGGGCTCTGCTCCTCTGAGCATTGTCCACAGCTGCCCATGGAAGCGGTCTGGCTTCCTGGGTGGGGTTCCCTGAGGCAGGGGGCCGTAGCACCCCTACACGCACAGGCTGCTGCTGGGGCCCGGGGCCCTGGGCTGGGCGGGGGGGTGGGGTGGGGGGAGAGAGAGCCTCAGCAAGGGACTTAGCCTGGACTCCACAAAAGGAAAGGGGCCTGGGGCAGCTGCCTTTTGCCAGGCAGTGTTGGTCTTCCACTCCCAGGCAATGCCCCCTCCCCAGATCTCCCTGCCTTGGGCTCCGCTCCATTTCTGCTGTCCTTGGTCCCGGTCCACGGCCTCTGAGGATCTGACTCGCCTTCCGAATCCTCCAGGACCCTTTTTCCTGGGCATTGAAGACCTTGGTGTGCAGCCCCCAACCTCTTCTGAATTCCATTCATTTGGGCATTTACTCAGTCCTGCTCTGAGATTAGCTCACCCAGTCCTGGGTGAGGCCCAGGGGACACACAGATAGAGACCCAGTGTCCCTCCCCTGCCATCCTCCCCACCCTCCTGCAGCCAGCTGCCTCCTGGGCAGCTGGCCCAGACTTGATGGAATTGAGCTGCCTGAGAGGGAGACTAGGTGCAATCCAGGAGGGCTGCTGGAGGCAGTGGCAGAAGAGCTAAGCTTTGGAGGGTGGCTCAATGGTTTGGACAAACAGAGGAAGGGGTGCATTCTGGGGAGAGTGGCTCCCCGGAGTCAGGGACGGTCAAAATGGGCAGCTGCCCTATCCTGGGGGACCTTGGTTCCCAGCCCCCTTCCTGGCCACTCAGGGTGCTAGCCTTGCCAAGAGCCTCTTCTCCTCACCCCCTTGCTGGAGCCAGGGCTGGGGCCATCTATCTATCCATAACTACCTTAAGGCGAAGGGGGGAGCCTCCCCTCTGAGGCTCCTGGGCTTGGGCAAGGTCCAGGAAACTCATCTCTTCTTCCTCCCTGGCCAGCACCCTGCCAGCCTGCCAGGAGGCAAGCCTGGGCCTCTCAGCTGCGTTCTGGCCTTTCCAGGGCTCTTGCCCAAGTGGGTGAGCAGGAGGCAGGAGGGGCGTGGGCACCTGGCCATCCCAGAGCCCCTGTCTCCAGATGATGTGTGTGTGTCCCTCTGACACCCCTAAGACAGACCCTGCAATGAGCTCTGTGCCTACCCCACAGAGGAGGAGGAGGAGGAGGAGGTGTAGAGGGGCCAGGCCACATTGGGAAGAGAAAGGGGCAGGGACGCTCACTGAGGAGCTAATCTCAGGACAGAGAGGTGGCTGGTCCTGCCCCAGTGGTGGGACTTCTCCACAAGAGACTGCCTAGTCATGCTTGCCCCCTCCCCAGCCCTGGCCCCCTCCCCAGCCCTGGTCCCCTCCAGGCTCCCCATGGGAACCCCACCCTGCTGTGGACACTCCCACCGTGCCAGGTTGGCATCCATGGGCCGGAGCTTTGGGGCATCTCCCCGAAGGGAGCTGCTTCGAAGGGGACCTGTCCCTGGCCTCTAGGCCTTCAGGTGACCAGAGGTAAAGATACCAGGGCCAGGCCAAGTCCTGCCAAATGGCGGCTTACTAAACTAAAGACGTTATGGGGAGGAGGACTTGGGCCCGTACCTCCAGTTTACCTGTAGGGAAACAGCACAGGCAAAAGCACAGAGATGGGAAATGAAGCAGCATGTGTGTCTATGGTGTGTGTGTGTGTGTGTGTGTAGACAGAGATAGAGAGGAGACAGAGATGGAGAGAGATGAGAGAGAGAGAGAGCGAGAGCAAGAGAGAAACAGAGATAGAGAGGGAGAGAGAGACAGAGAGAAACAGAGACAGATGGAGAGAGAGACGAGAGAGGGAGAGGGAGAGATGAAAGAGAGAGACAGAGATCGAGAGAGAGAGCAAGAGAGAGACAGAGACAGAGATGGAAAGATGAGCGAGAGCGAGAGAGAGAGATGGAGAGAGAGAGATGAGAGAGACAGAAATGGAGAGAGAGAGAGATGA
>NW_020954790.1:1473990-1504975 GCF_900497805.2 Vombatus ursinus
GGAGAGGGAGAGAGAGACGGGAGAGAGAGAGGGAGAGGGAGAGACGATAGACAGAGACAGAGATGGAGACGAGAGAGAGGGAGAGCGAGAGAGACAGACAGAGAGACAGAGATAGAGAGATGAGAGAGTGAGGGAGAGGGAGAGAGAGAGACAGAGAGAGAGAGGGAGAGAGAGATGAGAGAGACAGAGAAACAGACAGACAGAGACAGATAGAGAGAGAGATGAGAGAGAGCGAGAGTGAGAGAGAGAAACAGATGGAAAGAGAGAGAGACGAGAGGGAGAGAGAGACGAGAGAGAGAATGAGAGAGACAGAGAGAGACAGAGACAGAGATGGAGAGAGCGATAGAGACAGAGAGAGACAGAGACAGATGGAGAGAGAGACAGAGATGGAGAGAGAGAGGGAGAGAGAGATGAGAGAGCGAGAGAGACAGAGAGAGATACAGACAGAGACAGAGATGGAGAGAGATGAGCGAGAGCGAGAGAGAGACAGAGATGGAGAGAGAGAGAGATGAGAGGGAGAGGGAGAGAGAGGGAGAGAGAGAGAGAGGGAGAGGGAGAGAGAGGGAGAGAGAGAGAGAGGGAGAGGGAGAGAGCGAGAGAGACAGACAGAGACAGACAGAGACAGAGATGGAGAGAGCGATAGAGACAGAGAAAGACAGACAGACAGAGACAGATGGAGAGAGAGACGAGAGGGAGAGAGAGACGAGAGAGTGAGAGAGACAGAGACAGACAGAGACAGAGATGGAGAGAGACAAGAGAGAGCAAGAGTGAAAGAGAGACAGAGATGGAGAGAGAGACGAGAGAGAGACAGAGACAGAGATGGAAGGAGAGAGAGACGAGAGAGAGTGAGAGACAGAGAGACAGAGATAGAGATGGAGAGAGAGAGGGAGAGAAAGAAGAGAGACAGAGACAGAAAGAGACAGAAGAGGAGAGGAGAGAGAGAAACAGTAGCAAGGCCCCTCTGGCCAGATCTCTGAGTGGGAAGGAGAGTACCAACCAAGGGATAATCCTGGAATAAGCAGGAGCCAGCTGGCGCAGGCTTTTAAGCCAGAGGAGGTTGCATTCGGTCCTGGGAGTAATAGGGAGCCATAACGGTTTGTTGAGCAGGGAGGGACAGTCTTCAGGAAGATGCCTTTGGTGTGTGGCTGGAGAATGGGAAGCAGGGGATCCATGGGGAGGGAGCCTTGGGGAGGAGCCCCTGTCTGGTATTTGAAGGCGTGGAGAAGAGGAGTGGGACCACAGGACTGGAGCAGGCAACCATCCTGACTCAGAAAAAGGAAAAGAACAGAGTTGGCGAAGTCCAGGCCCGGGAGCCCAGACCTAAAGTTCTAGGGCGTGTGATGAAAGGGGGGGGGCATCCCAAGGAACCAGACCAGGCCACAGCAGAGCAAGGGAAGGGCATAGCTCTGGCCACTTGGCAAGTTGGTGGCTTAGGAAAATAGTCTTGTGGAAAGGAAAGATGTGGGCCTGGTGAGATGGGCTTAGAGCTGGTGGGATGATGGTCAGACCCGAAATAGACCTTCGTAGTTAGAGGAGGTGGGTGTGGCAGGCGGTCTGGGGCATGGCCTTAGGCTGAAGGCATGAGGGAACTCCATCATGTTAGTGAGTGTGTCCAAGGCCCAAAGCTGGCAGTGGCGGCAGCAGCCAGCACCCTGGGTGATGGCCAGCAAGCAAACTGACCTCGGTGGGCCATGGCGTTGGGCTGGACCCCAGAAGGTGAAATTAGGAGGGAACCACAGAGATTCTCTCACGGTTTGGGAAGTCACTTCCCAGTATAAGATGGAAAAGGACAGACAGCAGGCTGATACAGGGCCCACCATCTTTCCTCTGAAACCCTCCCCTCTTCTGAAGGCCCCCGTTTCTGTGGCAGGCACCATCATCCTCCTAATCACCCAGACTCGAAGCGCAGGGCCATCCATGGCTTTTCCTTCTCCATCTCCCCCTCCCCCCCCCCCTCCTCCCTCCCCCCCCCCTCTCCCCCATCCCTCCTCTCTCCCCCATGTCCCACCCCTTCCCCATTTCTGTCCTTCCTCCCCCTCTCCTCCATCCCTCACTCCTCTCCCCATCTCTGTCCTTCTTCCTCCCCCTCTCCCCGTCCCTCTGCCCCATCCGTCTGCCAGCCCCAAGCCTCGCCACCCTCTAATCTATCTCCACTCAGCTGTCAGAGTGATTTTCCTCAAGCTCTGACCAGGCCGCCCATGACCATTTCCCCCAGGCTCACAAAGCTTCTCCCATAGTTCCCCATAGCATGCTCCTGGGCTTGTCCCGCAGAGCCCTTCCCGACCTGCCCCTCGCCTCTATCTCTGGACTGGTGCCACCACCCTCTACTTCACTTGCTTGATGCTCGAGCCAACATGGCTGGCTGGCCATTCCCCGTGCTCTGCGTGGCCCTCCAGGCCTTGGCCCAGAACGTCCCCTTTGTAGGGATCCTCCCGTCTTTGCCGCAGCCTGCTGGAATCCCAGCTCCCCTCTGGGCTCCGCTCCATCGGCCTTTCTCAGGCCCCTCCAACCAGTTATCTGTGCCCAACTTGCTCTCAGCCCCTCCTCCAGATAAGGGACAGTGTTTTGTCTTTGTGCTCCCAGCGCCCGGCACAAGGCCTGGCACATGGGGGTCTGGTTGGATTGATGGAAGCCAAGGAAAACTGAACGAGGCTCCCCCGTGACCTCCTCCCCTCCTAGCCCCCTGGGCGCCGATGAGGTCAGTCTGGCAGCAGAGAGAATAAGGACCATTGAACGATCACCCTTTCACATTCTCTAAACATTAACTTGTCTTCATGCTTCTGGCGTGAGATCCTGGAGCCGTGATGGAGCTGAAGCAGCCCCGGCTGGAAGGAGCCGGCTTTTCCTGGAGAAGCTGAGGGCGGAGGGGCCGAACTCTGACCAGGGACTCTGGGCCATCCTGCCTGGTGCCCTGGCATGTGCAGCGGAGGGCAAGCAGGACGCCCTCCACAATCCAGCGGCTTTGACCTTGGCTCTCGATGGCTTCTCTGGGGCATTGAGCGTGGCTGAGGGTGGAGAGAATCAGCTAGGGAAATCAGGCTTGGCTGGGAACAAGGAGGAGGTCAGAGGCCAGCGGGCTAGCCCTGAGGCTCGTGCCTCCTCTCAAGTCTGGAGACTTGGAGCTGTCCAGAGCTCTCAACCCGGCCTTGAGGAGCAGGACAGGAACAGTCAGCAGGCCCCCTCGCCTGCACAAACATGCCATCAGCTCCTCCCCGGTAGAGCAAGGCCTCCTCAGACCAAAAGCACAGGGGCAACACCTCGTCTCTGACCCCCATAATGAGACTTTCACACCAAAAATGCAACCTAACAATCCTTGTTCCCTCCAAAAGTTCAGAGGTCCTCATTGCCCCCAGCCACATCCTCTCCATCTGACTGCATTGGTAGCTGAGTCCTGGGCAATAGCCAACTATTGCCGCTTTGGGGTTCTGGGGATAACCCTGAAAGGCTCTGGTTCTTTATTGTTTGTTGGTTTTTTTGTTTGTTTGTTTGTTTGTTGTTTTTTTTTTTTTTTGGTGAGGCATTTGGAGTTAAGTGACTTGCCCAGAGTCACACAGCTAGTGAGTGTTATGTGTCTGAGGTTGGGTTTGAACTCAGGTCCTTCTGACTTCAGAGCTGGTGCTCTGTCCACCTCTGAGCCACCTAGCTGCCCCTGCTCTAGTTCTTTAGAATCATCATCATTCATGAGCCCCCACCAGTGTGCTTCCCATAGAATGTCAGCCAGACTCAATAGGCTTTTAGAAAGGGTATTTACTAAGCAGGGATAATAAGAACAGTGGTTCCAGGAACAGTTTCCCCAAACTGGAAGAGTGCTCTCCCCTTGCACACACAAGGCTCCTGGGGAGCCTGGGCTCAAACCATAGTAGAGTGACAGTGAGGTGCATGTAGAGGAGGCAGCTCAGTGCTTGATAAGGGAAGTTCTTTTCTCCCGTCATGGATTTCCCCTCAGATGGCGCTTTCTGGGGGGGCTTCTCGCAGCATCCTTGTGCTTGGCACATTTCCGGTGCCTCTTGGCTCCCAGAGCAGAAGCTGCTGCTGCTCCAGGTGGAGCTGCTCCCAACTCCAGGGCAGGACCTTCAGACCTTGCAACTTTCCAAAGTCCACCAGGTCGTAAACTGATTATTTATAACTGGAAACTTCTCAGAGCTTACCTTTGCCTTTGGCATGCCTCCTTCTACTCCCAGCACGTGTTATCTCCTGCTACTCAGGGTGAATCAGGATGAGGGCTGGGGGGGTGCTCTTTCCTCCCTCCTCCCTCCTCCCTCCTCCCTCGAAGGGACCTGGGGCCCTCAGCTCCTGAATGTGGAGTCCTCTCCAACTAGATTGACTGGCTGTGAATCGGCTTGCTGCCTTGCTGGACGGCTCACAAAGCATGACTTGGTCTCCAAGTGATCCCAAGACGTTCCCTGCGCCCAGTGACTCAGAGCCCCCACGATCCTCTCAGACTGAAGGAGGATTTCTTCACACCTACTTCTCTTTTGTTTGAGCCGCCACACTGCGTCTCTCTGCGGCCATCTTTGGGGGCCTCTTGGACCAGTTGGGGTGTTCTTCTCCCTCTCTCCTACTTCTCTGGGTGATCTCATCAGATCCCATGGATTTAATGACCATCTCTCTGCTGACCCCAGTCTTGTGTCTTCCACTGCACATCCCAGAGATGTCTGAAACTGCACAGGTCCCAAACTGACCTCATTTTCTTCCCTTCTAAACCTTCTGTCTTCCTACCTCCCCTATTAATGTTGAGGACACTAGTCAGCCGGTTGGTATTTATTAAATGCCTGTTCTGTGCCAGGTGCTGTGCTAAGTACTGTGGATACAAAAGGAAGTCAAAGACAGTCCCTGCTCCCCAGGAGCTTGCAGACTAGCGAACGGGTCTTCTGATGGAACAGCCCCATGCTTCCATCCCTCAGGCCCCCCACCTTGGAGTCATCTCACACTCCTCACTCTTTCACCCCCAGATTCAGCATGGTGCCAAGGCCTGTGGAATTCACATTTGCAGCATCTCTCTAACATGCCTCTGCAAGGTCCCCCTGGCTGGGGAACCCTGTGCCTCCCCCACAAGTGGGGGATGTTCTTGATGCCAAAGGAAGAGGCCAAGGAGCTCCAAGGACTATAGCAGTTTAATCAATCATTAAAAATACTTAAAAATGGGTGATCTGGGGCAGCTGCCAGATGATTCAGTGGATTCCCCAAAGACCCCAGGAAAGCCCAGTGGTGATTACAGAAAGCAGACAAAGACAGGAGGAGCTAGATTGCACATCCAGACTTACTGGTGGCTATTTCAGACTTCTGCTGAGTAATGCACTCATTTCCAGCTCATTTCTGAGCTTGGGCATTAAGCCAATGTTGATAGGTAAATGCCCAAGCACGCGATTGTGTGCAGGTCACAACATGGTCACAAACCAGTCAACATTTCTTGTCATAGCTTTTACCTGATACGATATCTGAGTTATGAGTCAGCTTCTGAATTTATGATTCAGTTGAATGATGATCATTAACAAGTCGCCATGTCTGGGCTTCCACCTTTCACGGCGTTTAACTTGATGGCTTTTCCCCCTTCCCTTTTCTGCCACTGTCCTGGAGCAGACCCTCATCCCCTCGTGCCTGGACTGTGGCAGTAGCTGCTGGGGGTCTGTCTGCCTCTGTCTCTCCTCACCTCCCTCCATTCAGCCACCAGAGCCATCTCCCCAAAGCCCAGTGCGCTCCAGTGGTTCCCTGTGGCTTCCAGGAGCAGGTACAGAATGCTTTGTCTGGCCTTCGAAGCCCTTGCTAGCTGCCCCCTCGCCCTTCACAGTCTCCTCACACCTCCCTCCCTGACACATGCCCTGACCTCCTGGCTGCTCCGTGAGCAAGCCCCTCCGTCCCTCAGCTCAGGTGCTCCCTCTCCTTCCTCTGCTCCCACTACTGACCTCTGGGCTTCCTCCAAGTCCCGTGAAAATCCCACCTCCTCCAGAAAGCCTCCCCGGCCCCTCTTCATTCTAGTGCTTGATGGCTCAGTGGATAGAGCGCTGGGCCTGGAGTCAGGAAGACCCGAGTTCAAATCCTCAGACACTTGCTAGCTGTGTGACCCTGGGCAAGACCCTCTGTCTGCCTCGGATTCCTCATCTGTAAAATAGGGATAATAATAGCACTTGCCTCCTAGGGCTGTTGTGAGGATCAAAGGAGATCATATTTGTAAGGCTCTCAGGACTGGGCCCGACACATAGAAGGCACTTAGTTAACATTTGTTCCCTTCCCTTGCCCAGCAGGCTGTGACAGCTCCTTGAGGGCACCTCGCTCTCAGCACACAGTAGGCAGTTAACAAATGCTCATTGACTGCCTGACTGACTGACTCAAAGCCATCCAGCGTGTGTGCTGGCCCACCTCACAGGGAGGGCACGACAGAGGGACCTATGCTGGCCTGATTCAGTGGACGCTCGTTTAGGCTGGACAGCATGCAGGGGACAAAGGAACTGGCCATGGTTAGCCTGGGGGGCACCCCGGCTGTCTGCAAAGTCTCTGGAGCCTGGGGAGGCTTGGCCCCGGGGGGCGCCAAGGCGCAACATGGTGGGGGGGCTGGAAGCTGGTCAGGGCTGGAGTCAGCATTTCAGGCTGGGGAGATTCCCCCCCCCCCCCACCGTGGTCTCAGAGTGTCTGGGGAGGAGTGGGGGAGGGTGGTCAGGTGGACTAGCTTTCTCTCCCTGTCAGCGCTGGTTTGGATTAGATGGCCCTGGGGCCCTCCCAGGCCTGAGATCCTCACATTTTGGGGTGGGCGGGAGGGGGATGCTCTGAGCAGAGGGCTATGATCCAAAACCCAGAGCATGTGAAGGCGACCTCTCAGGGCAGATGACTGCTGGGCTGGGGGTGGGGAGGAGTGTCAGGCGCAGGCTGAGGAGTTCAGCATCCTGGGGTGGGGGGAGGAGGAGGAGGGAGGCTCTCCAGGCCTTCCTCGCCAATAAGTTAGCTAGAAGGGTGACATATTGACTCCTGGTGACCCATTAACACATGGGCTGAGGAGAGCAGAGCTATGTTCTAGTCAATGGACCTGGAGGACCCAGGGAGACTCCTTGGAGGGCTCCAGTCACGGATCTGAGCTGAGGTATGGGCACTGACCTTTGGACTGGCCCCCAGCAGCCACATGAGATAGATGGAGAGAAGTAACTGGATGCTGGGTCACAGGCCGGCTGTCCTCTGGCTGGGCTTGTGCCAGAGGTGTGCCTGCCTCCCCAGAGGGCGGGCCCATGGGGCTGACCTCAAATGGGATCACATTCACCTTTCTGAAGTGCCTTCCTGGCTGCCCAGGGACTAGGGAAGTGGATAGAATGTTGGTCTGGAATCTGGAGGACCCGAGTTCAAATCTGGCCTCAGATGCGTCCTAGCTGGTGAGCTGGGCAAGTCTCTGAACCTCTGCTGCCTCAGTTTCCTCATCTGTAAAATAGGGATAATAATAGCACCGCTTGCCAGGGTTGTTGTGAGGATCTGGTGAGATAATATTTGCAAGGTGCTTAGCACAGTGCCTGGCATAAAGTAGGAGCTTAATGCTTATTCCTTCCCCCTCCTCCACCTTCAGGATGGCTGGAGGGTGCTCTCTTGCCCAGTGGGGTTGTAAGTGGAGTGCCTCTGCAGGGCTGAATGGCTGAGTGGATCCCCCAGAGAGGTGGTCAGCCCCATGGGTGGCTATCTCCCTAAAGATGAGCTCACGAGGCACCCACTGGTCTGGCTCCGCTAAACAATCCATCACTAGATTTAGTTTTTACAGAGTATCTTGGATTATTCTTGTGGAGACCATAGAGAGATGTGACCTAGGAGATAATACTGGTGTGTTCATGTCATGAGGTTTTCAGCAGAGGGCCCCAGGGATCAATGCAATGCTGGGCCCTAGGGTTTATTCTTCCAGTTTGCAGATGACACCAAGCTGGAGTGGATAGTTACTACCCTGTATGATGGTCAGGACTCAAAAGACTCTTGATTGACTGGAGCCTTTGGCTAAAAAGAATAAGATTAGATTCAGCAGGTGGTAAATGTAAAGTCTGGTACACTTAAGCTGTGTAAAATCAGCTCCACTAACATAAGATGGGGCATGTGTGGATAGACATAAGTCATTTTGAAAAGGATCCCCAGATCCTCAGATTTCAGTGTATTATAATCTAAATATGCGTCAATAGCACCATGCCCCCAAGAATAAGAAGGGGATGCTCAGCTGTCCTCTGCCCCGGGATTGACGTTTAGAGTTGGGAGAGCTGGTTCAGGTGTGAAAGAATTCACTTAGACCTTCTCTGTAACCATTGGGAGCTTTATTGACGCAAAAGCAGCAGGCCAGCCCTGGGAAGAGGGCTAGCAACTTAAAGAGGGGCAGGGACTGTTTTACAAGGACAGGATGAGGAAGATGGTTGCTTACAAGATGGTTTTAGAAGTTTTATGGACTCCCATCAAGATCCTTCCTGGGGCGGAGCCGAGATGGCTGAGTGAAAGCAGTGACTTGCTTGAGCTCTCCCCCAAACCGCTCCAAATACCTATAAAAATGGCTCTAAACCAATTCTAAAGCAGCAGAACCCACAAAAAGGCAGAGTGAAACAAATTTCCAGCCCAAGAAAACTTCGATGGTTGATTGGAAAGGTATATTGCGCTGGGCAGGCAGAGGAGGGCAGTTTGGCGTGGGCACGCAGGCCACAGCAAACCTGGAGCAGGCCTCAGAGGGCTGAATTGCAGACAGCTGTGGCAGTTTCCAGACTTCTCAACCCACAAACACCAAAGACAACTTAGAAGGTCAATGGGAAAAGTCTGTGACTGCGGTGAGGGAGGAGCTAGGTCTCAGCCGCAAATCTCAAGTGTGGCCCTGGACCATGGCTGTTTTCTGAGCTTCCAGCCCTCAGACTGAGGGGGAATCAAGTGGCTGATCAGAGGGGGATTGCAGGGATCTCTTTGCCAGTGCTTAGGCAGGAATCTCTTGCTTTACCGGTGCTTGGATCTGGGTCACAGATCTGAAGGGCGGTCCTGAGTCGAGGAGGAACACTGGTGTGGTGGAGCTTGTTGTGGTGGTGGAGAGAAAACACCTCGCCCCTTATCATAGCACCTTGGAAGAACTGAAAATTTACAGGTCCCTAGATGTATCTCTGAAAACAGCTGCACAAAACCCCTGAAGCTTGGGGCAGTACATTCTCCACATTGGAAGCAGACTCTTACCTTAACAAAGAGTTTAAAACTCAAGTAATTGGCTGGGATCATAAGCAAACCTTGCAAAAAGAGTCAGACTATATTATCTTACTTTGGTGACAAAGAAGATCAAAACATACAACCAGGAGAAGACAACGAAGCCAAAGCTCCTACATCCAAAGCCTCCAAGAAAAATATGAATCAGTCCCAGGCCTTGGAAGAGCTCAAAAGGGATTTTGAGAAGGAAGTGAGAGAAGTAGAGGAAAAACTGAGAGTGATGCAAGAAAATCATGAAAAACAAGTCAACAACTTGCTAAAGGTGACCCCAAAAAATACTGAAGAAAATAACACCTTAAAAAATAACCTAACCCAAATGGCAAAAGAGGTCCGAAAAGCCAATGAGGAGAAGAATGCCCTAAAAAGCAAAATTGGCCAAATGGGAAAGGAAGTCCAAAAGATTACTGAAAATACTTCCTTAAAAATTAGAATAGAGCAATTGGAAGCTAGTGACTTTATGAGAAATCAAGACTCTGTAAAACAAATCCAAAGGAATGAAAAATTAGAAAACAGTGTGAAATATCTCATTGGAAAAAAACTGACCTGGAAAATAGATCCAGGAGAGAGAATTTAAAAATTATTGGACTATCTGAAAGCCATGATAAAAAAAAAGAGCCTAGACATTATCTTTCAAGAAATTATCCAGGAAAACTGTCCTGATATTTTAGAACCAGAGGACAAAATAGAAATTGAAAGAATTCACTGATCACCTCCTGAAAAAAAACTCTTAGGAATATAGTAGCCAAATTCCAGAATTCTCAGGTCAAGGAGAAAATATTGCAAGCAGCCAGAAAGAAACAATTCAAGTATTGTGGAAACACAATCAGGATAACACAAGACTTAGCAGCTTCTACATTAAGGGTTCAGAGGGCATGGAGTATGATATTCCAGAGGGCAAAGGAGATAGGACTACACCCAAGAATCACCTGCCCAGCAAAACTGAGTATAATCCTTCAGGGTAAAAAAATGGTCATTCAATGAAATAGGAGACTTTCAAGCATTCCTGTGGAAAAGACCAGAGCTGAATAGAAAATTTGACTTTCAAATACAAGACTCAAGTGAAACACGGAAGAGGTAAACAGGAAAGAGAAATCACAAGAGACTTATTAACGTTGAACTGTTTACATTCTTGCAGGGAAAGATGATATTTGTAACTCATGAGTCCTTTGTCAGTATTAGGGTAGTGGGAGGGAAAAAATAATATATATTTATAGCTAGATAGATGGAGGGCACAGGGTGAGTTGAAGATGAAGGGGTGATATCTGGAAAATAAAATTAAGGGGTGAGAGAGGAGAAAGGGAGAAGTAGAATGGGGTAAAATATCTCACATGAAACAGACAAGAAAGGCTTTTACAGTGGAGGGGAAATGGGAGAAAGTGAGAGGGAATGAGTGAATCTTATTCTCATAGGATTTGGCTTAAGGAGGGAATAACATACACAATGGGGTATGGAAATCTATCTTACCCTACAGGAAAATAAAGGAGGAAGGGGACAAGAGAGCAGGGGGTTGATAGAGAGCAGGGCAGATTGGGGGAGGGGATAATCAAAAACAAACACTTCTGAGGAGGGACAGGGTCAAAAGAGAGAATAGAATAAATGGGGGGTAGGATAGGATGAAGGGAAATATACTTGGTTTTTCACAACAGGACTACTATGGAAGGGTTTTGCATGACTACATGCAAATAACCTGTATTGAGATGCTTGCTTTTTCAATGAGGGTGGGTGGAGAGGGAGGAAGGGAGAAAATTTGTAACCCAAAGTTTTAAAAAAACATGTTAAAAATTTAAAAAAACAGGTGAAAGAAAAAAAAAGAAGTTTTATGGAGGTTAAAGGTCAGAGACAGGTCAAGAAAGGATTTTATGACATAGGATGAGGGAGATAAACGGAATTCTTTATGGTTCATAGGGCATGAGGGCACAAGTTAAAAATTAAAGGACAGGGGGAACATAGGCTAAGGGATGCAAAAGCAATTCTTTTGGTACCAGTTCAAGATAAGCGGGAAAGGACTTTAGGATGCCTTTCAAGGTATAGAATAAACTGGGGTTTCACAAAGTACTGGAAAAGCAACAGTAAAATTCTCTTAACCTTTAGGGCACTGTATGGCTTCTGCTTCACTGGTTAGACTTTAGACTCCTGTCTTCAGTTTTGGGGGGTCATGGCTTAAGAAGGACCTTGGGAAATTGCCACGTCCAAAAGAGGGCTGCCAGCACAGGTAAGGGACCTGAGTCTATGGCAAGTGAGAATCGGGTGACTGAGCTGCCATGTTTGGGCTGGAGAAGAGGAGATTCCTCTGGTGCAGGGTGGCTACACTCAAATATCTAAAGGGCTGCCCCAGGGGTAGAACCAGCAGTATTGGGGGAAGTCGTGAAAAGGCAGATCCAGGCTGGCCTTCCTCCCAAGTGGAAGAGGCTGCTGCCTCTAGAGAGGGTGGCCTTCCCATCCTGGGAGGTCTCCAGGCAGACTGGATGACCATTCATCAGAGGGGTCATAGTGGGAATTCCTCTGCTATAGGGCAGTATTCAAGGCCAACGAGGTCGTGAATCAGGAGAAACAGAGGAGGGCCCCAACACTTTGACTGGGCCCTTTGTGATGACCATCACTGAGGCCATGGATCACTATCCTTCCCCTCCTCCATCCTTGTACCCATCTTTTGGGTTTCTTTTGAGTGTGGGAGCGCCACTGTCTAGCCAGCCTCAGATTTTGCCCCCCTAGTTCTCAGAGGACAGAGGATACCACGCTGGGAGGGATGGTTAGCACACAGCATGGCGGTCAGGCTTCAAAAGAAGGCTCAAGGTTGTGATGCCTGGTTCATCTCAGTGGTCAGCACTGGCTGTTGTTTTCACTAGTATATGACTCCTCGGGACCGCTTTTGGGGTTTTCTTGGCAGAGATGCTGGAAGGGTTGGCCATTTCCTTCTCCAACTCATTTTACAGAGGAGGAAACTGAGGAAACATGGTGAAGTGGCTTGCCTGGGGTCACACAGCTAGAAAGTGTCTGAAGCTGGATTTGAACTCAGATCTAACTGACTCCAGGCCCCGGGTATCACAGTACGTTGTATGTTTGTGCAGAGCAGGTGAAGGGAATGGACATTTAAGTACCAGGCTCTGGGCTAAGTGCTTTACCACTATCTGATGCCGCCGACTGTCCTCCCTGGGCTCTGTCTCCTGAGCACTCTTGAGGTCTCACCTGCTTCCTGATCCCGTGGCGTCTCTGGGGGATCGCTTTGGTTCCCTCGCGTTCCCTTGTCAGTGCCCAGGTACAGTCTTTGGGTGCGAAGACCAGCAGAGGTCGCTCTGGAGGACAGTTGAGATGAGACATGCTCCCCACCCCAGCCCCCTCTGTGCCTCTGGGGAGAGTGGGTGGAATTGGCCGCAGCTGATGGCGCCCCAAGTACCTGGCTTGGCCCTGACCTTCTCCAGTGGGGGAAAACTGAGAGCGCTTGCTCTGGTACATAGTGATTTGTATGTTTGGAGATAGTTTCATTAGTACTTCAAGGTCTCAGTCTAGGGCAAAAGTCCCAGTTCCATCTGGCTTCCTTTCTTTACAAAGTTTTTTCTTTTTTGCATAAAATACAGATCAAAAACAAAATTGGCAAATTCTCTGAGCCCCTAGGCAATCTGTTGATTGGCAGATGAGCCACGAGGCACTCTCTCAGCCAGCTGAATTCAGTGTCTCCTCCCTCCTCTCATCACACTCGTTACAGCAGAAACACACACTCAGAATACTCATTAAAATGCTCTTGTCTTTACCAAGTGAGCCTTTATTTCAAGATGTAAATAATTAGTAAGCAAAATTTTAAGTAGCAAAGAACCTTTTGGTAAAGAACCTTAGCCTGACCCAAACTGCGGTAAAACCAAAGGGAGAAGCAGACTGTTTGCCCCATTCTGGCCCATGTCAGGGGCTCATCCACTGGCTCATCATCCGTGTGTGCCAGAGAGAGGAAAAGGATCAGCCGCTCCAAGCTGACTGCTCTCCATGAAGGCATCCCTCTTCTGCTGCCACTGCTGGCCCTCTCTCTCCAAATCTCACCCCCATTCGTCTCTCCCATCCCTCTCCAGAGGGATTTGAAAACTGCTGCAGTGACCTTCCCATTCCGACGTGGAGGTAGCGTCCTCTCTTCCCGAACTGGAAAGAATGCCAATGTCCAGTCTTTCACAACCCCGGGCTCCCACATAACACAGCCAGTCCAAGCCTTGGCAGAACAAAGGCATTCTTACCAGTCCTTGTTAGGACCACTCCATCTCTGACCAGGAACCTGTCATGCTTCTTTTTAGAGTGATGGACCAGAGTCAAATGCCATTCCCAGATACCATCTTCTGGCCAGCAGGGTTCCTTTCTCAAATCTGCTTTTTTCTTTTGTCTCTCATGGTGCCCGTAGGGTCTTCAGTCCTTGGCCAGGACTTCTTAATCAGTTCTCCTGGCTGCTCCCTTGTGCCTAAGTGAGTCCCCAGAAGCAGAAAGGCTTCCATCTATCACTTTTTCTTTGGGTTTCTCTGATGCATTTTTTTGTTTTGTTTTTAAGTGAGGCAATAGAGGTTAAGTGATTTGCCCAGGGTCACACAGCTAGTAAGTGTCAAGTGTCTGAGGCTGGATTTGAACTCAGGTCCTCCTGACGCCAAGGCCAGAGTTCTATCCACTGCGCCACCTAGCTGCCCACACCCCCATGCATCTTAAATCCACATCCCAGGAAGGCAGTTGTTATCAGCTTGACAAGTAGCTTCCACTTAGCAGGACCACTTGACAGCACCATGGCTTGATTTTCTTATTCGTCTGGAGGCCAGACAGCTGCTTCCTCTGCACACGCTGAGCTGAAGAGGGGCAGAGGAGGCAATGGGGAAGGCTTGGGCAGGGCTTGAGAGCCACCTGCAAGTACCTCCAGGACCATCACGTGGCACAGGGTTAGCCAGAGGACAGGACAGGGGCAATGGGAGGCTGGAGGCATGCCAGGAAGGACTTTTTCACAGTGAGAGCTGTCCCAGTGTGAGAAGGACTGCACCTTGAGACCTTCTTGGAGGTCCAGAGGCTGGACACCCACTCGGAGGGGATTCTTTGAGGTGATGAGAGCCTGCCTCAGGGTGGGGGCAGGGTCAGTGGAGAGAAGAGGGCAGGTGTAAGAGATGTTGCAGAGCCGCAATGGATGAGCCTTGGTGCCATATTGGGGGTGAGAGGGCGAGGAGCCCAGGATGACTGTATGTAGGTGGGAGCCTGAGGCCCTGGGAGGATGGGTGTGCCTTCTACAGTGACTGGGAACATAGGAGCGAGGGAGGATTGGAGGGGGAAGCTATAGGTTAGGTCAGAAGCCCCTGAGGTCAAGTCCAGCTGTGTGGTAAGTTGGAGTGCAGGGCTGGGTTGCTCGAGCTCTTTGGCCATTTTCTCTGGGGGAGGGGAGCCCGGGTAGCAGGGGTAAGAATAGGGCGGGAACACAGACTTCACCCACTCCGTGCAGATCCTCTGCTGTCTGCACTCCTGGGCAAGGAAGACCCTCAGTTCTCGTCCTTCTCGCCAGGCATTTCCTTGAGACATTTTAACAAGGAAAGATACCTATTGGTGTCTGAGGTACAGAGGAGAAGGCAGGCCAGATTACAGAAAGGTCCCTTCAGTGTGTGGCCAAGGGGAGGGTGGGTGAAGCGATGGGTCTTCATCTGTGCCTCCAGTCTTGGATTGTAATAGAAGGAAATAAGTGGTAATGGAGGGAGGGGGAACCGTCCTCAGACTTTGGGACTGGTGTGAGCAAAGGCAGCAGAGGGGAGAGCATAAGACAAGAATGAGTCGGGAGGGTGGAGGAGGGGAGGAGAGTGTTGGAGCCAGAGCCTTGAATGCCGAGGTCTCATAGGCCTACAGTGTATGAGCAAAGGAGTGATGTGATCTGAGCAGGACCTTTGGGAAGGTACCATGGGCCTTTGTCAGAGATGGGGAGTCCCTGCACTCAGGTGACATGGAGGGGCTAATGGGCAGCGATGGCTTCCTATTGATAGACCAGGCAGGCGACGGGGCCTTCTTCCAACAGAATGATGAGTGGTGCTACTTCCAGACACCTGCCAGAGATCATGAGGAGCAGGTAAACATTCTCTAAGGAACGGTGCTTTTTACAAGGCCTTGGGCAGGGCAGGAACAGGGCGTGTGAGAGGGAGGGTAGAGATGTGGATTTCAGGGCTCTGTGGGAGAGGAGGGATGGTGAAAGGGACAGATAACTGATACAGACAAGAGGCCAAGGTCCTATGACCACTGACTACTACCATCTTATGAGCACTCCTAAGAGAGTGAGGGAGGCATCAGGAGGTATGACTAAGGAGGCAGTTACCACTAACCTTGTGAACCACAGCCATTAGTGGCCAGCCCTGCCTTTCCGGGCACTCTGTACCCAAGACTGCATAGCCCCAGGCACAACACCTTTCTAGGGACACACCCAAGGCAGGAGAGTGAGCACAGATGACCAGATGCTGAAAAGCTTCCATTCCTCTCCTTCCAGAGCTCCAGCCTGGGTACCCCTGACTTTGACCTTCTGCCTACAGGAACCTGTAGAACCTGAGGGTAAAGAGACTGATGCCTTTCATAGGGCCCTATCCATAGCATCCCCTGTCTTCCAGCACCCACAGCTTTATGGCTCTGCCTCCCTGGTTGGGGTAACCCACCTAAGGATGGGAGGGAGAGGTCAGCACAGGGTGGGCGTTGCTAGAGAAGGCATCCTGAAGAAGGTAGGGCTCGGGCTGGGCCTTGAAGGCCAACAGAGATGGAACAGTGTGGAAAATGGCTTAGTAAGGGCTGGGCATCGCAGTGCCCAGGATGTGTCTGGCATCCCTCACAAATAGACTGAGATGGCCAGAGTCTGGGGAGACCCTAGAGGAGCAGGAGGAAACAAAGCTTGGGAGTGGGTGAATGGCCTTGAATGCCAGGTTCAGCTGACAAGACATGAGCTGCCTAACGCCAAAACTCAAGGTGTGGCTTTGGTGGACACAATTTCTGCAGCTCTCGCTCGTCCTACTAACCACATGCTTTGTGCTCTGGGCTCAGCTCTGCCAGAAACGGTTTTATTTACTCTGGATCTGAGCTGTTGCTGCTTAGGGAGATGTCCAAAGTCACCAAGTCCTCTCTGCCCTCTGGTGTAACTCTGCCTTGAGATGTCAGTCATGGGCTTGACCTGTGCTGGGCACTGTCCTAAGTGCTGGGATTACCACGACAAGGAGGAAGAAAGACAGTCCCTGCCTTCACGGAGCTTCCAACAGAATGGGGGACACAATATGCCTACAAGCTCTATGCAGATAAATAGGACATACTGAGCAGAGGGGAGGCGTGGGAAAGGTCCTCTAGGAGGTGGGATTTTGGTTGGCACTTGAAAGAAGCCAAGGAAGCCAGGTGGGCATTCCGGGCATGGGGGACAGGCAGAGAGAATGCCCAGAGACAGAGGGGCTTGTTCCTGCACAGCCAGGAGGCTGGGGTCACTGGATCGAATGATACATGTCAAGGAGACAGGTGTAAGAAGGCTAGAAAGGTCACCGGGGGCCAGGTTGTGAAGGGTTTTGGATGCCAAGCAGCTGGTGGTGAAGGGGACAGAGAGCTGGGCCTCAGACATGAACCAGCTGTGTGACCGTTGGCAAGTGACTTAGCACTCCTTGCCTCAGTTTCCTCATCTGTAAAGTGGAGATAATAATAGCGCCTATTCTCTCAGGATTGTAGTGAGGATCAAATAAGACAATAATTGTAAAGCGTTTAGCACAGTGCCTGGCACAAAGTAAGTACTCTATTAATGTGAGCTATTACAGAGAGCCACTGGAGGGTATTGAGTAGGGGGTGACATGGTCAAAACTGTGCTTTAGGAAAATCATTTTGGTGGCTGAATAGAGAATGGACTAGAAGGGGGAGACACCAAGACAGGCAGACCCCCCCACCCTCCTGCCAGCAGCTACTGCCATAGTCCAGGGGTGAGGAGATGAGGGTCCATGCCAGGGTGAGGGCAACATCAGAGAGAAGGGGGCATATTAGAGAGACCACGCTGAGGCGACATCAACAGGCCGTGGCACCATATTGGATCTGGGGGGTGAGAGAGGGAGGAGCCCAGGAGGACCCTGAGACTGGGAGTCTGAGGGACTAGGAAGATGCGGGTGCCCTTGACAGTGATTGGGAAGGTAGGAGTGGGGAGGGTCTGGGGGAAAGATGAATGGTTTGTTTTGGACACATTGAGTGTAAGATGTCCACTGGACGTCCAGTTGGAGATGGAGATGTGAGATTGAATGTCTCAGAGAGGTTGGGGGCAGGACAGGCAGATTTGAGAGTCACCAGAATAGAGATGGTCATTCAATCGATGGGAGTTGATGAGGTCACCCCATGCAATAGGACAGAGGGAGAAGAACAGAGGACCCAGAACAGAGCCTGAGGGATGCCCATGATGAGAGAGGATCCCGCTCAGAAGACCGAAGGGTGGTCAGGGGGTGGGAGCAGAGCCAGGAAAGAGGCCAGGGCAAAGTGAGCTTCCAGGGGGAGGAGGAGTTCAGGGGTCTAGGGGGGACCCCGAAATTCAAGGGCAAGGGACACAGGTCCTGCCTCCAATGAATTTGACCCAAGCCTTCTTCCAGCCGAAGACAAGGTTTATTAGAACACTGGACAGGGTGGGCGAGATTCTAAGGATCCATGCTATTGGCCAGACTCTTAAGGAATCTGAGCACTTTAATGGAGGCAAGATAGATCTTTTATACAGAAGACTGTGGGAACAGAGAAGGGGTCTAGAAGGAATTAAGGGTGGTGGGAAGTGGCGGTCTCGGAGGTAAGGCTGGGCTAGGGTAGAGGTAACAGAGAATTGATGAAAGGCAAGTTGGGATGGGTCGATGCCTCAGGTGAATGCGAGAGACTTAGAGGGAGCTCCCGGGAAAGACTTATCTCTGGCCCGCATAGGAGAGAAAGGCGTGGGGGAAGAGAGCCAGGTCGCAGGTCGCATTTCTAGGAATTTTGGGTTAGGAAGAGCTCCTGATTGGGGTTCATCTTCCTGAAGAGTCCCCCCGCCCCAAGTTCCTTGCTTCCTGGTATCCGTTCTTACCTCACCTTTCTGGAGGATGGAGACGGTCCCCAGGAGGGTCCTGGCTCCAACCCCGTGAGGTGGGTGCCTGCTGGGACGTCCAGCCGCTGGCCTCTTCCAGGCCTCAGGGCAATTTGGTGACGCCCTTACTCCATTTCTTTTTCGTTAGTTAGTTTTAGTTTTCAACACTCACTTATATAAGACTTAGAGTTTAAAATTTTCTCCCCAAGACGGCTGACGCAGGCTGGACGTCTTACTCCATTTCAAAGGGAAGCGCTGCCTTTGTTCTGTCCACCTTCCCAAGGAAGAAGCCTGGGAGGCTTTCAGCTGCATCAAGAGAACTTCTTAATAAATGAGGGGTTAGGTTTTAGGTGTTTGTTTTGCCCATAACAGGCAGCTGTTCAAGGGCCAGGATAACAGACTTAGGGCTGGAAAGCACCTTAGACATCACCAAGTCCAACACCTTCATTTAACAGGTGAAGAAACTGAGGCAGAGAGATATTCATTGACTTGCCCAAGGACACAAATATCAGAGGAAGGATTTGAACTCAGATCCTCCTGACTCCTAGGCCTGCACTTTGGGCACCCCCTTCTCCTGCCTCTCCCTGACACCCTGCTGCCCCCAGGCCACCAGAGTTGAGGTTTGGGGCTTTCTCAGTCTCCTGGCTGCAGGACCAGAGGCTGAGGGGCACCCTTGGGGTATGGAAGGCCAGGCCTCTGCCATGGACCGCTAAGCATGGCATTTGGCTCAGTCCCCTCAATATCTGCTCTGCCCGAGCTGCCAGGCCCAGACAGCAACAGGATGGAACAGGATGGAACACATCTCCATGACCACCCTGGGGAGCACAAACCCATCCCCACAGGGCACACTGCATGGGCGGCCTCTTTAGGAAAGGAGATTGTGTAAAGAGGCAGAAGGGCACCCAGGAGCCCGAGGGCCTTCTGGACCGCAGACCCCTTATCCCTGCTCCTCTTTGGCAGAAGCAGTGACCTGCCTGTAGCAGCAAACCTGGCTGAACTGCAGCATTTGTAGACTGCATGTAATTATCACCTGCTGCCAACCCCCCTGGGGCCCTCCACCCTCCTCCGGCAGAAGACTGGGGGCTTCCTTCCCTAGCAGGGCCCAAAACGCCTCCCTGGCTGCCTCCCCCCATCTCTGCTCCCTCCCTGTCTCCCACTTTCTCTCTGTCCTCCCCTTCTACCCCATGCCCCTCTTACCTCCTTCCCCCTCTCCCTGATTCCCTCCCTCTCTTCCCTTTTCCTTTCTCTTCCTCCCTCCCCCCATCCCTGACTGCCATTGACATGGGAGTGAAGGATGGAGAGGACAAGATGACAGGGCAGAATCTCAGCATTGCCTGTGGTCCACAGTTTCTGACTGATATCACACTGAGCATCCCCCTCTACGAGGTCTCTGACATCTTCCTTGGACAGCTCTCTTGGATACCTCCAAGGATGGGCAGCTCACCACCTTTTCAGGTGGGTCCCAGCTCCGTAGTTGGCATCATCCCTTCAGTCAGGCAGTCAGTTCATTCAGGGGCCCAGTGAGCCAGGCAGGGGATGGAGCCAGGGAAGATGGACTTGGCTGCCAGATAGCTAGCCAGCACGAAGGAGGGGGCAGGCAGAGGGCTGGGGAGCAGTGGTCATGCTCTTGTTGGGCCGCCGGCCCCCATCCTGTCCCCTCCACCATCCTCAGATCCACGCCTGTAGGTCATGAATCAGCAACGTGTGGAGGCATAGCTTTTCTGAAAAGATCTGGGGATTTTAGGGGCCCACAAGCTCTGTGAGTCAACAGGGTGGGGCCTCCCCCCAGTCTGCCTCCCTTCCCTTCCCCACACTACCTGGCGGATTCCACAGGGCTGGGGCAGCAGAAGGTCAGATCTGCTGGGTCAGGCCAAGGCATGGACAGTGCTTGTCATTCAAGGACCAGCCTCAGATGGCAGGGGGCCACAGATTCTGCAGTGAGCTCAAGGAGGCTTCTCCCTAGAGGGCTGGCCTCCAGGTGATGCAATGCAGGAAGCCAGCTGCTAAGTCAGGGGTGAAGGAGGCAGGAAACCTCAGGCCCCTGGCAGCTTAGGTCTAAGCTCTGGGGCTGGTCTGTCAGAAGCCCAGGTCTGTAGTGAAGGGAGCAGGGGGGAGGAGGAGGAGGAGGAGGAGGAGGAGGAGGAGGAGGAAAGGGAGGAAGAGGAAGAGGAGGGGGAGGGAGAGGAGGAGGAGGGGAAGGAGGAAGAGGAGGCTGCCTCAGCTATGATATTCTCAGCTCTGGGCAGGAGCCTGCAGATGCTTGCTCAGTTCTGGCCCCCCATTTGAGGAGGAATTCTGCTAAGCTGGGAAGGGTCCACAGGAGGGTGGGAGCAGGGGAGCTCAAGCTGAAGGCATCCTGCAGAAGAGAACACTGGGGAGATGAGGATGTAATGGCTGTCCTGAAGTATCTGAAAGGTGGTCCTTGGGTTCTATTTGTTGCATATGAGAGCTGTCTCAGCATGGAAGGGACAGTCTGAGGAGGCAGTGGGTCTCCTCCCTGGAGGGCTCAGAGCAGATGCTGTGGATCACCCTTTTCAGGTGTGCTGCTGGACACATGAGAATTCTTGTTCAGGCCTCTTCCCATGTGGGGTTTCTGGTATGACTTTATTCAGGACCAGAATTTCTAGGGCGCCTCCCAACCCAAAGATATGGGGACTGACATTGGGAGCAGGAGGCCTACTGTAGCCTTCCTTGTGTAACATAGGATAGAATGATGCCTGGATTCATGGCGATTTTACATTTAGAAGGATAGTTATGAAGTAGATCATGCTTGTTTTCCCCCAGTTAGGAAGAAAAACTCTCTGAGAATGGGCTGGGGGTTGGGATCCCTCCCAGTTCTGTGCGAGGCTGCCATCATGCTCTCCTGCACAAACAAAAGGTCACAGGGCAACATAAAGACAGGGTGGGCCACCAAGGACTTGGAGAAATAATCTAAAGTCTGGGAAATGTATTCTCTAACAGAATATATTTAACAAAAGCACAAATGGAAATAAGACTGGGCAGCAGGGCAGGGCTTGCCTTCCCTTGTCCCTCTCTCCCAGTGCTGGTTTCTCTCCTGGCTCATGCTCCTTAATGAGGAGTGCTCCAGATTAAATGTACACCTGGTCCAGTCTTGAGTTAGGTCTCTCTCTTCCCACCTGGGAAGAGCTACAAGCCCAGAATTTTGCAGTCCTTACCCTGGGTGGGGACATTCCTCTCCAGGGTGTGAAATTTTTAGTCCCCTGCAAAATCAGCTTCCACTAGGACTGGTGTCTGTATCTGTATAGCACCCTAAGCCAGCCCCCTAGAGAGTCCCAAAGTTCATAGTCCAGAGTGGAGCACACAGGCCCTAAGTCAAGTTACATGAAGAACTTGTCATGAGCATGTTTCACAGTGGCACGTTTGTGACCAAAATAACAGCAAATAGCATAGAAATAATAAAAATGGGAGACCTATGAAGCAGCAGGAGACGCCAAATAGCAGACACAGCCAGCTTAACAAGCAAACAGAACTGGAGGTAAATCTAGAGCCCAAACCTAAAGGCAGGGGCACATTTGGGACCACGAATGTCTGCAGCTATACCCAAGGCTCATGTTGCAAGAGAAAACACTATCATTCTTGTGTGGTCACTTGGGACACCCTCGGGAACCCTCCCTGACCTGCTGACCTCTCTGCCCCATATTTGTGCTAGCGAATGGGAGGGGGTGGTCTTGTCCACTTTCATCTGCCCTGGAAAGGCCTCAGGCTGCTAATAGCACCGCCCAGGGGCAGCTGCAGGGAGGGTGTGGGGACGGAAGGACACAGAGTTCTGAGCCTGGCCAGGAAGACTTGAGCTCAAACCCGACCTCAGACACTTACTAGATGTGTACAAATCACTTTGCCTCGGTTTCCTCAACTATGAAATGGGAATAATAAAAGAGCCTATCTCCCAGGGTTGTTGTGAGGTCAAATGAGATAGTAATTGTAAAGTGCTTAGCACAGTGCCTGACACATAGTAACCACTATATAAATGTTAGCTACTATTGTTATTGTTATTGTTATTATGATCTGAGGAAACTGTCTTGTCTCCAAGAGAAGGCCTCACTTGGGCTAAAGTATTAGGCAGAAAAAGGTGTTGCCACTGAATTCGATTGTCTCCCCTCACCTGAAATGATTATTGGGACATGGTACATAGAGGATCTTCTTACCCTGAAAGGTCTGTCTCTTTGTCAGAATCATCTTTACGTGACATGAAGATGAATTGTTTCTTAGAATCTGTTGAGGTAAACGTCTCCAAGTCTCAACCTGCCCATCTGGGAGACCAGCTAACTCGTCAATTGGAATAAGTGGTCATGATGATTTGTCTTTGCTGGGCCCCCACCACTCTCAGGGGCCGCTCTGTCAACGGCGAGCTGCCCGGCCTCTTCCACTGGCCAGGGCCAAGCCCGTTCCGCCGATGCCAACATGCCGGAGCAGGGCTCTGTCACCTGGGGGTGGGCCCCCGCTGGACCGCCGTCTATTTCCTTCAGCCTTCTTCGGGCCGATGATGAGCTCGGAGACGAGCTTCCCCTGACCCTCGCTGGACTTGGAGACGTACCGGGCACGAGGAGCTGCAGTCCCTCTGTCCTCAGAGATCTCAGAGCACAAGTCCTAGGAAGGCCATGCCCAAACCTCAGCGGGCGGGGCGTAAAGCTCGCTGCGTCATTCTTGGTAGGACTAGAGGCAGGCTCCGCTGCTGTTCTGGTTCTGGTCAGAGGTTGTGGGTCCCCCCGCGGAGGGCGAGGTGTCGTCCTGGACGGCTCAGTGCCGGTCAGAGCCAATCTCTCTGAGCGTTGCATTTCCCGAGTCTCTCCCTCGGTCTGAGTGGGTCCTGGCAGGAAGTCCACGCACTGAGAAAACCTCCCCCAACGACACTTGGGCCGCACAGGAGGCTTTCTAGGTCCTCGTGGGCTATGTTTGGGGGTGTCGCCTAGCGTCCATCGCCACCAGTCCATGACTTACGTTCTTGCCCTCTCTGCCCAGAGATGGGGAGTCGGGCCGCTGAGTTCCAGAGGTTTGCTTTCACTCGTACTGTCCCAGTAAGCGCCAGCGTCTGCAGCTCTTTGTATGCCTTGAGCCCAAGCCTCCACCTCTTGGTGCCATCCCAGGTCTGTAAAATCTGTGCCCTGTGCCCATCCCACATCCCATTCACACGGAGTAGCAGGGACTCGAAGAGCAATCCGCTCAGTATCGAACAGTGTCTAGACGCTTTTATTTTATTTATTTATTTAGTTTTAGGTTCACTAAATTTATTTTAAAAATCATAAAACATTTCTTACAAAAAAGCATTACATGTTGCACACTGCTCTGAATGGATGCCAGGGACATGGGGACTATTGATACTCTGTCTCCCCTGTCTCAACCCCCCCCCTCAAAAAAAATTACAGTAACCACAAAGCAAAGTGTCCCCAATAGTTACAGGAGAGAAATCTATATTTCTACCACCAACAATGAACAAAAATAAAATTCACTCTCTCTGCTGCTGCTTTTAATGTCAGTTTTGCCTTTCCCCTTCTCCACCTGCCCCCGATTGTGAAGAACTAAAACATTACATCAGTGCACCTCAAAAGCAGAACATCTATGAAGCACGGGAATGTTGGTTTTGAAACAGAAGCAGATAAAACAAAGGTTCAGGACTCCTTTAATTCTTCACTCATCTTAGAAAAACTGTACAGAACACTGCTTCACATTATAAAAGAGAAAAAATATTTTGCATTGGAATCCTTCAACATCTGCAGACTGCTTCACACAGTTTTGCAGTAAATATTGTGTATTCTGCATCTCATCCTGGGTTCCTGCAATGGTAATAATTTGATGCTCAGATCCTTCCAAAGGCTCATCAGTTTTGATTGATGCTCCAGATTCATGACACATTTGTTTGATTTGCTGACCACCATTGCCAATAATAGATCCAGCCAAATCTTTGGGAATAATTACTTTTGCTGTAATAATGGGTCCACCAAGATCATTGTATGAGCCATGACCCACTGCATAAGAATAATCATATCTGGAACCACCCTGTGGTTCATAAGCCATCTGCCATTCGGATGGACCATATGTATCTATTGCAGAGTCTCAAGTCTCATCAGCACTAAAACCAACCATGCCATCATAAAAGTCACTGGATTTTCCTCTTCTGTCATGAGCCATAAGATCTCCTCCTCCAGGTGGTCGTGGTGGAGGAAGAGGAAGATTTCAAGCTCTGCTGTCACCCCTGCCACCATGTCCAGGAGGAGTTGGTGGGAGTCCTCTGTGAGGGCTCTGGTCATCACGATCTCTTCGCTCAGCACGACCTGGGGGCCTTCTATCAAAGTCTCCTCTTCCCTGCATGCGAAAGTCTACAGGACATCCTCATCTATCATCAAACATCATTGTGAAACCATAGTCATGTGTTTCACCATAGAAAATGGAATCATAGAGTTGTGCACGTCTTTTGATGAAGACTCAGATATAAGATCCAGTATTTCTTTTTTAAAAAACTATTTATTTATTTTTAGTTATTTATTTTTAGTTTTTAACATTCACTTCCATAAAATTTTGAGTTTTAAATTTTCTCCCCCTCCCTCCCCTCTGCCCTCCCCAAGACAATTCTGATATAGGCTCAGCTTATACATTCATATTAGGAATATTTTCACACTAGTCCTGATGTATAGACGAATTAGAACTAATGGGAGGAACCACAAGATAGAAGAGCAAATAGTATGTTTCAATCTGCATTCAGACTCCATAGTTCTTTCTCTGTGTGTGGATAGCATTTTCCATCATGAGTCTTGGAGTTGTCTTAGATCCTTACATTGCTGAGAAGGGCTAAGTCTATCAAAGTTAGACATCACACAGCGTGGCTGTTACTGTGTACAATATTCTCCTGCTTCTGTTCACTTCACTCAGCATCAGTTCATGTAAGTCTTTCCAGGTTTTTCTTTTCTTTTTTTATTAATCTATTTTGATTTATCAACAATCACTTCCATATGCTTTTGAGTTTAAAATTTTTCTTCCCCATCATCCCCACCACCCTCCCCAAGATGGTGCGCACTCTGATATAGGCTATACATATATATATTCCGATTAAGCATATTTTCACATTAGTGATGTTGTAAGTAAGAATTAGAACCAATAGGAGGAACCACCAGAAAGAGGAAACAAAACTCAACAGAAGAGAAAAAAAAATAGCAAATAGTATGCTTCAATCTGCATTCAAATTCCATAGTTCTTTCTTTGGATGTGGACAGCATTTTCCATCACGAGGCCTTTGGAAATGTCTTAGATCCTTGTATTGCTGGGAAGAGTTCAGTTTATCAATATTAGTCATTGCATAACCTGGCTGTTACTGTGTACAACATTCTCCTGGTTCTGCTCACTTCAGTCAGCATCAGACCATACAAGTCGTTCCAGATTTTTCTGAAGTCAGCCTGTTATACAGGCTGTTACGTGTAAATGTTAAATGATGTTATACATCATTTCTTATGGCACAATAGTATTCCATTACATTCATATACCACAACTTGTTCAGCCATGCCCCAATTGATGGGCATCCCCTCAATTTCAATTCTTTGCCACCACAAAAAGAGCTGTTATAAACATGTTTGTACATGTGGGTCCTTTTCTCATTTTTATGATCTCTTTGGGATGCAGACCTAGCAGTGATATTGCTGGGCCAAAGGGTATATATAATTTTATAGCCCTTTGGGCATAGTTACAAATGGCTCTCCAGAAAGGCTGGATCAGTTCACAACTCCACCAACAATGCATACTGAGATGCCATTTTTCTGCACTCTACAACCCTATCAGGCTTTCTACTAATAAGAACAACTCTGTATTTGGAATGAAGACAGCATTCCTGGAAAAGCTTGATAGTTGTCTGCGTGTTCTCTGATTTTAGCACCTTTCACTCCAATAATTCCTCTTGCCAGACTCTGGTGAATTAACAGTCTTAACCCTCAGTCAAAGTCTTTTCTTTCATAGTGTTGGCAATTTAAGCATTTCACAGCATCAGATTCAAGTGGGAGCTGGCTGGTTGCAGTGGGTGATGGCAACTGCAGGCCTTCTTCCAAGGTAGGGATGGTTTTCTTCAGAATTTCCCCAATCATTTAAATATTTGCACCAGTACTCAATATGTGCTTGGGGCCACTGCTGTTTGGGACTGAAACACTGGCATTGCAGTCTATATGAAGTGCATCTAGGGTTACTCTTGCCTGCTTTCTCAATCACTGCTCCAGCATTCTTGTTTTGAAGCAAAATGCACAATTCAACCATCTCATCAGTGTTTCTGGATCTTTTAAAGGCCTGCTCCTCCTCCATATTTTCAGCAGGGTGCTTACCAAATTCACCATTGGTTTCAGTATTGGGGAAGGTTTCTTCTGGCTGCTCAGTCTCCATTTTCTCAGATTAAATGGGTAGACAATCTCTAGGCTTAAGAGCAAGTGAAATGATAGCTGACAGAGGTTGATGCTGTAGAAACACAGAGGATAATTCTAGACACTTTTAGTGACGTGAAAAATAGACCCAGAAATGCCTGGAAGGATACCCACTGGAAAGTCACATGCAAATGGTACAGGAACTTGTCAAAACATGGACGGCAGATACAAGGTGGAACAATAATTCTAGGGATACAGAAATCACACAGAAGATGGTTCTGTATAGAGGATGCTTGTGAAGGAGAGTACCAATGATATCTCTGGTCTCCTTGGAAAAGACCTGGACCTGATGCATACACACCATCATTTGGGGAAAACTGGGGGGATTGACTTGACTTTTGTTACAACTGAGGAGAAAAAAATCCACACCCAGGCTAAATATATTGGAGAAGAGAGTGGACCCTTGAGATTCAGAGGTAGAGTTCACTCCAGGCCTATCAAGCATTGACAGTGGCTTCATCAGCAATTCCTATGAATTCTTTTCTACCTGGTGTCATAGAACCTCACACAGAGGTACAGGTAAAAGTTGGGAATGGGTCCTGGACAGTGGAGCACAAGTGACCACTGTGTCCCAGTCATTCCATGAGAGATAGTTGAAGGAAATCTTTTCTGCTTCTGGGAAGTGCTGGGTTTGGAGGACTCAATCACAAAAACTAGCCATACTTGAGATACATGGAAGAAGCTATGGGATTTCTGAAGACGCTGCTGTTGGATATTCTGCCCCTGTTTTGTCCAGACCCTTTAGGTGGCAGTGGAATGTCAGCACTAATTGGAACCAATTCCAATCTGTTCAGAATATTGAATATTGCAATCAATAAACCAGGACTCAAGCCCTGCACATTTTGACTATCCGCAAAGCTTGCATGGAGTGCGAGGAGTGGTGCTGTTGGGGGAAGCTTTTCTATCCCTCCCAGTGGGCCCTTCTCTTCTTCATGCTGAGAAGAGCTTTCGCCGCTGCTGCAGGGAAACTGGCTCTATCCCTCTGCTTTCTAGTGACCCAATGAGCCTGGCATCGGGCTGTTCTCTTGATGCCACAGTGACATCAGGCTCAGGGGAGACATCCTCCCTCTCTCCCCCTCACTAGCATGGTCGCTACTTGCTGCCGCTGGTCCAGTTCCTTAACCCCTTGAACAGGTGAGAACCCAAATGTCTTTTCAAGCTTGAGCCTTCATTGCTTCTTTGGTTCACTGGAGGCACCCTTTTATTAAAGCCTTCCTCTGTCTCACCTGAGGGTTGAGGAGGGGGTATGTGTGTGTGTGTCACAAACTCACGTCCAATAGCTATTTTCTATCTGACTTCTGGTAACTTGTTATATTCCCATGTTCTGAGCATTCCCATGGTACATCCAAAGTGGCTCAGCCTGACCATAATTCTTCCTAGGTGGGCTAGCCTTCTGTCCCCAAACCCAATGACACTGATCCCTCCAGACTTCCCCAGCACCCTTAGCCCTTTCACAGGCCTGTGCCAAATATCAGAAAGCCCTGATTGGCACATCAATATTTTTGAGGTGGCAAGATCTGGCCAATAATAATGGGAAGATCATACCCGTAAGACCAATATTTAACCAATTCCCCAACAATGCACAGCTGACTAAACAATCTAATCAAATCTGGCATCCAAGTAGTTCTAGCAAACAGCATTGGAATAACAGCCCAGACAATCAAAGAAATCACAAACTATGTAGCATTCTCACCGGGGGCACCAAATACCAAGCATGACCATACATTAATGATTGGGTGGGGTGCAAGGGTCCCAATAGATACAATTGGAAAGCAAATCGATTCTAAAACCACCAGCAGAGAGAAAAATGACTTCTGGTCAAGAAATAAAAACAACCCGCCAAGTGCTCCTAGCACTCCTGTTGGTTTCGGGGCCAGCGTTAGTGTTGGGAAGGGTTTTCGGCCTTTTCTGTGGTGTGGAATGATGACTGTCCTATACCCAGTATGTTCATAGTTGCCTTGAGTGTCTTGCATAGGCTCTGAGAACTCTTAGTGGCAGGATTTGAACCCAGGTCTTTCCGATCATCAGTCTGGTTCCCTGTCCCCTGCAGGAGAGGGGTATCCAGGTCAGATTAGCACCTACTTCCAAGCAAGAACCCAGTGCCACTGCTCAGACATGAGGCTTGAGCTCAAAATCACAGAATGTTTAAGCCGGAAGCTCCCTTGTTGTTGTCCAGGGGTGTCTAGCCTCTGCTGGAATCTTTTGAAGGCAGGTGACCTCACCACCTCTCCAGGTAGCCCATTAGGCCATTCCATTTGGGGACAGTCCCTGTTGGTTTCCCTCTTTGTCACTGTTTAAGGACCTGGCTTCAGATCCCAGCTCTGCCATTGACAATTCACTTCTCACTGGGGGCCTTGCTTTCCTCCTTTGTACACCAAGCAGGTTGGGATAGATGACCTCAGAAGTCCCTTGCAGTTATGGACCCTGGATTTTCTTCTCCTCCCTAAGCATCCTCAGGTGCTCAGGGATGCAGCCTCCTGGCCCTTTCCCTGCCTGAATGCCCTCCTCTTCCCAACGTCCACCCTAGACAAGGGTGCCCAGAAGTAAACCCACGTCTTCAGACAAAGTCTGACCATCTTGATGAAACTAGCTTGAACTTCAGAGTTGGTAAGGGCCTTTGCAGATGGTCACTCGGTCAGCCATCAGGCATTTATTAAGCACCTAAGTGTGCCAGATGCTGACTGTGCTGAGCTGGAGATACAGCCAAAGGCAAAACCAGGCCCTGCCTTCCAGGAGTGCTCAGCCTGAGGACAGCCCAGCAGACAACCTGCCTGCTTAGCCCTGGAAGCTGGACCTTGAAGACGATAGACACAACGCCAGGGTGCCACACAGTCCCCCAGCTCTTTTCAGAACATCTGCCGGCCCCTCCCTCCAGGTTTTCTTTGAAGCCAAGGTCAGACTCGACTAGAGAGGGGCCTGGTCAGCAGACCCAGGGAGGGCCCAGTCTCCCAAGACTGCTCTCTGTGGCACTTGGCTTGCCCCCATTTGAGGATCTCCTCCCACCCAGACCTACCCCTGGGGCCATGGTCTGCCCTGGGCAGGAGGGCTTGGACTTGGGGCGTCTGTGTTCTCCTCCTCCTCCATGTTTAGCCTTCCTTCCTGTGGGGAAGTGGAGGAGCTGGTTTGGCCACTCTTCAGGCCAAATCTGGGGCAAAATGAGCAGACTGGGGGATTGTTCGAAAGTGCCTAGGTTGATAAGCGGACAGTTGGCAGCCTCGGGTTCCTCATTTCTGAAGTCCCTTCCGACTGGCCCAGGCACTTCGCCCCCAGTGACTCCCTGGCAAGCTCCTCCCGGGGCCCAGGCTGAGATGCTGACTTGGCCAAAGGCCGTCACATGGGCTCTGGGGATGGAGCTGGGGCAGTGCCGCTGTGGGACTGGCCTCAGTTTCCTCCTCACTCACATCCAGAATTCAAGGAATGGCCTCAGGGTGGTCTGGGCTCCCTCTCCCTTTTCCTCCGCCCCTTCCTTGGGGGGCCTGGAGGGGGTGGGGTGGTAGAGGGCAGTGCTGGCAGCCTTGGTTTTTCCCTGCACTCGGGAGACCTGTTACGAACCCCGTCTGAGAATCAGGTTTTCAAACCCAGAAAACAGAATCCAGAGGACTGCCAAACAAACCAAATTTATTGGGATAGTTGCCAAAACAGACATTTTACAAAGCACCTTCAGCGACCCCAGGCTAAGAATCCCTGCTCCCGAGGGTCTGGCCTCTGATTGGCCCTCCCCGCTGCTATCCTTCCAATCGCTGGCGCGCATAATTTCCGGGCCTGGATCAGAGCATCACAACTGGAAGGATCCTTGGAGACAGATCATTAGGGTCCATCTGCCCATTTTCCAGATATGGAAACTGAGGCCCCAAATAGCTTCAGTTCACTGGAACCCACATCTGGAGGCTGGAAGCCAGGCCCTTTCCCATGGCACCAGGTCAATCGTTGCTAAGCTATATCTGGAAAGAGGAATGCAGAGGAGAGGGAAGGCAGGGCCAAGACTGGGGGTAGGGGGAAGGGAAGGGCAGCCACCTCCGGCAGCCTGGCTAGGGCCTGGGGGGCGGGGAAGGAAAATCAGGAAAGACCTGAGAGAGGACATGAGGCTTGCAATAGACCTTGAAGGCAGTTACAGGCTTGGAGAGGGACCTTGGCAAAGCAAACACCACAACTCAGAGGAGAAAACAGGTGGCCCGGAGGGGGCCCCCCAGTGCCTGGGTCACACCAGGGGGTTAGTAGCGGAGTCAGAAGCGAAGGCGGCGCTCCGTCCCCCATTGGACTGGAAGGCTCCCTCCCATCTCTTCCCTTCCCCAGGGCAGGGCCGGCCCGACTCCGCCCCGCCCCGCCCCGCCCCGCCCCTCTTCCTACCTGGCTCTCCCCCGCC
>NW_020954790.1:1505075-1506712 GCF_900497805.2 Vombatus ursinus
GCCCCCCCCCCCCCCCCCCCCCCCCCCGCAGAGGTCTGAAGCACTTTGGTCCTCTGGGCGGAGGAGAAGAGACATTCCAGATCGGGAGGCGGCCGGTCACCCAGAGGGGCTAGACAGGCGGACAGCGGGCGCCTGCAAATACTGGCCGCAGTGGGAGCCCCAGCAGGCTCCAGGGAGCGAGCCAGTCTACGGTCAAACCTCCTCCGCCGCCCCACCGACGGGACTGTGCACCTGGTGTCCTCCGAGCCCTGCCCGCGGTGAGCGGCGAGCCACAGGTGACTCCTCTCCCTCCCTCCGTCCGTCAGTCCGTGCGTCCGTCAGTCCTTCCCGGGGCCCCACCTGTCTGGGCGCCCCCTGTCCCATTCCCAGTTCTGCGGTTAGTGGTTAAGCCCATCCCTTCCCGCCTCCGGCGCCTGCCCGAGGTGAGCGCCCCCTCCCTGCGGCCGGCCACAGGTGCCTCTTCTCTCCTTCCCTTGGTGCGTCGGTCCCTTCCTTGGCCCCCAGTCTCGCTGGGCCGCCCTCCCTCCCCAGTCCCCCGGGCGTCCATTTCTGCTACGGATTAGTCGGTCCCTTCCCACCTCCAGGCCCTGCCCCTCTCCTTTCAGTCAGAACCCCGTGTCTGTGTGTCCTCATCCATCCCAGCCTTCCGTGTATCTGGCTGGCCTTCCCCTCCCCAGCCCATCTGTCTGTGTGTCTGCCCCTGAACCCTCCATCGGTCCCTGCAGCTTTCTTACTGACCTTTCCCCCTTCTCTCCCCTCCCATCCCATGTCCTCCAGTCTTGCCTGCCCTGAGCTGCTCATCCCCAAGCCTAGTCTGGGCCATCCCAACTGCTTTGGGGCAAGCCTTCCCAGCCTTCTCCCCCGAGTCTGCTGTTCTGGCCACTGCAAGTGGCTGAACATCCTTGTCTCATCTCTCCTCCCAAGCAGAATTTTTTCAGCTGAGAGACAGAGGCCCCTCCTAGGCCCCTGGCCCCAGGCCTATTTGCCCCACTTTCCTTCTCAAGGAAGAGAAGGAGAGACTGAGGTCTGGTCCCTTCCCCAGGGAGGGGTTCAGCCCTAACCCTGAGAAGCTGGATTCAGTCTGGGCTCCATTGGCAGGATCCTCACAGACTGTTGTTTCTGATGACCAGCAGCCTTAGGAACGAAGGATTGGCCAGGCCAGACTGGGAGGGAGGCCTAGAGCAGGCCTGGCTCAGCCAGTCCCTCCTTTCCTGCTTCCCCACCTCATGCAAACCCTGCCTGGAGCTGGGGGATTTACTGAAACCTGCTGTGGGGGAGTGGCGCGGGGAGGGGTCAGGGCTGGGGACTCCATGTGTACCTCATGTGCACAGGTGTTTGGGGGGCTCTGGGTGTGTCTCTGACTGCCCAGACCCTGTGCAGGGCTGGTCCAGGAAGGACAGAGCCAATTTGGTGACTAAAGCCAAATTCAAGATTCCTGGAATGTTAGCAAGGAAGAGACTAGAGCAGACAACGAAAGAGTGTGAGGACAGAGAGATGATCTGTGCCATTCCTTCGCTGGTCATTAAGCTTCCCCATCTATCATGTCCTCCCCACCCCCATGAGCCCCTTGGGTCAGGCCCTGTGCCAGGATGGGGAAAGAGGCACTCCCTACCCTTGAGAAGCTTACATTCTGCCGC
>NW_020954790.1:1506722-1509023 GCF_900497805.2 Vombatus ursinus
GCTGGTTGGGGGGCAGGATAGGCCAAATGCAGGAGCCTAGCCCAATGCTGATACATAGTAGGTGCTTAATAAATACCATTGATGGATGCTACATAAAAAAGGAATACCCAAAGACATCTGATAGGAATGGGAAGGAGATCTGGAAAGGTTTTTTGGAGGAAATCCCACTTGAACTGAGCCTTGAAGGAAGTACAGGGTTGCAGCAGGAGAGAGAACATTGTTGTCATTAGGTGAGGTGTGCTGGAACAGAGTGCAAATATGTAATCAGCCCTGGAAAGGTGATCTGAGGCCAGATTATAATGAGCTTTAAAAGACAAGCAGAGAAATTTATGTTTGATCACGATTGCCATAGCGAACCATGGAAGTGTCTGGACCAGGAGATCGATGTGGTCTGACCAGGAAAATCAGGTTGGCAGTGACTGACCATGTGCAGTGTATCTTGAGTCTGATGCTCAACTGGCTTACACCAAGTGATAGCACCAAGGTGACTAACCTGGGAGCCCTGAGGGATGGGGTACCCTGGACCTCCAAAGAGGACTAGAGGGACGGGCTCGTGGGGCAAGAGCATGAGCTCTATTTTGGATATGTTGAATTTGAAATACTCATGAGACATTCATGTGGGGATACCCAGAAGGCCATTGGAGAAGTGGGGCTAGAGTGCGAGGGAGACCACAGTAGTCCATTCATTTTCTCCCCTGAGACTTTGCCCCCTCCCAACCAGCTCCCTGTCTCTTCCATTCCTCCTTTGTAGCTCTCCTGCTTGCTGGTATGTGTCCTCAGCAATTAGTACAGTGCCTGGCCTGTAGTCAGAACTTGTCCCCTCTGTCTATCTCTGCCTCTGCCTCTGTCTGTCTCTGCCTGTCTCTCTCTGCCTCTGCCTCTGTCTCTGCCTGTCTCTTTCTGCCTCTGTCTCTGTCTGTGCCTGTCTCTGCCTCTATTTCTGCCTCTGTCTCTGCCTCTGCCTGTCTGTTTCTGCCTTTCTCTGCCTTTGAGTCTCTCTGTCTCTGTCTCTATCTCTGTCTCTCTCTGTCTATGCCTCTGTCTCTCCCTCTCTCTGTCTCTCCCTCCCCCTCATGTTCTCTTCCTCCCTCTCTTCCTCTCTTACTCTCTCACTGTCTCTCCCTTTCTCTTTTCCTCCCTCCCTTTTCTCTCCCCATCCCTTCTTCCCTCCCTCCCTCCCTCCCCCTCTTTTCCTCCTTCCCTCCCTTTCTCTCCCTCTCCTCTCTTGCCCCATCTTCCCTCCTTTCTCTCTTCCCTTGCCCCCATTCTCCCTTTTTTCTCCTCTTCATCTTCCTCCCTCTCCCTCTGTCCGCTCCCTCTCCTTTGCCCCTACTTCTTCTCTCCCTTCTCCACATATCTCTATCCTCTATCCTTTTATCTAGGGGTCACCTGCATAGAGGAGCCAATTAAACCCATGGGGGCTAATGGGATCACCAAGTGATAGAGCGTAGATAGAAGGGGGCCAGCACCAAGCTTTAGGAGATGCCCATGGTGAGGAGGCAGTAGTGTGGCTCATGCACCAGCAAAGGAGACTGAGAAGGAGCAGTCAGTTGGGTAGGAGCAGAACCAGGAGAGAGGGGGGTGTGAATTCAGTCCGACTGATGCCCGACTCTTGGTGCTGGATTGTTAAGGGATTTTCTTGGCCAAGATACTGGAGTGGTTTGCCATTTTCTTCTGGTGATGAGGAGAAAGTGATTTCAGCTGAGTGCTAGAGAATCCTGATTAGATAGAAATGAACAGCTAAGAGGGGGAATGCAGGCAGCTTCCTGTAGGGATCTGACTGGGAAGGGGAGGAGAGCTCTAGGCTCCAGCCGGCAGTGGTGGGAGGGCTTCTCAGGCCAGGGAGAGGGAAGCTTCCTGAAGACAGAGGTGGGTTCATTCCTCCTCTGTGTCCCCAGAAACTAGCACGGCACCTAACACAGACTAGGGCTTGATCGAGGGATGGATGGATGATTGTGGATTGACTAATTCATCTAGGCAGTTTGTGAGCAGCAGGGGAGGAAAGAGTGGATAATGAGAGATTGAAAACTGCAGGGGACTGGGGCTGGGGAATGATAGAAGAAGCAAAGCCCTAATATCAAGACAGGCTTTGGCAAAGACAAAGCCACCTCATCCCTTGAGACTGGATCAATTAAAGAAGAGAATGGGAAACTAATTCAAGGAGTTAGGGAGGAGAAGGAGGTCCTGATGGATGGCCTTATTTCAGTCAAGTGTAAAAACCCCTCTGGGGTTAATTCTCAATTTATACTTAAGTTGTGTGTGTGTGTGTGTGTGTGTGTGTGTGTGTGTGTGTGTGTGTGT
>NW_020954790.1:1509033-1530036 GCF_900497805.2 Vombatus ursinus
GTGTGTGTGTGTGTGTGTGTGTGTGTGTGTGTGTGTGTGTGTGTGTGCTTACTCTCAGGAGTCTAGGAATAACCCTGTGGCACTTCATTCCCAGCACTAGTTCATGAGCCCCCACTGGTGTGTGCTTTCTAGCCACACTTTCTAGTCAGTAGACAATTAGATTTTAGCAAAGGCATTACAAAGATGGTATAGTAGGAATAGTTAGTATACAACATCCTCCCCCTCCCCTAAAGTGTAGGGAGCACTCTCTTACAAATACATGTTGCATCCATGGAAAGTCAATCCTAAAGTCAACCCACGTGGTCAGCACCAAAGTATGATGGTAGTAAGGCTCACATGTGGTATATACATTGTCACCAGGTAACATATAATTCCTGCTACTGGAAGTCATTTCTCTGACTGGAGTCGTTGAGTAGTTCCCCTTAGGTGGAGCTCTCTGCTGGTTGGATCATTCAGAATGTGCTTCTTCCTGAGCCCATGGCCTCCTTTCCTTTTTTTAAAATTTATTTTGATTTATCAACAATCATTTCCATAAGTTTTTGAGTTTTAAATTTTTCTCCCCCTCCCTCCCTACCTCCCTCCCCAAGGTGGTGTGCAATCTAATATAGGCTATACCTATACATTCCTATGAAACTTATTTTCACATTACTCATGTTCTAAGGAAGAATTAGAACCAATAGGAGGAACCACAAGAAAGAAGAAACAAAACAAAACAGAAGGAAAAAAAAGAGCAAATAGTATGCTTCGATCTGCGTTCAGACTCCATAGCTCTTTTTCTGGTTGTGGATAGCATTTTCCATCATGAGACTTTTGGAGATGTCTTAGATCCTTGCATTGCTGAGAAGGGATAAGTGTATCAAAGTTGGTCACCATATAACGTTGCTATTACTGTGTACAATGTTCCCCTGGTTCTGCTTACTTCACTCAGCATCAGTCCATACAAGTCTTTCCAGGCTTTTCTGAAGTCTGTCTGCTCATTATTTCCTACAGCACAACAGTACTCCCATCACATTCATACACCACAACCTGCTCAGCCATGGCCTCCTTTCCACCATGAAGGGGCACACTCTTTGAAGCACTATCTCTTGTATTCATGTTTGTCCTCCACATGTCTCTTTGCTCCTGGCTGAATTGTCTCCTACTGGTCCAGGATCTCTCCATAAATAACAAGGTCAATAATGGGGAGTGGGAGAATATAACACCCTTCTCTGGACTTACTCTCCCCTGTCCCCACCCCAGTGTTGCCTTCTGATACTGATAGAATGGCTTGTCTTCACTCTTTCCTAACTGAGGTCCCTCCATTGTTGGGCTGACCAACCCCTAGACTGGCACAGACAGTTCTTCCCTCGTGCTCTTACCCCGATTACAGTAATCCAGGTGGTGATGGAAGCCTTACCCTTACAAAAGGATGAAGTGAGGTCTTGTACTCAGAGGGGATGGAAAGGGTAGTGTTAGTGATTTGAGGAAAAAAAAAGATGAAACTTAGAACAAGGCTGTGAGAGTCAAGCAAGCAACAGGCAGCATGGAGGGCCCATTGCAGGTAAGACCTCACATGTCTTTAGTGGACCCAGTGGTACCATTGGGTGATTGTTCATCTAAGTTCAGAAGTGCTGACAAAGGAGAGAGGGGTGGAGGGACCAGAAGCTGTGGTGAGGATGGGTTTAGGAGGGGTGAGACAGAAGGAAAGCTGGATAGACCAGAAGCTGTGGTCAGATAGGTCTGTTAGGCCATACAGATATGTAGTATTTGTGGGCGATGACAAGATTGAGGACCCTCCCGGGACATGGCTGGACTGGAAGGAAGGCGCAGGTCCTAGATCATGAGTCAGTCAGTAAATATTTATTACACATCAGGTATAGTGTCACGTACAGTGCAAAGGTGAGAACGATGTTGGAGGGGATATCAGCATGGAAACTGCAGGTTGGGGAGGAAGACAGAGGCAGAATGACATGAGGACCAGGATCCAAAGAGGATGGGAGCAGAATGTATCAAGAGGGAAAGAACCGCAAAGGAGAAGAGGTTGCTGAGGCTCTGTGGGAGTGGAGGAGTGATCAATGAGCCTGCTTTTCCTCCTGAGTCAGAGTATTGGGTTTCTGGAAAGAAGTGGCATCCAGGAAAAGACTTCAGAGAGGAGATGGAGGTGCCTGATCCAGGTCTTAGGGGACGCTATTGTTCAATCAAGTGGCTGCTAGGGGGCACTGCAGTGGATAGAGTGTTGGGCCTGAAGTCAGAAAGACTCATCTTCCTGAGTTCAAATCCAGCCTCAGACACTTACTAGCTGTGTGACCCTGGACAAGTCACGTCACCCTGTTTGCCTCAGTTTCCTCATCTGTAAAATGAGCTGCAGAAGGAAATGGCAAACCACTCCAGATTCTTGGCCAAGAAAACTCCAAATGTGGTCATGACTGAGGGAAGCCTGGAGCTGTAATGAGGAAGGATTCCCAACCATATATAGGGGTGTAGTTGAATACTGGAATTATACATTGCATTTTAAGTTCTTTAATCCCCTTTCTTTCTTGGGAAATCTGGCACAAAGACTTTTCCCCCCATTTGACCACTTCTCTTCATGTCCTAGTTGCATTAATGCTATCTGTGCAGAAGCTTTTCAGTTTCAAGTAACCAAAGGTATTTATTTTGTCTTTTGTAATTGCCTCTATCTTTTGTTTGGTTAGGAATATATCTCTTACTCATAGTTGGGAGAAGTGCATGATCTCTTTCTATTCTAATTTTTTTGTAGCATGACCGTTAGTATTAAGATCACATAACCACTTAGAATGTATTGAGGAGTGTAGTATATAAAATGCTGGTCAAAGCCTCATTTCTGCCAGGCTGTTTCCCAGTTTTTCCAGCAGTTTTTGACAAATAAGGATTTTTTTCTAGGTGATTTATGCTTTCCATTTTATCAAAGGCTGGGTTAGTGAGTTCTATTGTTTCTGAACCTCCCTTGTCCCATCTATTCCACTGATCTATCTCTCTATTCTTTCAACAATTTCAGATGGTTTTGATGGCTGCTGCTTTATAACAGAGTTTGAATTCTGCAAGTGCTATTCCCTCTTTATCCCTACTTCTTTTCATCATTTTCCTTTATGTCCTAGATCTTTTGTTTTTCCAAATGAATTTTGTTATTATTTTATCAAGTTCTGTAAAGTATTTCCTTAATAATTTGATTGGTATTGGATTAAAAGTATAAATTAATTTAGATAATTTTGTCACTTTTATTATGTTGGCACAGCCTAGTCATGAGCACTGAATATTCCTCCAGTTATTTAAGTTGTTCTTTATTTCTTTAAGGAACATTTTGTAGTTCAATCTATACAAGTCTTTCATGTGTTTTGGGAGGTTGATGCCTGGATATTTTGTGTTTTGTCATTATTTGGAATGAAACTTCCCTTTCTATTATTGCTTCTTATGTTTTGTTATCATGTAGAAATGCTGTTTAAAAAAAAAAGAAATATTGTTGATTTTTGAGGGTTTGTTTTGTAGTCTGCAACTTTGCTGAAGTCATTGTCTCAGTATCTTTGCTAATTTCCTCAGATTTTCTAAGTAAACCATCATATCATCAGCAAATAGGGATAATTTTATCTCCCCTTTGCCTATCTTTATGTCTTTAATTTCTTTCTCTTATCTTATTGTTGTTGCTAGCATTTCCAAAAGGAGAAGGGAATAAGCATTTATATAGCACCTACTATGTGCCAATTACTCTGCTAAGCAATTTTTACAAATAATATCTAATTGATCCTTACATCAATCCTATGAAGTAGATGCTGTTATCCCCATTTTACAGTTGAGAAAACTGAGAGATAGGTTAAGTGACTTGTATATGAATTTGTATATATATTTGATATGTACATCAAATAATAGTAGGAACAGTGGACATTCTTGCTTACTCCTATATTTATTGGAAAAGATTCTAGTGTATTCCCATGGCATATGATGCTTGCTTTTGTGTTTAGATAGGTGCTTTTTGTGATATTAAAAAAGGTCTCTCTATGTCTATACTTTGCAGGGTTTTTAGCATAAAAATAGTGCTATACTTTGTTAAAGGATTTTTCTTCAATATTGTTAATCATCTGGTTTTGGATGTTTTTATATTTAATATGGTTAATTATGCTGATTATTTTCATAATGTTGAACCATCCTTACATCCTTGATATAAATTCCATTCAGTCATAATGAATAATTTCTTGATTAAATTTCTGTAGTCTACCTGATAGAATTTTGTTTAAAATTTTGTCACTAATTTTATTGGCCTATAGTTTTCCTTCTATGTTTTCCTCTTCTCTGATTTAGGTATTAGGACTGTATTTGTCTCATTAAAGGAGTCTGGCAGGGTGATTTGTTTTCTCAATTTTTGAGAATAATTTGTGTACTGTTGGTACTTTAAAAATTTGATAAAAGGAGCAGCTAGGTGGTGCAGTGGATAGAACACAGGTCCTGGAGTCAGGAGGACCTAAGTTCAAATTCAGCCTCCAACACTTACTAGTTCTGTGACCCTGGGCAATCACTTAAAGCCAATTGCCTCCAAAAAAGGAAAAGTTTGATGAAATTCTCCTGTGTTCATCAGGACCAGGAGATTTTTTTTTCTCCTTTGCAGCTAGGTCTATTTCCTTCCCTCAGATTGTGTTTTTTAAGACCTCTATTTGGTCTTCTGATAGTATGGGTATTTTATATTTTTGAATGTATTTTTCTATTTCTTTTATGTTTTCAGCTTCATTAGCAGGTAACTGATTATTCTGATTAGTCTATTTCTTCTGGTTTTGTTATGATTTTACATTGCTCATTTGCTATTTTGTTGATTTGTCTTCTGTTCTATTCTTTTTAACCAGATTAGCTAAAGGTTTGTCAATTTTGTTAATCTTTTCAAATAACCACCTTTTAGTTTTATCATTTCTATGATTTTTGTTTCCAATTTACCTATTTCTTCTCCACATTTTTAATATCTGCTATTTTGAGCTTATTTTATATTTATGTTTTGTCTTTCTAATTCTTAAAAATGAATATTCAGTTCATCAATCCTCTCTTTTTTCTATTTCATTAATGTGTGTTTGTAGGGATATGAATTTTTCCCCTGAGGACTACTTTAGCTGCATCCCAGAAATTTTGTCATGCTGTTTCATCATTATAATTTTCTTTCACATAATTTTTCATTGTTTCTATGATTTGTTCTTTGACTCACTCATTATTTAAGATTTCATTATTAAGTTCCCATTCGTCTCTGTGTCATTTGTTTGTGGTCCCGGAACCAATGGCTATTTTTATTACAATATAGTCTGTAAAGGATATACTTATTATTCTGCCTTTTTACATTCGTTTGCAATATCTCTCTGACATAAAACATAGTCAGTTTTAAAAATGTTCTATGTGGTCCTTAGAAATATGTATATTCTCTTGCTATCATTTAGAAGATGCTGTAAATTATTTAACTCTAGTTAGAAGATACCACAAGTTTTTTAACTCTAGTTTTTCCAGCAATTCATTCAGTTCCATATTTTCCCTTTTGTTTCTCTTTCTGTTAGACTTATCCAAAACTGAGAGAGGGCTATTGAAGTCTCCTGTCATTTTTGCATTACTATTTATGTCTTCTTGCAGCTCAGTTAATGTTTCATTTATGAATTTGGATGGTAAGGCATTTGGATTAAAGAAATTTATTGCTGATATTAGTTTGTTGTCTGTGGTTCCTTTTGGCATAATACAGTTCTCTTGCTTACCCCTTTTTATTTTTTTAATGTTTGTTTTTGCTTTGCCAGATAGCATGATTGCAATTTTTTGGATTCACTTGATACATAGTAAGTTTTTCCCCCCTATCATCTCAGTTTTATTTTGCGCATGCCTTTGTTTTTAAATGTGTTTCTTGTAAGCAACAGATTGTATGGTTTTGTTTTCTTAGTTAATCTATTATATTTTTTCTTTGTATTGTTTAAACCATTTACATTAAAAGAATTTGTGTTTTCCTCCATTTTTTCTAATGTTGATTTTCAAATTATGATTGCTACTAACACTACTGTTTTTTCAATTCCCTTAGCTTCATCTTTTTTATGATGGCCTTATTCCTACTTACTCTCCTTCCTTCACCTCTAATTTCCCCCTCTCATTTTTTAATCTCTTTTCCTTTGGAGTTTTGCTTATTAGTTCCTTTTTCCTTCCTGGTTTTATCTGGTTATTTAATTCTTCCCCTATTTTTCCTCTCAGTTAATAGGTTCCTCCTCCTTCTCCTCCTCTTCAACTAATTCTGTTCATTAGTTTTTAAAATTTCATTTTTGTTCCTCTTTCCAGAGAGTATTTCTCTCACTTTCTTTATTATGTGTCCTTTTTTCCTTTCTTTCTATTCTAGACCCTCATTCTCTGATTCATGACCACTATAATTACCTAGTCTCTATATTCTTCATAAAATCAGAGCTTCCACGGTCTTCATTCTAGGCTCTCATCTCTAGGCAGTTTCTGCCACTGACTTGTAGAGCTTGCCCACAGATTCCCCTTTTCTATTGTCCCTCACTCCCAGAACAATGCCAGTTCCTGCAAGTGCAGAGACATTGCCCCATGGTAGAACTCTCTTTCCCCTCCTGCATTTCCAGATTATTCAATCCACCACTGACCTATACGTGGTTACCTTTTTTCCTGATTTGCCTTAAGATCTCCTCCCTGGGTCCATGACCTGGCACTCCCCCAGGTACAAGTTGCCTCCAGGAGTTCCAGCCTCCATCTCCTTCCAAGTAGAATTTTCAAGCACCAAATTCCTCTGACCACCCCTAACCCAAGATCCTTATCTCTCTTCACAGAATATCTTTTTATACACAGGAGAATTCATTAGTAGAACCCCTTCCTACCGCCAAAGCACCCCTCCATGATTTTCTCCTCCTGACCCATTCCCTTGGAGGCTTATCTCTTCCTGAGACACCACAGGGATCACCCTTATTGCTAGCCCTTGTTTCGACCCAGAGACATTACACCCCCTCCATCCACCTGCCTGTGTCCCCCCTTCCACGTACTCTCTCCTTTTGTAATGTAGTCCCACAAAAAACCTCGATTCAGCTGCAGGCAGGATGGCTCAGTCACAGATCCTCGCCATTGTCTCCATCTGATCTCCACCTTTGCCCGTCTCCAGGAACAAGAATGGTAGGGACTTAACAGAAGCAGAAGAGATTAAGAAGAGGTGGCAAGGATATACAAAAGAACCATACAAGAAAGATTTTGACATCCCCAGTAACCACAATGGTGCAGTTCCTCATCTAGAACCAGACATCCTGGAGAATGAAGTCAGGTGGCCTTAGGAAACATTGCTAACAACAAGACTGGTGGAGGTGATAGAATTCCAGGTGAGCTATTCTAAACCCTAAAAGATAAGGCTGTTAAAGTGTTGCTGTCAATATGCCAGCAAATTTGGAAAACTCAGGAGTGGCCACTGGATTGGAAAAGATCTGTTGCTGTCCTAGTCCTAAAGAAGGGCAATGAGGACAGCTAGGTGGCACAATGGATAGAGCACTGGCCCTGGAGTCAGGAGGACCTGAGTTCAAATCCAGCCTCAGACACTTGAGACTTACTAGCTGTGTGACCCTAGGCAAGTCACTTAACCCTGATTGCCTAGGCCAAAAATAAAAGGGCAATGCCAAGTAATATTCAAATTACTGAACAATTACAGTCATTTCACACACCACCAAGGTGATGCATAAGATTCTGCAGCTAGGCTTTAGCAATATGTGAACCAAGAATTACCAGAAGAGCAGGCTGGTTTTCAAAGAGGTAGAGGAACTAGAGACCAAATTGCCAACATTTGATGGGTTATGGAGAAAACAAGGGAATTCCAGAAAAACATTTATTTTTGCTTTAGTGACTCCACTAAAGCCTTTGACTGTGTGGATCCCAACAAAATGTGGCAAGTCCTCAAAGAGATGGGAAATCATCTTATTTGCCTCCTGAGGACCTTGTACGCAGGTTGAGAAGCAACAATTAGAACTAAACATAGAACAACTGATTGGCTTAAGATTGGAAAAGGAGTATGACAAGGCTGTCCATTGTCACATTATTTATTTAACTTATATGCAGAGTACATCATGCAAAGTGCCAGTCTGGATGAATCAAAAAGTTGAAATTAAGGTTCCTGGGAGAAGTATCAACAATCTTAGATATGCAGATGGTACCACTCTGATGGCAGAAAGGGAAGAAGAATTAAGAAGCCTTTTGATGAGGGTGAAAGTGAAAGAGAAGAATGTAAAAACTAGCTTGAAGCTTAATATAAAAAGTTTAAGATAAAAAAGGGGAAAGGACCTATTTGTACAAAAAAATATTTATAGTAGTTCTTCTTGTGGTGGCTAAGAATTGGAAATCAAAGAGATACCCATCAATTGGGTAATGGTTGAACAAACTGTGGTATATAACTGTAATGAAATAAATGACAAGCAGGATGATTTCTGAAAAACTTAGAAAGACTTACATGAACTGATGCAAAGTGAAGTGAACAGAACCAAGAGAATATTGTTCATAGTAACAGTGATATTGTTTGATGAAGAACTGTGAATGACTTAGCTATTCTCAGCAATACAATGATCCAAGACAATCCCAAAGGCCATACTACCCACCTTTGGAGAAAGAACTGATATTGATTGAATACAGACTGAAGCATGCTATTTTCCACTTTCTTTCATTCATTTTTTTCTTTTGAGTATTCTTATACAAAATGACTAATATGGAAATGTTTTGCATAATTGCACATGTATAAACTATATCTGATTGCTTATCATCTTAGGGAGGGGAGAGGGGAAGGAGGAAAGGCTAGAACTTGGAACTCAAAACTTTAAATAAAAAAAAAACTAAGATCTTGGCAATTGGTCCTATCACTTCCTGGCAAATAGGGGGAGGAGAAATGGAAGAGAGTTATATTTTATATTCTTGGGCTGCAGATGGTGATTGGAGCTATGAAGTTATAAGATGCTTGTTCCTTGGAAGGAAAACTATGGCAAATCTGGACAGCATACTAAAAAGCAAAGACATCACCTTGCTGACAAAGGTCCACGTAATCAAACCTATGTTGTTGTTGTTGTTGTTTTCAGTAGAAATGTATGGCTGTGAGAGTTGGATTGTAAGGAAAGTTGAGTGCTGCAGAATTGATATTTTTAAATTGTGGTGCTGCAGAAAGCTTATGAGAGTCCCTTGGATAGCAAAGAGGTCAAATCAGTCAATATTTAAAGAAATTAATTCCGGCTGTTCACTGGAAGGTCAAATACTGAAGCAGAAGCTTAAATACTTTGGCCACATAATGAGAAGATGGGACTCATTGGAAAAGTTGGGAAAGATTGAAGGCAAAATGAGAAGGGGATGGCAGAGAATGAGATAGATAGTATCACAGAAACAATGAACATAAACTTGGACAGACTATGGGAAGATTATGGAGAATAGAAAGGCCTGGTGTGCTATGGTCCATGGAGTCAAGAAGAGGCAGATATGATTGAACAACTAAGCACCACCAATGAACTTGTTCACCAGAACTGGAGGCCACATTTCCTTCTGCTGTTAATGTTTTCTCTGTTGATTTATCTGCTGATTGGTATTCAAAGTCTTTGAGATTTCTTCTTCCTGAGATCTTTGGTAATTTCATTACTCTCCCCCCATCTTATTTTCTCCTTTTGCTCACTTCTTGACTCTCTCCCCTCTGATGGTGGTTTCCTTGTGGGCTGGATCTCAAAGTGTTTCAACCTCCTCCCGTGCTGGGCAATTCACAGATCTTTGTCCCAACTGACTTTTGGGTGGTCAAAACTGGCCCCAGCTGGGTGCTGGGCTTTTCCTCAGGCTTGGTGGGGTGTTGCATAGACTCTTCCCCTCCCCCCTCCCGAATATCGGTGCCTGCCTTGCTTGCTCTGTTCCTCAGTTTTCTGGCCCAGCACTGGCAGGTCAGAGCCTGCTGAACTGGTGGTATTCCCTTGACTTTTATAATTTAGGTCTTTGAATCTCTGGTGGTGGGTGGGGGGCTTGAGCTCTACAACCTGCTCTTTTCCCCAGTTCTTTTACTCGCCTGTGAGATCTTTTGCAACACAGAATTCTGCCTAGTCTGAAGCCTGACTGTCCACAGCCCTGAAAAGAGGGAAGGGGGCCAGGGCGTTTTGTTGGTTTTTATTGTTGGTCCCTGGCTGGGGTAGTGCAATCTTGCTGCAGGTAGGGTGGTGGGTGGTGGTTCAAGGGGTGCTGAGTGAGCATGGACTCTTTTTTTTTTGACCACCTTTTATATTCTGGGTATCCTAGACCCTAGAGACAACTGAAGTAGTTTTATCTTTGGTGCATAATTTCTGTCATGGACAGGTTTGAGAAGTCATGGGGATAGGAGAAAATGTCTAGTACACTATCTCATTGGTTGTATGATCCAGGCTTCTGTCAAAGGTCATTGATTTCTAGCTTTTCCAATGTTTGTTTAGCTCTACATTTTCTTTTCATTTAACTTTCTGTTCAATTTGTCCAGCTCTGAGAGAGGAACATTAAAGTCTCCAACAGTTATTGCATTATTATCTTTTTTGCAATTCATTTTTTCCTTTTATTGGATGCAATTCCATCTGTTTCACTTCCATTTAGAATTGATACTAGTTAATTTCTATGGGTTAAACACAACATTCTCTGTTTCTCTTGATATTGCAAATTTTTGTTTCTGCTTTCTCTGATAGCATAATAGCAAATCCAACTGGATGGGGAGGGAGGGAACAAGTGTTTATTAAGTACCTATTATGTGCCAGGTGGTGTGCTAAGCACTTTAAGGCAAACACTTTTATTTGATGCTCACAGATGAGGAAACTGAGCCAGTGAAAGTGAAGATACCCAACTAGTAAGTGTTGGGGACAAATCTGAACTGTCTTTCTTACTACAGATCCAGCAGTCTATCCGCTGCACCATCTAGCTGGGATTGAGATTTCAAGGAGAGGATGGTGGTATTTTAGACAGAAGTGGGAGCAAGTTTGGGCAGGGTAGGGACTGTTTTTTGTTTTTGTTTTTGTTTTTGTTTTTTTTTTTTTTTTTGCTTTGTATATCCCCATCTCTTCCACTAGTACCTGGCTTATGCTAGGTGCCTAATGAGTGCTGGTTCAATAGAATGAGTAGGGAGTCTGAGATGCTGCTGGGACCTCCAAGGACAGGGAGCTCTCCAGCAGACAGTTGGCAATGTGGGGTTGGAGTGCAGGTGAGAGACCAAGTCCAGACAAGGAGTCTGGGGCATAGAAAAGACAAGTGAGCTCATGGCGGCTGAGGAGGAGGTCACCAGGGAAGGGGAAGGAGCTCCCACACTGAGGAAGCCAGAGCAAGAAGGCGAGAAGGCAAAGGAGACTGAGAAGGAGCAGTCAGAGAGGAAGGAGCATAACCAGGAAGGAGCAGTGGCCAGGAGGGCCTGTGAGGCCATAGCCTCTGGGAGGAAGTGGGGGAAGGGTGAAGGAAGTTGATGATGGTGCTAAAATCCACAGAGAAGGCAGCAGAATGAGGCCTGGGAAGGGGCTGTAGTGTTATCAGCTCAGAGCTCATCAGCAGTAACCTTGGGGAGAACAGTAACCTTTGAGCTGCCTAAGAAGCCAGATTGCACAGGGTAAGTCTTGACACTGTTGTCCAAAAGCCTTGGGGCTGCTGGGATACAGTGAGGGCCCATCAGACCAGCTAGATGGCCTGACTTCCTCTAAAACTGTTGAGCAGCACAGGAGTAGAAATAGTGAAGGTTGACCGTGGGGAGGTAACCCAGGGTTGGAGTTGGCTTAAGTTTGACTGGTGGGAGGGAAGACAAGGGCCCTGTTCAAGGAGAAAAGAAGCTGATTTGGCCAGCCCTGCAGCCCAGCCTGTGAAGGAGGAAAGTGAGGGGTTGGGGACGGGAAGCTGGAAGAGGCTGAGGGATGAGTGGAACAGATGGGAAAACTGAAGCTGCCCAGAGAGGAGAAGGGGCAGGGACTGGGCCATGGTCAAGGTCTGTCTGTGGGTAGTGGCAGGGTTCTGGGGTCAGTGCCAGGGGCCAGTGCTTGGAGATTCTGTCCTGGCCTGAGAATGTGCTGTTGGCTAGACTTTGTCTCTCCCCCACCCCCACCTCTGCCCTCAGGCTCCGGGAGAATCAACTCAAGTCAAAGCCCTAAACTAATGGTCAGAGTCTGATTGGGGAGGGAGGGGGGAGGGGGAGACTGAACCAGCCTTTGGGGAGGCTAGTGCCCTCTGCCCTCCTTCCCTGCTCCTGAGGGCGATGCACAGGGACTTTCACACCCTTGCGTAGGTGTTAATGGGTCACTTGGAGTTAATGCCTTTCCCTGCCCCTAACTCATCTGCCAAAATATTTTTCAATGGCTCCCACTGGGCCACACGGTCTTCAGGCCCCTGGCGGCTTCTAGCCCAGATCCTTCAAGGTGGGATGGACCTCAGAAACACCTCCTTTAGTTCCTGTGATTAGTCACCCCAAGCATTCATTAAGCCCCTGCTAGGTGCCACTCACTTTCCAGGGGGCCCTGGGATCATGCCCAGTGATGAAGGGGGTGTGGCCAGCTCTTTAATGACCAAACACTGCTCCCAGAGGAAGGCTGACCAGGGCTGAGGACAGTCAGCCTGATGTCCTGGAAGCCGACACTTCACCCAGATCTCCAGATCATCTTCCGAACACCTGGTGCCTCTCCTTGCCTCTCCTGTCTGATCCTTAGGGAGCTGATTTGTTCAGACACAACCATGGGGCTGACATCAATCTCTGAGACTCAGCCCATGGTTCCAGCCTGTCAAGAGCCTTTTCCACCCTGGCTGTCATCTAGTCAATCGGTCCCTGAGCATTTACTAAACTGTGTGCCTGGCACTGTGCTAAGCTCTGAAGGCACAAACACGGCCCTATCATCAAGAAGCTCCTTGGAAAGATCTCCGAGTGGAAGGCTCTGCTAGCTGGGGGCCGAGGGAGGATTCCGGCAAACTGAGCCTGGGAGGAAGTGACCTCTGGGCTCTTGTCCAAGTCTCTCATCAGTGAGTTAAACAGCCCAGACACTGGAACACCCCCTGGAGACCTTCATTAGCAGAGACTCCTGGAGTCTGGCTTTCCAGCTGGTGCTGAATCCAGTAGGAGTAACTCAGTCAAAAGCCTTTCCAAAGCCTAAGCAAACTACCCGTGCGGCCCCCTCCCCATCTGGAGGCCCCCTGCCCAGTTGAACAATCCTTCCAATCCAAAAGATACTTAAGTCGCTTGACCCAGCCTTGAGGACGGTGAGAGTCTTTCCTTTGGGGAGGAGACAGTTGGCAAGGGATAGGTATAAATGGGGGTGGGCACTAAGGACGGTGAGGCCGCAAGGACCTCTGGCGGGCGGGGCAGGAGCTGAGCCTGAATGAGGGGTTCTGGGAGGCAGAGGTGAGGAGGAAGCAGAGCACTCCTGCCATGGGAGGGGCCCTTGCCCGGGAAGTGGTCGGGAGGTGGGAGACAGGGCTTTGTAGGGGAACCATCAAGGAGGCCCATTTTCCTGAAATGTGGAGACATGTGTGAAAGAAGTAATGTGTAACCAGCCTGGGGAGGTAAGAGAGAGGGCTTATAGATGGCTTTGCTGCCAAACAGAGGAGATTGGGCATCCTTGGGGCAGAGGTCAGATCTGCGTTTTAGCAGCACTATCCATGGGGAGGCTGGCTGGGAGGGGTAAGGAGAGATTGGAATTGGGGAAACCTGCTCCAGGATGGAGGTAATTAGGACCTGATGTGGGCGGGACCCTGGGAGAGGAGAGGAGGAGATGGACGTGAGTCGTGTGACATGGCACTGGATTAGATATGGAGATGGGAATGGTGCTAATGATAACTAACACTGCTGTATTATGATCCCTGTTCCTACAGTTGAGAAAATTGAGGCAGGAAAACTTCCTAAGTAACTTGCACAGGGCAGGTCAGGTCTTCCTGGCTCCAAGCCCAAAACTATCCATTGCAGCGCCCCCTAGAGGCTCACTCAGAGTGAAGGCTGTGAGGCTATGCGACTGGGAAGATAGTGTTCTCCTGGTAATAGGGAACTCAGGAGAGGAACAGGGATGGGGGGGCGAAGATCATGAGTTTTGTTTTAGACCTGTTGAGTTTTGGGGACCAAGGACACCCAGTTTGAGGTGTCTAATGGGCAGCTGGTGATATGGAATTGGAGCTCTGGGCAAAGACTGGAGCTTCATATTTGGACCTTGGTGTCCTCAGCAAAGAGCTGAAAACTGAATCCATGAGAGTGGATGAAATAGCCAGGGAAGAGAGTGGAGAGAGAATATAGAAGGTGACCCAGGACAAAGCCTTGGGCAACACCCATGGTTAGCAGGAGTTACTTAGATAAAGATCCAGAAAACGGGATTTCCAAGGGGGCAGTCCAACGGGCAGGGAGAGAACCAGGAGAGAGCAGAGTCACAGCAATCCAGAGAGGAGAGAGTGTCTTAGAGGAGGAGATGAGGGACAGCAGCAGAGAGGCCAGGAGGAGAGGGGCTGACAAGCCCACTGGATGGAGCATTTAGGGCATTGCCCACGTTCTTGGTGCAGTTTCAGGCAAACATCAGAGTTTCCCAGATTGCCAGGGGAGGAGAAGTAAGGAGGAAGCTGTGCGTACGTGAGGTGGAGAGAAAAGCATGGCTAGCTCTTTCTTTCTGGGACCTTCTGGGTGTCCTCCAGTCCTGGTCTGAGAGGGCTGAAATCACGTTCCAGAGAGTCTATGGGCAGGGAATGATGGAATCCCAGAACATCAGAGGTACAAGGAGCCTGAGTGAATGGGGCCACCCAGCCCCCAAACCTACAAGAACCCACATGTCCGCAGCGCATGGCTCCAGTGAAGGGGAGCCCATCCCCAGCCCAGGCAGCTCACTCCATTTTGGGAGGCCCAACTAGATTCCTCCCTTTGGAGCTCCTGGCTCTGCCTGCTGGGGCCAAACAAGACCAAGGCCAGTCCCTCCTCCTCATGAAAGCTCCTTCAGATTCTCCCCTAACTCTCCTGTCTATTCCCCCTCACATCTGAGGCTTGTCTTCTGGCTGATGTGTTCAGTTTCTCTAACTGAGGGTGGGAACTCAGTCAGGGGCATGGGGACTCAGTGAGGGGGACTGGGGACTCAGTGAGGGATGGGGGCTCAGTGAGGGGGATGGGGGCTCAGTCAGGAATGGGGGCTCAGTGAGGGGGGTGGGGGCTCAGTGAGGAATGGGGGCTCAGTGAGGGGGGGGGGGGCCCGGGGGGGGGGGGGGGGGCCCGGTCAGTGAGGAGTTTGGGGGGCACTTAGTGAGGAGGCAGGAGCACAGTAAAGACACAGAAGGCTTTGGCAGGAGTTTGGGCTGCTGGAGAGGTAGTGCAAATCTGGGGCCCCCAGCCTGGCACCAGTGAGAAACTTGGGCTGCCCAGCTAGCGTAGGCATAGGCTCTGCTGGCTCCTTACTCATGGACGGCATGTTCCAAGTTCTAATGAGGGGTAATTAGGGGCACCGGGGTGCTGCCTGGCACAGCTCCCCCGCCCACCTGTGCTCCAGGGGAAGCACCCAGTGGACCTTCCCACCCTCCCACAGGAAGCACCTTCCTGTGCTTCCTGCCCCCACAGCATAAAGCTGGGCTTGAGCTCAGGTCCTACAGTGGGGCCAGGCTCTCTCCCAGTCAGTCCCCTTTGTGGTCAGTGAATCCTTGGGCCTCTCCTGGGCCCTTCTTGATCTCTAGGCAGTGGCCAGTGCTTCTGTTCTGTCTGGGCTTGAATGACCCAGCTCTCTTCTCGCTCCTCTTTTTCTCTGTTTGTCCTTGTCCAGCTCCTGGCTCTCCTCCTATTTCTCTGACCATTCCTTCTCTAACTTCTTGGCTAGATCTTTTTCCAGTCTTGCCCAATCCAGGTGCACCCCCACCCTCACCCCAGACTGTTCTCATGGTGATGTCACTTAGTTCTCATTATTTTAATCATCGCCTGCATGCAGGTGCCGACCAGATCTGTATCACAGCCCCAGCACCCCTGGAGTTGAGTCCAGGCACAGAGTGTCCTCGCTCTCTTTCCCTGGGAATGAATCCTTAGCTTCCTTGAAGCCTTCCCTGGTAGGATCTGCTTTTAAATCCTGCCTTGGACGCTTACGGCCTGCCTGACCCTCCTCCTCATCTACAAAGGGAGGAGGTCCCTTTAGCTGACCTGGTTGGTTCCCACCCCCTGCTTAGAACTCTCCTCCCTTGGATCCTGGGGATCCCCTGAATAGGTATGGCATCCTATAGGAGAAGTGCTCCACGGAGGGGAGAAGCTCTTTGATTTTGTGGAACTTTTCCAAGAGAAGATCCTTAGCAGCCCTTTTGCACCCCTCCCCTCCATTGCTGTGCAACTTCAGGGACGGTATTCGGCATCTCTGGGCTTCTGGATGTGGGAGGACAAGATCAGTTTGCAGTTTTGGCAGGAAGTGCAGTGTGGAGAAAGAGAGCTGGATCTATCTCTGAGTAGTTGAGACACTCTAGCAGGAGCTGGGTGGCTCAGCCCCCTTCCCCCCTACCCCCTGCCACTTTGTCATATCCATGGCAGCTCAGAGTTAGAGGAAGGGCAGACAGAGAAGGCTTTTTGGGTAAGGGTCTGCTTCCAGCCCCTCTTGCCCATAGCAGCAAGCTGGGGAGTGGGGATGCAGAGAACGGAGCTAGAGCCAGACAACCCCAGCCAACCCCTCCCCCTCCCCCCACTGCTCTGCCTCTGGACCTGACTGAGGAAATAGTCTTTGCCAAGCGACTCAGATGGTGGTGAGAGAGGTGTCAACCACTGGGCAGGCCCCAAATGGAGTTTCAGACATGGAAGAGATTACATTCTGGAGACCAGAACATCAGGAAGGCCAGTTTGGTTGGAAGGGAGATGGTGGGAGGGTTAGAGAAATATGTGTGGAAAGGTAGGAAAGGGCCAGGTGAGGAAGGACTTTAAATGCCATTAAGTCAGGAGTCTGCATTCCATCCCAAAGGGAAGGGGAAAGCCCCTGAAGTGTCTAGAACTGCTGCATTTCAGCGAGATCATCTGGACTGCTGCATAGAAGATGGACTGGAGTGGGGAGAGACTATTGTAGTAGTCCAGATACGAAGTGATGAGGGTCTGCATCAGGGTGGGGGTAGGGTCAGAGGGAAGAAGGCATATTAGAGAGATGCTGTAGAGATGAAATCTAAGACAGATGTTGAAGTGAAATTGACTAGAGATGCTGCAAGAAGAAAAGAAAGAAATTGACAAGAGATGGTGCAGAGGGGAAATCCACAGGCCTTGGCACCATATTGGATATGAGGGTGAGAGAGTGAGGAGTCCAGGATGACCCCAAGGCAGGGAGCCTGAGGGCCTGGGAGGATGGCATTGGCCTCCACAGTAAGAGGGAAGGTAGGAGTGGGGGAGTTTTTAGAGGGGAAGATAGTAAGTTCTGTTCTGGTATGTCGAGTTGGAGAGGTCTGCTGGACTTACGGTTTGTGGCGTCCAGTTGACAGAAAAGGAGTCATTATTTGTACATAGCATTGCCATATTTTCATATTTATTCATCCTCCATTCTTGCCTGACTCCCATCTTCTGTAAAGTTCTTTGGAAAATTCCACTTCACCTTCCTTTCCAAAGGTATCCCTTCCCCTCCCTTCCCAAGAGAGCCATCCCTTGGAGCAAAGAGTGAAAAAGACAGAGGGGAAAAGATTGGTAGTGAAAAGAGCTGGCCTTTCTCTAGTGCGTTACACATAGCTCATTTGAACCTCTCAACAGCCCTGGGAGGTAGGTGCTTTTATTGATCTCCATTTTATAGATGAGGAAACAAATTTAGGGTTAGAGTGTATGAGATGTCTGGGGTGACCTTTGGTGATCACCTCTCGCCCAACTCTCACCTGTGGCTCCAAGAAGCTGACAGATGGGCTAAACCAGGCTGAAGATAACCCACAGGCCTCAGATCTGCTGGGGAGGTAGAGGGATGTGAAGACTTCCCCTGGCAGAACGGGCAGAAGAGAACCATCTGTCCGACGGCCGTGAAGGCGGCCGAAGGAGGAGCTTAGCGGAGCGCTCAGAGCTTGGTCAGGCATGGAAGGCGCCAAGGTCACCCACTGCCTCCTGGGCTACAGCTAGTCAGCTTGACTCTTGTCTCGCCACCGGACCTTGATGACTCTGGAGGAGAGTGCACCAATGACTTCACCCAATGCGCCTGAATTAAATTAAATCCAATTTAGGGGCAAGTCAAGACCTCACCCTGTGAGGTCTTCGGTCCTCTTTGAAAACAAAGGACAAAGGACAAGGATGCTAGCCAGGTAACTGAAGCAGGTGTGGTCCAGGGTTCACGCAGCTGGTTAAACGTCTGACGTCAAATATGAACTCGGGTCTGTGGGGTGCTAGGACTGGTGGCTCTGGGCACTGTGGTGCTCCCTGGCTGTGGCTCAGGCACGTTCATCGTCCAAGGCTGATGGTTTGTATATAGTGTTCCTCACCCATAGCCCCCCACCACTGCCAAGGAAGAAGTTAGGCGCGTTTCCTCATCTAGCCCGGCTTGATCATAGGACCTCGTTTTCAGTTTGTCTTGGCTGTCTTCACTCTGCTCTGGGTCAGAGCCGTTTTCCTCAATGTCTCCCCATCCCTAGTCATGGTAGTGAGGGTCTTGCTGCTCCATTTGGACGCCCCAACTGGTGGAGCCATCTTCCCTGGGCAGAAGGGCACCGGCAGCTGTACTTGTTGTGATGGGCAGGGGCCTTTCTTTCTCTCAATCTTGGATTTAGTCCCAGGATTTTGTCCAGTCTGCCAGGTAGCCTTACCCTGTGGTCATCTCAGGGCCAGAGGGGCTCCTGGCAGCCTCTAGTCCAACCTGTAGAGTGCTGGGCCCAACTGTGTGGGAGGCTGTCAAGTTGGCAGCTGTTTGGCCTGCCTAGTGAGTGGTCTCAGAGGTCCCAAACAGTGCTCCAGCATCTAAGAAACCTCCCCCTGTAGCCAACTCCAAAGGATGCTTGGGGGCAGCAGCCTGTCCTCCCAAGTGCCAGTGGTGGACCCCACACCTTGCCAAGCATCCCGCTCCCCTGGGGCTCACCAGAAGACTGCACAGCTAGACATCCCGCCCCAGACGCAAGGTCTGTGTGCCAGAGGCTTCTGCCCACTGCCTTCCCTTGACCCCTGAGGCCCAGAGGACAGTGATTTGCCAGAGGCTTCACGGAAGTTCAGAACTGACTGAGCCCAGGTCCTTTCCTGCCTCGGGGCTCCTCTTAGCACTGGCCAGGCAGGAAGGCAGCAGCTGCGGGTCCCCCATGCTGCCTTCACAGTGGGGAGGCTTCTCCCCTGCCCCAAACCCCTCCAGCTGGGGGTCCCCCATCCCTGTTGCCTCAGTTCCCCTCTGCTGACCCTGCCTCACCCCAACTACCTCCTGTCTTCTTGCTCTGGGGTGCTGTTGATCTGAATCTTCCCAACTACCTCAGCCTGTCCCCCGGCCATCCGCTTGGAGCGGTGTGCTTGGCATCGTGTGCTTTCTTATCTGTACCCAATGTCCTTACAGGGTGGCAGCTCTGCCCCCACCTAGTGGGTAGTCCTCCCCTCCCCCACCCCGGGCCAATCCCTCTCCTGGGTGGTATCCATTCTTGTGATGCCCACTACCTCCAGGGCAGTGAGTCCAGCCTGCTGTTGGAGCTCCCCTACTTCCCACTGCCCCTTGGCTTTCCAGAACATTCTTAAGAGGCAAAATTTGTGGGATTCCTGAGGCCTCAGGCTTCTCAGTGCCAGGTGGTAGCTATCTGAGGGTAGGAGTCAGGGCAAAGTGGGGGTATGGTCTCCATAGGAGTGAGGGAAGCCTTCCCAGGGCCCAGCCTTCAGCCTTGCCTGTGCCACTGACTGTGGCTTCCTCTACCTCTCCAGACCTCAATTTCCCACTGTGTCTTTTGGGCTTTCCTGCTCTGGGTGGTGGTCCCTCCTCAAGGAACAGGGCCCTCAAGCCAGAGTTAGGCTCTGGAGCTGTCTCCAAGCCAACAGCTGATGGTCAACAAACATTTATTAAGGACCCACGGTGTGCCAAGCACTGTTCTGTACTGTAGACACAAATTCAAAAAAAATAAAGACAATCCCTGCCCTCAGGGAGCTTCCAATCTGAGACAACACACACAAAAGGAAGGTGAAGAGGGGGAAGTGTGTGAGGGAGACAGCAGAGAAGTCCCAAGGTTGGGGGGCCAGGGGAGAACTACGCCTTCAAGCAATGATGGCAGTCTGAGACCAAAGGGCCCTCAGTGGACACTGAGTTCAACCTGTCCCTATGAAAGAGCAGGAGACTGAGGACCGAGTTCAAATCCTGACTCTCGCTGGCCTCTCCAGAGCCTTCCAGCCCAGGCTACAGATGTGTGGGTCTGACCCCAGCCAGTCCCTTTCCCTCTGTGGAGTCCACGGACCGCATTGGTCAGCAGGGGCTGGCCAGGCCTGGGCAGCCCAAAGTTCTGGGGGGATCCCTGGCTCCCTTCCCTCAGAGCTGGGCTTCCTGGAGGAGGCAGGCTTTAGATTGAACCTGCCAGAGGAGTAGGCAAAGAGGCTGAAAGGATGGGGCAAGGGGAAGGGTCAGGCTTGCAAGGGAATGCTGATGAGGGCCCCTTGGAGGCCAGAGATCCTGGTGGCCTTCCCGGGAGCTTCCTCAATTGCTGGTGACCCAGGGCTTGGCCATCAGTCACTTTCTTTGGACCAGGAAGGGAGGTGCTGGTCAGTCTCTGCAGCCTCAGTTGCTCCTGTGTTTGATGGGGGAAGGGAACATTTATTAAGCACCAACTATGTGTTAGGCACTGTCCAGGCTCAGCACTTTACCATTATGAGCCCATGTGACAGATGAGCCCAGGACAAGGGGCACCCGGGGCCTGGAGGCTGATCTCCCTGCCCTCACCCCACGCCTGCCTGCCACACATTCTGCCCTGCCCTCCTGGCAACAGCCCAAGACTACCGACCCACCTGGGGCTGGTCCTCCCAAGGCTGTCCCTGATTGTGGCCTCAGGCTCATGTCCTTTCCCCAGTCATCCAGCTGGTGCCAGGAGGGCTTTTATCAGGACCCCCTTCGACTATACATCTGGACCATCTTTTATTTTACCAAATGGTTGTACCAATGCCTCCCCCAATGGGCAAACCGTCCCTTCTAACAAAGA
>NW_020954790.1:1530136-1551158 GCF_900497805.2 Vombatus ursinus
GGGGGGGGGGGGGGGGGGGGGGGGGGGGGGGGGGGGGGGGGGGGAGGCTTGTCGGTGTGCCCCTCCATCATCGGCCGAGGCTCGCTTCTTTGCCAGGCGGCCCGCCCGGATTAGCGTCAGGTCGCCTGCAGAGAATTGTTTGCTTCTCTCCTCTGACCCACGCGCTCTTGGGGGCCGGGATGTCTGCCCTTCATTCTCCCCTATCTGGACACCCGCGATGTTCTTTGTCGGAGAGGGCTAATGGAAAGATTTGTCCCCAGATCACAGTTCCCCCTTTCTCAACTGCACTGATTTTATCTGGACAAAAGCTTTCTATGTTCACATCGCCAAAACGGTGTCTTCTGTGATCCCCAAGAGATCAAGAGGGGCTTGGATGCGAGCGCTCCAGGCCAGGAGTCAGTAAGACCTGCATTCAAATCCGGCCTCAGACACTTACTTGCTGGGTGACTCTGGGTGTGTCTCTGTTGGATACTGGAAGGGTTTGCAGTTTCCTTCCCCAGAATGTTTTACAGATGAGGAAAGTGAGGCAAACAGGATCAAGTGACTTGCCCAGGGTCACCCAGCTACAAAGGGTCTGAGGCTGGATTTGAACTCGTGGCTTCGTGACTCCAGTCTCAGAGTTGTTACCCCGCCCCCCTCTACCCCCCCTTCCCTCCACGTCTGTCTGTCTGTCTCTGTCTCTGTCTCTCCCTCCTTCCATGTCTCTCTCTCTCCTTCTATGTGTCTCTCTTCCTCCGTGCTTCTCTCTCTCTCCCTCTCCCTCCCTCCCTCTGTCTATCTCCCTTTCTCTGTCTCTCTGTCTTTCTCTCTCTGTCTCTGTCTCTCCCTCCCTCTTCCCCCCGTCTCCCTCCATATCTCTGTCTCCCTCCGTGTCTCTCTTCCTCTCTTCCTATGTCTCTCTCTCTCTTCTTCCGTTCCTCTCTCTCTCTTTCTTTCTCTCCCCTCCCCCTCCGTGTCTCTCTCTCCCTTCCTCCCTCTTCCCCCCTCTCCCTCCATATGTCTTTCTCCCTGTGTCTCTCTTCCTCTCTTCCCATGTCTCTCTCTCTCTCTCTCTCTCTCTCTCTCTCTCTCTCTCTCTCTCCCTCTCTCTCTCTCTCTCTCTCTCTCTCTCTCTCTCTCTCTCTCTCTCTCTCTCTCTCTCTCCCTCCCTCCCTTCCTCTCTCTCATTTGCTTACAATCCCCAGCTAAAGTTGGGAAAGATAGCCTCCATCCGCATTTCTCTGGTTTTGTTTTTAGAGGTGATCTTTCATTTTGAGGAGGGGCCTTATATTGGTGGGATGTTCATGTGGTCTAACCCCGAGGGAGATTCGAGGGACAACAGGCCAGAATGTCCCATGGGTCTGTCTGTGTCCCCCTGACCCTAGGGAGGGATACAGCCAGGGCAATCTCGGAGGCCCCGAGTGTGGGCTAGGCAGGGGCTTAGCTTCCTTTCCCAGAGAAGGTGTCCGGGGCTCTGCTCTGAGGTTAGGTGTCTCTGAGCGCCTCTGAGTCTGGTGAGGGCGTTTCCGACACAGTGATGGGAGAGCATGTGTGTGAATGTGTATGTGGGGGTGTCTCAGAAGCCAGCAGTGTGTTCACCTCCTCTGTGGACTGAGAACGGCCCCCTCTCCCTTTGACTCCTCCCCTGGGGCCAGTTTGGAGGCCGAGCCGAGGGGAGACCCCTGGGGGATGCTGCTGGGCTGGGCGTTCAGGCCCCAGGAGGCTTAGCCGAGTCTCTACTGGGCCATATCCTGTGGAGCCCTTCCCAGCTCCTGGGGTCCCTCCCCTCCACTATGGGCTGGGCTCTGGGACGGCAAGGTTCAGTCTTCCCTAAAGCTACCAGCTTCCTGCTCTGCGGGGCCAGGCCCGGCTCCTCTCCCCTTCCCCAGTGATGCTCTGAGCAGGCCCCACACTGACATCCACTCCCACGCCTCCCTCTCCAGAGACTGCAACAGACCAGGGTCTCTCCCTGAGGAAAGGGGGCCCCCTGGGAGGCCCCGCACTCACCTACTTCCCAAGGCCTGGGTAAGTGCCACTGTTGTTTCAGCTGGGCTGGGAGGCGAGAGACCTTGCTGTAGGACCCTGGGCCAGTCACTGACCTTTTCTGGGCCTCCACGCTAATCTCTGAGGACTCAGCCTGAGAGCCTTCTCTAAACCTTTGGATGGGAAAAGGAAGTGCCCTGCTCACTCCCTGAGCCCCTCTCCTCTCCCCCTCTCCCGTCAGATCTTTTTGGAGTGGTGGAGGATGTGTATCTGCAGGGAGTCCCAGCTGTACTCCTGGCAACATCTGGCGGGTGATCTGGAGTGGGGGATGGGGGAGCCAGACCTATCCTCCCAGTGTCTGGCTGTGGCCCTGAGCAGGAAGCCGCAACTGACTCCCAGAGCCTAAGCCAGGCCGGAACTGGGTGTATGGGGGTCTCTGACGCTCACCCATGAAACATGAAAAGAAAGGGAGGGGCAGCATCTGCCCTGGGGACAGGGTCTGACTGACCGGGGATGGCATGCAGAGGCTTTGTGGAGTCCTTGAGTTTAGAGCAAAAGGGCTGAGTCAATCCGTGCTCCCCCAGCAGCTCTCAGACACCTACTATGTGCCAGATAATCTGCAAGCCATGAGGTTACAGACAAAATGACCATGGGCCCTGCCGTCAGTGAGCTTGTGCTCTGCGTGTATGATGTATGTGTATGTGCACACGCCTATACATATACAGCAACATACGAAATAGAGGGCAGCGTTTTTTGGGGGGAGAATTAGAGAAGTCATGCCTGGATGGGCCTGAGCTGAGCCTCGAAGGGAGCTCGGGATTCTAAGAGGGGGAGCTGCAGAGGGAGGGCACTGTGGGCACGGGGACCAGTCAGTGCAAAGGCCTGGCAACGGGAGCGGCCAAAAGTCCAGATGAATTGGACTCTGGCAAGCCTGACGTGAGAGGCTGGGAAGGTTGGAGTGACCCAACTGAAGAAGGGCTTCAAAGGCCCACCAGAGCCATTTTTGATTGGATCTGAAGAGATAATGGGGTGCCACTGGAGCCCACTGAGAAGGGGGCAAATGAAGAAGCTGAGGCTCATGCCCATGGGCCTCCAGGGAGTTAGTGTGGGGCTGGGACTCAAGACGGGAGGCTCCTAGCCTGGAGGCCCACCCCAAGGGCTCCCTCACAGCTTCTGGCTGAAGGTGGCCCTGGAGGCAGCTCCCCTCTCCTTGGATCCCTCCAAAAACAGGGAGCTCACCACCTCTGGAGGCACCTTCCCCGCCTTTGCTGCTCCTGGTCCTGCCTCGGGGCTCCCTCCTCCACAGGACAGCCCCCCAGCCCTCTCTTCTCCAGGGTAAACGCCTCCAATTCCTTCAGCCTGTCCTGCACCATCGCCTCTTGGCCCTTCCCCATTCTGGTCATCTCCAGACACTGTTGCCCAGCCTTATCTTTCCTACTGTGGGCTGCTGTAGCTGCCCATGCCACACCGAGCCAGCCACGCCCCTGACTGGGGGAAGGGAGCCGTCCAAGGCGCCCCCCCTTGGGGTCGAGTTGCTCTTTCTCATTCTGTGCCCAAGACAGAAGTAGAGACTTGTGGCAAGGACCCCACATTCCTGGCCGCTGGGCGTCCAGGTAGACTTTCCGTGGGCCTGGGCGGGAGCAGGCAGGATTGGCTACCTCCCCACCCCCTTATCCCCAGAGGCCAATAGGACAGATCTTTGTTGGGCCTCAAGACCTCCAGGGTTAAGGGTGTAGCCCCAGCCCTCCAGGCAGACACGGTGTTGGCAGCAGACAACTTGTGAACAGAAAGGGAAGAAGGAGATAGAGATGTAGAGGGGATGTAACTGGGGGCAGGGGAAGGCATCAGAGGCCTCAGGCAAGAGCTGAGCTGGGAAGCCAGTGAGGGGTTCTGGGAGGTGAAGGGGGCACAGCCTGGACAAAGGTTCGGAGGCTGGAGATGGAGATTTGGGTATGCAGAACAGCAAGGTCAGCGTGGCTGGACCGTGAAGTGAGGGGGGCTAGGAAGGGGCTTCAAATGCCCAGCAGAGGAGAGTTGCTCTTTTCCCTGTGGCCACTAGGGAGCCCCGCAGGTCCTTGCAGGCAGGCCCCCTTCAAGCCCCAGCTCACTCTTGGCCTGGTCCAGCCGACCTTGGCCTTCCCCTGCTTGCCTCTCTGAACTTGCTTGAGGTCTGTGCCCTCTGGAGTGGTCGCTGGGCGGCCCTGCTCTGGTCAGTCTGGGCACTGTCTGGCCTGGGGTGGGGTAGTCTGAGGGTCAGTGCTGCCCCAGGCAGGGATTACTGAACTTGCGTGATCTCTTTGCCATAGAAAGCCCACACCTAAAGTGGGGGGCAGGGCTGCCAGGCGTGGTGTCCGCTCACGGCCAGCTGCAGGAGCCCGGCAATGACTGAGCCAGTGGGGCAGGCTGCCAGGCATTCTGGGTGCCAAAGGGTGCTGGAGGCTGGAGGGAGGATGGGGGCCCTCCGGTGGTCCCACTGTGGTTCTGGGTCGGCTCCCACAACTCGGGACGTTTCTCACCTCACGTCCAGCCTCCCAGTGGGAACCCCATCGCTGCCATCACATGGGGTCCTCTCATGTCCCTTCCCTGTCCCCTGTGCCCCAACATGTGATCTTTTCTGCTAGGCGGGGCCCACCCTCACCTCATGGGCCGGAGCTCCCCCAGCCTAGCTGCCCAGGGCACTGTCACGGATCCTCAGGGCCTTCAGCCTCGTCCTTTCCTTGGTTCTGCTGGCAAACAGAGAAGGCCATGAGTGGGGGGTGGCAGGACATATGGGGAGGGGGGTACAGGGTGCTGGGGCAGCAAGCTTTGGGGACCCGGGGACCAGGGCCCAGGTCTGTCTGCTCTCTGGGAGCTGGGAGAGGATGGCTCTGTATCCTTGGAGGAGGTAGGATGACCGTCCTCCATGGGAGCTGGGTGCAGACAGGTCCTCATTCCCTTTCTAGGCCTGGACATCTCGCACCCACCCCCCCATCCCAATGCAGGCCTGGGGGCTCCATCCACCCAACACTGTCTCTCTGTCTTTGCAGGACCAGGCACCTCAGAAAGCCCGGGATTCTGCTCTCAGGGGACAAAGCAGGGGGTCCCCAGAGCTGTCAGGGCAGAAAGGTGTCGGGGAGCTTCCAGGCCTCAGCCACAGCTTGGGCTGAATTCTCTGAACCCTCCACACTAAGAGCTCCAGCCAGGCTTAAGGCCGCCGACAGAGCCGGTAAATACCCCCAGAAGTCCTGGAGGGCTGGCCGGGGGCCCCATGTCCTGTGCCACACCCCCAACTGCTGCCTCCAGCCCCAGGGCCCCACCCTGACCCCGGCAGCGCCAGGCTCCCCCCTCTGCTGGCCCAGCTAATATATCATCTTTGAGAGCATACTGAACACCACGTTCTAGCCAAACTAGATAATTAGCTCCTCCCAGCCTCGGCTTCCCTCTGTCTCCCCCCAGGACAATGAAGAAGAAGCTTGTGGTAGTACTGACCATCCTGGTCGCTGCCGTCATTGTGGCCCTGATCCTGGGGCTCACCCTGAGCCCGCGGGACAGCCAAGCGCAGTCCCACGTCTACAGGACAGCTGCTGTGGCTGCCGATGCCGGGACGTGCTCTGAGATCGGGAGGTGAGCGTGAGCCTGAGGCCCCCCCCCCACCCCCAAGTTGCCCTGCCCACATCCAGCCCCTCTCCAGGCTGAGCCCCAGCCCCTCCACCTTCCCCTGCCAGCGCCCCACCATGGCACCCAGCATCAGCGCAAAGCCTGGCAAGGGATCGCCGATCTGCAGCCCAGGGCTTCCCCACCAGCCTCATGCTGTCTGCCCTAGCAAACTCACTGGAGCCTCTAGACAAATCCTTTCTGCTCTCTGGGCTGCCTCAGTTTTCTCCTCTGTGGAATGGGTTTTCTCAATGATTATACCCTGGGGTCGGAGCTCCTGTTGTAAAGCTGACCAAAGACTGGCAGACCAGATGACCTCCTTGTGGCCAGCCTGTCTTGGTTAGGCCCTCGAAGCTGGGCGCCAGGATCTCCCGAGGCGGTCAGGAACCTGGGGCAAGGGGGGATGGTGCTGGGCTGGGATCTGGTCTCTACAGCTGGGCAGGCTGAGGGGCCCAGGGCTCCCATTTCTTCCTGTTGCCTGGGGTTGAGGCTGGACAAAGGACTGCCCGTCTGTCGCTGTCTGAGACCCCCTCCCCATCTGTGTCTAACACCACCTCCCCCAATCTGTCTCTCTACTCTCTCCACCTGCCCTTTTCTCTATCCCTCTGTCTGTCCCTTTGTCCCTCTGTCTGTCCCCCCTCTCTAGCCCTCCCTCCCATCCCTCTGTCCCTCTCTGCCCCCCTTTCTCTCTGCGTCCCTCTGTCCCTCTCCCTTTCCCCCTTGTCTAACCCTCTCCCCCATCCCTCTGTCCCTCTCTATCCTTCTCTCTGTCCCCCCTCTGTATCCCTTTCTCCCACCCCTCTATCTGTCCCTCTGCCCCCCTTCTCTCTGCATCCCTCTGTCCCTCTCTTTCCATCCCCCCTCTCTGGCCCTCTCTTCCATCCCTCTGTCTGTCTTTCTCTCTGTCACCCTTCTCTCTCCCTCTGGCTGTCCCTCTGTCCCCCCTTCTCTCTGCGTCCCTCTGTCCTGCTCTCTATCCCTCTCTCCCACCCCTCTGTCCATCTCTCTGCCCCCCTTCTCTCTGCCTCCCTGTCCCTCTCTCTCTGTCCCTCTGTCTGTCCCTCTGTCCTGCTCTCTGTCACCCTTCTCTCTCCCTCTGTTTCTCTGTCTCCCCTTCTCTATTTGTCCCTCTGTCCCTCTCTCTCTGTTCCCCCTCTCTAGCCTTCTCTCCCGTCCCTCTGTCTGTCTCTCTGCCCCCCCCTTTCTCTCTGTGTCCCTCTGTCCCTCTCTGTCTGCCTGTGTCTCTCTGAGCTTTGGGATTCACCACTTTGGGATCATTTACCATCTTGGTCCAAATCAGTCACTGGACCAGCAAGCGTTTATTAAGCACTAACTGTGTGCCAAACATGTTAGGCACCTGGCACACAAGTGAGAACGGCTTTGGGCTCAGAGAGTTCACATGCCCATGTTTAGTGGCCTCAGCTAGAAGCCAGATTGCTGCTGTGATGTCCCTTGGGAAGGAAGCAGCCGTTCCCTCTGCATTCCCGGGAGCGTTACCTTGGGTCTGGGATCTCCCCTGTGTGGCCAGTCCTTCTGCTGAGTCTGATTGTGGCCCCTCATGCACAGGTCACTCATCCACACTTGCCCAGGACTTTGCCACGGAGTCCACACAGAGTGTTTGGCTCCTTCCTCTGGGGCCTCTAACCCTCACAGAAGGAAGGTGGAGGAGTCTGGAGCCCACACGTCATGTATGTGCCAGACTCAGAGCGTTCTGGGCCCTCGGGATGCTTTGGAGAGCATGGCATTCCAGGCGGTCCTGCGAAGGCCCTCCCTCCTGACATTTGTGACTGCCCTTCGGGGCTGTGGACAGTGGGCTCTGAGAGCTGCAGTGGCCAGGGAGACGAGGAGCCTGGTCTAGCCGCCTCGCTTTACAGATGAGGAAACTGAGGCTCCAAGAGGGGGAGCGACCTGCCCGGCTCTTCCGGGTCCAGTGCTGCCCTCCTAAGCCATGCAGTCTGAGAAGTCGGGCCAGAAGGCTAAGCCCAGGGACCGCCCCTCCGACTGCCTGGCCTTGGCTGGGTGGGAAGCATCCCTGCTCTGGGTGGTGTTTCCAGTGGTGAGTGAGGCTGAGTCCTTCCAAATGGCTGTGCGTCTGGGGGCTGGTCCCCCGTGGGATCCGTGCAAGGTCGGCTAAGAGAGGAGGCAAGCCCTCCTAGAGGGCAGCGCCATTGTCTGATGGGTCTCCCTCGATGGTGTTTGGAGGGATCTGCGAGCTCTCTGACGTGCATACTCCTTCTGACGGTGCAGGCTACGGCTCGTTCGGGTGCTCTCGCCCAGTGACTCTCTTGTCCTGCCCCTGATCTTCTGCTGGAGATCCACCCCAGAGCTGGGGGTCTGATCTGAGCTGCCCGCTGACATCCCTCATTCTCGCTGCCCACCTGGGTCTGTGCCCAGCTACTGCATGACCAGTATGTGTGGAACTGGACCGGGGATCACCCACAAGCAGGGCCAGACCCCGATTCCGTTTCCGTCTGAAGCGTCTTCCAAAGCACCGCACGTTCTCTCCTTTCCTGTCCTGTGAGATGGGGAGGGCTCCTCCCTGGTGACCCGGCCTCGTGACAAAGAGCAGAAGCCACAGCTTTGAGCATAGTGCTCCCTCCGTGTAGGCCACATTCTGCTCCAGCGCCCCCCCCCCCCATTTTTCTGTGGCGGAAGGAGCATGATCTGTTGTCCAGGACCTTCTGGAAACCACCTGCTGTCATCTGCATTGTGGTCACTGCTTGTCTGCTCTGTCTCTGTTTGTAGCAATCTTCCTATACTTTTCTGAACTCCTCCATTACTCATCATTACTTATCCATCACACTCCTGATTCCCTTCGTTACGCCCTCCTACCGTCTGGCAGATGAGCTCGTGACTGGGCTCTTGCTGCTGCGGGGCGGAAGCCATTTCATCCTCTTCTGGCCCCCGTGCTGTGGTGACTGCCTTGCTTCAGCCAAAGTCGCCCCAAATGGGAAGAGTTGGAGCAGCCCTTACTTTGGTCCCTTTCCCATCTCTGGGCACCTTGTTTAAACAAGTTGCTGTGATGCTGCTATCATTGCACCTAGGAAGCAGTGGGTCACCACAGGGCATGGAGCACTGGTCCTTGAGTCAGGAAGACACGAGTTTGAATCCTGTCTCAGGCAGGCACTAGCTGTGTGACTCTGGGCAAATCATTTCACGTCGGTCTGCCTCAGTTTCCTCACCTGTAAAATGGGGATAATAATCGTGCCTCTCCCCATCTTCCCCGTTGTTGTGAGGTTGTCTGTGCTTTGCCAACCTTAAAGTGCTCTGGAGGCTAGCAATGACTCTACTTGTCGTTCTGAGATGGCAGGGGCCCTCTCATGCCATGCTGAGCACAGGGTGTGGAGATGACCACACAGCCAACCCTGGGAGCCTCTGCCAGCAGTGCCAGGGGCTCTTGGCTCATTGCCCAGAGGTCGCTTGTCGAGGGCTGAAGTCAGGTTTGTGTTGGGATGGTCGCGTTCCCTCCGCTCCCACTGCCATCATTCTGTCATCGTGGGAGCAGAAAGAGCCTGTGTGCCATCTTGAATTCTGGGCTGCCAGCGGGCCTCTCTGTGTCAGGTTGAACCTTTCCAGATGATGTGGGGTCCGCCTTCGCTGCATCAGCTGACGCTCGTGCCCATGGGCAGGGTCTTCGAGCCTCTCGAGTGTCTGGCCGAGGGCTGCGGTGGCGGGAAGTGCGGCCCCCCAGAGGATGCCTCCCCACTCCTGTCTTTGAGCATCGTCATGTGGTCCTCATTCCCAGGCTTGCAGGGTCCTTGGCCGTGTTTGTGCGCTGACTTTGGCGCTGCTCCCTGGGGGGCCGCTGCTTGTTGGTGAGGAAGGGGAGCCTGGCGGGCTAGTTCAGGTTCTGACCCGGTCCTCTGGGGGCTGTGCAGGGACGTGCTGCAGGACGGCGGCTCGGCGGTGGATGCGGCCATCGCGGCACTCCTCTGCATGGGGCTAATGAACGCTCACAGTATGGGGATTGGCGGGGGCCTCTTCCTCACCGTTTACAACGGCAGCACTGGTGAGTCGGAAGGGGGCGGGCCTGGGAGACCACTGGGCATCTCCAGATGAAGACCTGGCTCATTGCTTAACAAATGAGGAAACTGAGGCACAGGGTGGGAACGAGAGGGGCCCAGGGTCAGACGGTGCCCCTTGCGAGCAAAGGGCTTCCCTGAGGGCTGAATCCCTCTGCCCTGTCTTTCCAGGAAAAGCCGAAATCATCAACGCCAGAGAGGTGGCCCCGAGACTCTCATTTGCCAAAATGTTCAATACCTCCGAGCAGTCTCAGAGAGGTGAGTGAGGCAGCACAGACAGACTGTCTGAGTGTGCCCGGGGTCCTAGGAGGAGGGAGAACTCACGGGCAGCAGAGGGGACCTGAGTCATGAGGGACCGTCGAGCTTAGAGCACGGAGAAGCCTAGGTACTGACACCTGTGCTCCCAGCACGAGGTAGTACACACATAGACATGTGCACACACACACACACACACACACACTGCACACCACACATGTGCTCCCAGCATGAGGTAGTACACACATAGACATGTGTGTGCACACACACTGCACACCACACATGTGCACACATATATAAAAGCACACACATGTACACACTGCATAGCCTGTTTGTATGCACACATGTACATATATACACACTCACACAAATGCACACACATGTGCACACTCACACGAACACACCGCACACCACACTCAATATGTGCACACTCACATGAACACACTGCACACCACAGTACACACACTTACATAACTATACACACATATGCACACTTACATGAACACACTGCACACCATATGTACACACACACATACACAAATGCGTGTACACCACACATGCTCACACAAATGCAGTGTGCACACTCACATCAACACACTGCACATCACACATGTGTGCACATATACAAGAGCATATACATGTACACACTGCATACCCTGTTTATATGCACACGTATACACACATACTCAAATGCACATGCATGTGCACACTCACATGAGCACACTACCTACCACACTTACACACTCACATAAATGCACACATGTGTGCACTCACATGAATACACTGCACATCACATGTACACACTCACATAAATGCACACATGTGTGCACTCATATGAATACACTACACACCATATGTACACACATAAATGCATACTCATGTGCACACTTACGTGAACACACTGCACACCACACATGTGCACACATATACACACGTACACATTGCATGCCCTATTTATATGCACACATGTGTGCATACTCATATGAACACATAGCACACCACATGTACATGCACGCAGATGCATATACACAGTGTGCACACTCACATGAATGCACTGCACACCACATACACACACTCACATAAATGTACACATGTGTGCATACTCACACGGAAACATAGCACACCACATGTACATGCATGCAGATGTGTACACACAATGTGCATACTCACATGAATATACTGCACACCACATACACACATTCACATAAATGTACACATGTGCGCATTCACATGAACGCCATGCCTACATGAACACAGACACACAAATGCACCCATGTGTGCACACTCACAGGAATACAGTACATACTACACATACACACAGACACACAAATGCACACACAGCACACATGCACACACAGTACACCCCACACGTTCACACAAAATACAAAAGCACACACATGTACACACTGCATGCCATGTGTGTGTGCACACATGTGCGCACACACAAAAGCACACATGCGTGCACACTCACACGAACGCATGCGTACCGTGTGTACACATGAATAAGCATGCATGTGCACACTCACAGGAACACACTGCATACCACACATATGTGCATACATGTGCACACTCACATGAACACTGCACACCACAGTGCACACACATGCTCACACAAATGCACACACATACAACGAAGACTTTTAAGCTCTTGAATCCTTCTGTATGGACACCTTTGGTTTTCCATCCTCTTCTTTTGGGGCTGTGTGCCTCCTTCCTGCTCTCTAGCAGAGGCCATTCCTTGTACAGAGAAGGAAACAGAAGGAAAAAGACCAAAGAAAGTGATTCACCAGAAGTGCCAACCATGTCGACCAGTTATATCCAGCTCAGTTCAAATCAACAAGCATGTATTGAGCGCCTGCTGTATACATCGAGCAGCTCTGTCCACATGTAAGGGTCAGGAAGGGATTCCTCCATGCTCCGCTACCCCATTTAGGCGACATAGCCACAGCAGCCCCGGGATGTCACTCTACGGTGTCCGGCGGCATGGCCTTAGATGAGGTTCAGTAAAGACAGAGACCAGTGGGACTGAGCCTCAGAGAGCTGTGAATAGTTAGGCCCTGGATGAATTTTCGAGATCAAGTGGGAATGGGGGCATCCTGTGAAAGAAAGCCCTGCAGGAGGTGGGAGGGGGAAAGAAGAGGGCATTTCTCCCCACCCTGCCCCCCCATAGCAGCCAGGATTTGAAAGGGAGCTGCTATATCCAGTGGGGAGCAGGGACGCACACTCATGTGTCATGGACCCCTTGGGGAGTCATTCTGGTGAAACCTATGAACCCCCTCACAGAATCATGTTTTTAAATGTAGAAAATAAAATACATAGAGTTATAAAGGAAACCAAATGTAATAAAAAAATTTTTAAAAAATTCACAGAACCCAGGTTAAGACCCCCTGCTCTAGACAGAGATACAGAGAGGATACAGAGAGACGGTTACTTGAGGGACAAAGTAGCTTTATGGAATAGGACCTTGGCAGCAGAGAAGAGAGCTGAACAGGACCTAGGAGCCTAGCATGAAGACTGTACAAAGAGAAAAAGGTTTCCAGGTCCTATAGAATCTTTGCCGCACATGTATCCTACACAAATGACTCACTGTTACTGTGCTTTTAGTCCAAGTTCATCCTTCCCATGGGCACATATGTATTTTGTGGGAGAATGCACCCTCAGATTAAGGAGGAAAATGTTTGGTAGCTACTGTTTTTCCTCTGCCATCTTAGTAAATGCTTTTGCTACAAGCTAATTGTATCTACTAGCTGATTGTTAGTGGGAATCATGCTGGTGGGGGCTCATGAACAATAGTCATAGGAGTAGAGCCCCCCCCTTCCCCCCCCCCCGGCTCACCTTCAGAACCTGAGAATGGCAGCCTCTGTGGAGGGATAGCCAAGAAGGGGTGCTACAATGGGGGCGAGGCGCCTCTGTGATGACCCCTTAGGAATGAGGCTGCTAATGCTCACGAGGGCAAGGTCAGGGCATAGACACATCATTAGGGTAATAAGAATAGTGTGCATTTCAGTAGAGCTTGAAGGTTTGCAAAACACTTTACAAATATCTCATTTGAGGAGAAGCAGGTGCTAATTATCCCCATGTTACAGATGAAGAAACTGAGGCAGACAGATTAAATAATTTACCCAATATCACACAGCTGGTAAGAGTTTGAAGCTGAATTTGAACTCGGGTCTTCTTAACTCTGGGTCCAGTGTTCTATCTACTATGCCACCTGCCCTCCTGGGCCTCCACAACTGGGTGGAGGGGACCCTCACTTGTGGAGAGAGGGCATGAGCAGAAAGGGCCTAAGGAGAGGCCACATGGAGAGAGTGGCATTGGTGTAATCTTGAAAGAAACCAGTGATTTCATGAGGCAGAGGAGAGGCATGGGGCACAGCCCTAGCAGAGGTGTGGAGATGGGACATAAGCATCGAATGTCAGGAACAGTCACAGGGTCAGTCTCACTAATGGAATCATGGAATAACAGCTGAAAAGGTAGGAAGGGGCTGAATTACAGAGGGCTTTGAACGCCAAGCAGAGGGTTCTGTATTTGACCTTGGACGCCATAGGGAGCCCCAGGAGGTTCTGAGTAGGGGGTGACATGATCTGACCTGGGCTTTAGGAAAATCCCTTTGGCGGCTGAATAGAGGGTAGACTGGAGGAGCAAGACCGAGGACCCGAGGCAGGCAGACCCCACCCCCAGCAGCTGCTTGGGGGTCTGCACCAGGGTGGGGGCAGGGGCAGAGGTGAGGAGGGGGCCTAGTTAACAAGATTAACATCTAAATAATTGATCACAGCTTGGAGCTGGGGGAGAGGGCATAGTGAGAGTCAGGGGCATCATGAACTATAAAGTCCTTTGCTTGGCCTTGAAGCCTGAGCCCCTCCCAGCCACCCACCTCTTTCCAGTCTTCTTTACTTTATCCCCTCTGGTCCAGAGGCTCTGGCCTCCTGGCTGATCCTCACACAAGACTCTCCAGTCATCTCCTGCCTCCAGGCGATTTTCCGGGCTGTGCCCTCTGCCTGGAATGCTCTGTCTCTCCCCTCATCTCCACCTCCAAGCTTCCCCTCTTTAAATCGCACCTTCCCAGGCCTCCTCAATATTTGGGCCTTCCTTTGGAGGCTGCCCCCAGTTCATCCCGTCACTAGCTGATTTGTCTGGAGTTTGCGTGTTTGCCCCTCCCCAACATTGGACTGTGAGCCCCCAATTGTCTTTTGCCTTGGCACAGTGCCTGGCATATAGTAGGTGCCTAATAAATGTGTGTTGACTTGGTTTGACCAGGAGGGTGGGATGGTGGTACCCTTGGCAGTCATAGGGAAGCTTGGAAGATGGAAGGGCTTGGCGGCAAAGAGAATGAGTTTGGCTTTGAACGTGTTGGGTGTGACGTGTCCACTGGACGGACATCCAGCTGCAGATGTGAGGCTGGAGGTTAGCGGAGAGGTGGGGCGTAGCGAAGGTCATTCAATACGTGGGAGGTGGTGAGGTCCACTGAGCGTAGTTGGACAGAGGGAGGAGGAGAACCAGGACAGAGTGCTGAGGGTGTCCCAAAAACCTAGCTAGAAGAGTATCCTGGAGTAGAGGCCAGCTTTGCAGGGGCAGCCTGGCACTGGATCCAGGCCTCTGTGGCTCTGGTACCCCTAGTCCAGCTGTCCTGGTGGGTGGGAAGGCATCATGTTAATGGCTCTCCAAATGCTGCTCTGCTTTGCCCCTCGTCATCCAGGAGGCCTGTCTGTGGCTGTCCCCGGGGAGATCCGTGGCTATGAGCTGGCCCACCGACGGCATGGAAAGCTGCCCTGGTCCCACCTGTTCCAGCCTAGCATCCAGCTGGCCCGCGAGGGCTTCCCGGTGGGCAAGGGCCTGGCGACCGTCCTGGTCAAGCAGCAGAAGACCATTGAGAGCAGTCCAGAGCTCTGGTAAGCCCTACCACTGCCCCGTCAAGGTGCTGTAACAGTTGCTCGTGGGAGATGCTGCTCGCCACTGTGATGATGGAGCGCCTGTCCCTACCGTCCAGCTCCCGGGGTACTAGAGATTCCTCAAAAGGTTTTGGGATAAGCCTTCCCACCCCTGGGGCCGGTCTCTCCAGCCCCAGCTCGGCCCGGCCATCCACCCTGACACCCCCTCTCTAAGCTGGGGGGTGCCCCCCAAGCCTCCTCCCTTCAGTCTCTAGCTTGGGCCAGTTGGTCTCATTGGCACCAACATTCGGGGTGGCTGCCGGCCCCCTCATGAGCTAATGGAGATCTTCCTTCGCTCCCACCTCCCAAACCCCAGTGGAGTGTTCTGTCGGGATGGGAGGATTCTACACCAGGGTGAGATCGTGAAGATGCCCCAGCTGGCCACGACCTACGAGAAGCTGGCCCAGGAGGGGCCAGACATCTTCTACAATGGGAGCCTGGCCCAACAGATTGTCCAAGATGTGCAGAAAGCAGGTGAGGCTGAGGTGCGAGAGGAGTCGGAGACTCTGCAGGGACCTGAGCCACTCCCAGGCTGCACCTCGAGGGAAGGATCCCATGCCTCGGCTCTCCTAAGTGCCAAGGGCCACAACAGTGGTTAGGAAGGGCAGGGGCGAGCCCCAGCCTGTTTAGAGAAGGGCCTCCTGGCCGTGCTGCATGGGAGAGGGCGGGGCGGAGCTATCCCCACATCTCTCAAGGGCTGCCCATGGAGGAAGGAGCAGACTGCTGGGGGCAGAGCCAGGAACAGTGGAGGAACCCAATGGAGGCAGATGCTGCCATCAGAGTCATCCTTGTGGAGGTGGTGGCCGCCATCATCCCCTCCCTGGAGAGCCCTCCAAGAGGCTGGTCTCTAAGCACTTGGGAACCTTGGAGAGGGAGTTTTTACTCAGCATGGACTGGACAAGACGGCCCAGTCCAAGCTCCCTGACCGATGCCAAGATCTCCTGGGACCCCACATGGGCAAACCTGCAGCCTCTACTGGATGGGGAGCTCACTACCTTCCAATCCAGCCCATTCTTCTTTGGAACAGCTCTGCTTGCTAAGAAGAAGGAAAGGGACCCTACCCCCATCCTTGGAGGATGACCCCACCCCTCACAAGCGTTCACTTCTCCCAGGCTAATGCTGCTGGAACCCCAAGGTGATTCACAGCTATAGGCGTCAGTGGAGATGTGGCCTCTCTGTTCCCTGCCCAGGTGGGATCCTGAGTCTGGAGGACCTGAACAGCTACCGGGCCGAGCTGATCGAGAACCCCCTGAACTTCAGCCTGGGTGACTACATTGTCTACACACCGAGTGCACCCCTGAGTGGCCCTGTGCTCAGCCTCATCCTCAACATCCTCAAGGGTGAGCAGCCCCTGCTGCCTGGCACCATCCCCACCTGGTCCCACCGAGGGGGCCAGGCGAAGGGCTTCCGCACACATGGGGGTGGGAGAGGGGAAGTCTAGCTGCCGGTGAGGACCCCAGACCTGCCTGGCCCTTCTACTAACAGGGCTGCCGACCAAGGCCACGCCAACCACTCTCCTGCCCTGGCCCTCCACCCAGCAGCTTCTCCTGTCCTCTCCTCTGGCTCCTGGATGGGCAGAGGCTCAGTCAGGGCCCCCCTCTCCCTGGGCTGACCCCTCCTCTTGCTCAGGCCCCTCAGGGGTGATGGGGGATAGCCATCCTATCCTGAGCTGACTGTCCCAACTCTCCCTGGGACAGGGTACCACTTCTCAGAGGCAAGTGTGGGCACACCAGAGCAGAAGGGCCTGACCTACCATCGCATTGTGGAAGCTTTCCGCTTCGCCTATGCCAAGAGGACACTCCTGGGGGACCCCAAGTTTGTGAATGTGTCTGGGGTAAGATGCTTGGGCCCCACCCGTGGGAGGAGCCCAGGGCCCTGCCCAGTTGGGTTAGGGGGAGGAAGGAAGCCAGGACCACACCAGTCAGTCCCCTCTGGATGCCGAGTGGGGCTCTGGGCATTGGAAACCAAAACAAAAGTGAGAGCTCCTGCCCCGGAGAGCTGACATTCAGCTGGGCGGGTGATGGTAGAGACGGTGCGTCGGAGCTGACCCCAGAGAGTGCCAGGGGGGCCCAAGGCAGAGGGTGGGGGCTGGGCTGTGGGGCTGGAGAGCCCAGGATTTGAATCCTGATCCTGAAGCCAGCAGGGTGATCTTGGGTCAGTCACTGCCCCCGCTGAGCCTCAGTTTCCTCCTCTGTAAGGCCCTGAGTTGTCACCTGGCTCATGTGAGAGGAAGGACGTGATGTGCTTTGTAGACAGTGCTCTGGAGGTGATGTCACTACTATTGAAGGAGTGCACCCCAGGCAGGGCAGGCCTGGGCAAAGGCGTGGAGTGGGAGATGTAGAGTCAAGTTCAGGGAGTGACTCCCAGGCCAGTTTGGCTGGACTGTGTGAACGAGATGGTGAAAGGGCCAATGGCAAGCGGAGGGGATTTGGGGAGGTCTTGGGTGCCAGCCCAAGAGGTCTGCCCCTGACCTTGGAGATGAAGGGAGCCCAGAGAGGTTCTCAGGGAGGGAAGGTACCTGGCAGGGCACAGCCAGATGGAAGGTCAGGCAGCAGAGGACCAGACAGGAGGCCAGACAGGAGGGGAGCCTGCCTCAGGGGTACCGGGGTCTTCCGCGGCCCCATCACACGGGGCTTGGGAGAGCATTGGTTCTAGAGCTGGCTCCAGGCAGAACGGGGCATCTGAGTGCAGTGGAGTCATCCTGGCCATGAAGGCCCCTGCCTCTGGGAAGGCTGAAGCTGCCCCTACATGCAAAGTACTTTGCTCCCCCAGCCTCGGAGCTGGTGGGATATTATCAAGAGATCCCTGAACCTCTGAGAGGGCAGTGACTTCCTCAGGGTCACCCAGCTGACAGCTGGCTCCAGCAAACTTTTCGTCCATCAGCCAGCTCACCCCTCCCGCTTTGCTCTCTTCTCCCTGCTGACCACTGAGCTGTCCTGCCTTCTTCTCCTTATTCGGGCTGAGTTATGGGCTAGCCTGTGGCAGGTGTCATTGATGAGGGGCTGCCTGATGGACTGCAGCTCCCTGGCCTCTGGCCTCTGGCCTCTGGATGGCGGCTCCCTGGCCTCTGACTGACAGACAGCAGTGGCTCCCTGGCCTCTGGCCTCTGGCCTCTGGATGGCAGCTCCCTGGCCTCTGGCCTCTGGCCTGCGGCTCCCTGGCCTCTGACTGACAGACAGCAGCGACTCCCTGGCCTCTGGCCTCTGGATGGCAGCTCCCTGGCTTCTGGCCTCTGGCCTCTGACCTCTGGCCTGCGGCTCCCTGGCCTCTGGCTGATAGACAGCAGCAGCTCCCTGGCCTTCCTGCTCCTCACCTCAGATTCTTCCCGCAGGTGATCCAGAACATGACCTCAGAGTACTTTGCCGACGAGCTCCGGGCTCGGATCACGGACAATCAGACGCACGAGGCTGAGTACTATGAGCCGGAGTACTTCACACCCAGTGACGGGGGCACTGCTCACCTGTCTGTGGTGGCCGAGGATGGCTCTGCTGTGTCTGCTACCAGCACCATCAATCTCTAGTAGGCCCTGGGGACATCTGTGGTGGAGTGGGGAGGAGAGGCCTGCCCTAGGATGGGATGGGGCCTCAAAGTCATCAGTGGGGGCCTGGGCTGACCCAGCTTGGAATGGGTCTGGGCGGGTCTGGGTGGGGACTGGGCAGGGTGGGCAGGGTGAGCAGGGCCAGGTCACCTCCCCAGTGGCCTCTCTGTTCCTCTGCTGCCTTCGAAGCTTTGGCTCCAAGATTCTGTCCCAGAGCAGTGGCATTGTATTCAATGATGAGATGGACGATTTCAGCTCCCCCAACATCATCAACCAGTATGGGCTCCCCCCGTCCCCAGCCAACTTCATCGCACCAGGTGCCCCTGGGTGGGGCAGGGAGGGGAGCGGCAAGAACAGCCTCATGGGGCTGGGAGGGACCTGGGTGGAAGAGGTGGAGGGGAGAAGAGAGGAAGTGATTTGTCCTGAGTCTGTGTGTCTGACTAGGGCGAGGGTATATGTGTGTGTGTGTGTGTGTGTGTGTGTGTGTGTGTCTGAGGGTATGTGTGTGTGTGTGTGTGTCTGAGGGTATGTGTGTGTGTGTCTGAGCGTATGTGTGTTTGTGTGTGTGTCTGAGGGTATGTGTGTGTGTGTGTATGTGAGGGTGTGTCTCTGTGTGTCTGAGGGTGTGTCTGGGGTATAGGGGCAGGTGAGTGTGAGGAGGGATGTGTGTGTATGTGTGTGTGTGAATGCGTATGTCTAATGGCGTGTCTGGGGTGCAGGGGCAGGTGTGTGTGCATGTGTGTGCACATGATGGGGTGTGCATGTATGTATACAGGACAGGCATACATGTATGTATGTGTGGTCAGTTCCATGATGTGTGCAGCATTCACATGAGACCACGTCTGTGACGTACAGCATCTCTGTGACCTACAGGCAAACAGCCTCTTTCTTCCATGTGCCCCACGATTGTGGTCGACAAGGACAAGAAGGTCAGGATGGTGGTTGGCGCATCCGGGGGCACCCAGATCACCACGGCCACAGCCTTGGTAGGTTCCCTGGCAGCGGGTGAGGTGGGTGGGGCGGGTGCGTGTGGCTGGTTCCTGGATCCCTCGAAGCCTCTCCAGGGCCCTTTCCGGCCCCACATTCACGACCCCACATGGATTCTTGGATGTGGACTCACCGTGTGGGCTTGTGGCCCTTTGTCCCTCCTGCTCCCTACCCTACTTGCCCCCACAAAAGCAGGAAGGAGGCCCCTGTTCCTGACTACCACAGCCCAGGGGTGGCCCAGGGGCCCTGGGGAGGCTGTGGGTATGTGAGATGGGGCCTCAAATGCCAAGTTCTCTCAGCAATAGGGTACCATCGAAAGGTTTTGAGCAGAGGAGGAACAGGCCAGATCTGTGCATGAGACAGAATGTGGGGACAGATACTGAAGGGTATGCGAGGGAGGGTCAGCAGGGCCTGGTGCCCAAGGGAGTCAATGGAGCTCGGGCACAGGAAGCTCCGTGTGCCCTCCCCACACCTCCTGCCCGTACCCACCCTGTGCTTCTCATTCAGGCCCTTCCCATGCCCTTTTCTTCCTCTTGTGCCAGGGCTGCGAGGCGGGGGATGGGAAAATGAAGTGCAGATTCCAGCCAAGCATTTGGCAAACCCCTCGTGCTGATCTTCAGGAGGAGGCGGAGAAGGGGGGGGTGGGCATCCCATTGGATGGGCCCAGAGTGCCTCAGCCAGATGGTTCAGGGTCAGGGCCCCGGGATCAGTACCTTGGAGAGAACCCCGGAGGGCAGGCTTGGCATATTTGGGGATGACCCAACCGTGCTGGAGGGCAGAAGCAGTCTCCAAGAGATCTACAGAGATGAGAACAGGGCTTACTTCTGTGCGGAGGCCTGTAATAGACGCGGGGCACAGTCAGTGGTTTGTCTGAGCAGCACAGTGGGGCTTCTGCGGGCCTCCGCCCTACTCGGACCCGGGCTCTGCCTCCAATTCTCAAGAGGGAAGGCAATGAGGAAGCCCATGCCCCAGAGTGGGCGTCCATGTTTGTTTGAAGACCTCAGATGGAGCTCATGCCCTCCCACTTCTGGACAGGGCAAATGGCTAGGAAGCCTGATCATTGCTCCTGGCACTGCCCCTGGGGTCGGACTGAGCTCACTTCCAGGGAGCAGCCCTCAGGGCCCCTCCTAAGATGAGGTGCAGTGATGGAAACTGGGCCTCTCCACAGCCCCAGAGAGTCTTCATCTAAGAGGTGCCAGCATAGCCCGTGGGGCTGGGGGGTGGAAGGCCGCTCACCAGCCCTGGGGCCCTGCACGCACACCGCTGGCCCGCCGTCAGACTGGGCGGTGTCCAATTAGGGAAGCCGATGAGCTAGCCAGCGATGTGCTGCGGGCCCCGTGCGGGTGTCACTCAGCGGGCACACTGGGCCTGAGGCCTCTGCTTGACCGGCCCTTGTCCCTCCTTCCCCAGGCAATCATCAGCCACCTCTGGTTTGGCTATGACGTGAAGAGGGCTGTGGAAGAGCCACGGCTTCACAACCAGCTCCTCCCCAACACCACGACCCTGGAGGACCAGTTGGAAAAGGTGTGTCAGGGAAGAGGGGCCCCCCAAGTCCAACCAGGCCCCAGAGAGCCTTCGGGTACCACTGTCCCCATGGCAGAAGGGGCTTTGAGCCTGGGTGGGGGGGGGCGGAGAGAGGGAGAGAGAGACAGAGGCAGAGAGACAGAGACAGACAGAGACTGAGACAGAGACAGAGA
>NW_020954790.1:1551168-1568010 GCF_900497805.2 Vombatus ursinus
CAGAGACACAGAGACAGAAAGACAGACAGAGACAGAGAGACAGAGACAGAGAGACAGAGACTGAGACAGAGAGACAGAGACAGAGAGACAGAGAGAGACAGAGGGACAGAGACAGAGACAGAGAGAGACAGCGAGACAGACAGAGAGACAGACAGAGACAGCCAGACAAGCAGCCGGCAGACAGGCAGACAGGCAGAGACAGGTGGAGGACTGGGGCAGGCCACATCCCTTCCCTCCCTCCCTGGCCCTGTCGGTGCTCTCCTGTGAGATGGGTATATATTGGGAGGTGGGGGTGGGGGTGGGGGTCCACAGCGCACCTGCCTGGGCCGTCGTCCTGCCACGCTCAAGCCGGCCTTCTCTGTTGCAGGCTGTGGGGCCCGAGCTCAGGGCCCGGAATCATAACACCAAGACCACCGAGGACTTCATTGCTGTGGTTCAGGCGATCGTGAGCACCCCGGATGGCTGGGCGGCGGCCTCGGACTCTCGCAAGGGGGGCGTGCCTGCTGGTTACTGACTGAGCTAGGCCTGGGGTGCTGCTGGGCCGGGCAGGGTGCTAGGACTCAGAGACTCCAACGACTCATCACGAGGATGAGGGGCAGGGCAGGGCAGGGCAGGGTTTCCCTGCTACTATGTCTGCCACAAGCTGCTGGTTGAGGCAATAAATGAGCTGGAACCGTCAGTCAGACTGCCCCCCGGCCCTCACTGCAGCCCCAGCAGGATGGCCTAGGCCCGCTTTGTCTCCTCAAGGTCTTGAAGCTTCCTTCCTTTGAACTCCCTGGGCTTTAATGGAATGGGCCTCCAGGACCCGGCCCGGCACCACATCTGAGGATCATTGTGGGCACCACTGGCACATGTCTGAGGGCGATAATGGGCACCAGGACCCAGGCTGGCTCCATATCTGAGGGTCATTGTGAACATCTGAGGATCATCGTGGGCACCACTGGAACCATGTCTGAGGGTGATCAGGGGCACCAGGACCCAGGCCTGGCACCACATCTGAGGGTCATTGTGGGCACCACTGGCACCATGTCTGAGGGTCATCAGGGGCACCAGGACCCGGGCCTGGCACCATGTCTGAGGATCATTGTGGGCACCAGGACTTGGGGTTCATTGCAGCCTTTAAAAACCCCTCTGGGTCATCTCCCACCTTGGGCTCTCCCAGAATGCTAGAATGTCCTCAGCAGTTACCCCAGCCCAGCCCTTTGAACAGAAATCCCCTCTCAGGGCCTCAGCCTTCTCCTCTGGAAATGGGACTCGTAGTCAGAGAACAGGGCCAGTGGTCTGAGAACCCTCAGAATAGAGGAGGCCCTGGGGTCTGTCCACAGGCAATCCCCGACTTCCTGAGACATTCTTGGCCCTCCCTAGAAACCAAAGGAGCCTCCAGGGTCCAGCCCTGGCCTGTGAGCCTCTCTTTTGGGGATTCGTTCTCCACTGGCTGACAGGAAGGGGTCCTGCTGAAGGCTATGCCCCTGGACCAGGCCCCCCCAGGGCTTTCTGGGTCCTAATAACTGAGTGGTAAGGGAGGAGCTGAAGCCCCAAGGCGGCAGGGACTGCTGCCGTACCCAGTGATGCCCACAATGACACAGTGAGGGGGCATAGTCCAGCCCTGAGAGGCAGGTGGGCTTGGCCCCCTGCTGGGCGCTGGGCTTAGCCACTTCCTGACCGTCCTGAGCACCTGGCAGCCGGGAGGCAGGGGTTCTCAGGGACCAGCCAGGGCCCTCTTCCTGGGACCCAGGCAGCAGGAAAGAGAAGGCCCTTGATCAGGGCCCCTGAGCCGGGGTCAGGCCATTCATGGCAAAGAAATTGATGTAGGACTGATGCACCAGGATGGGATGGATGAGAGCAGAGGGTGAGGAGAGCCCAGGAGGAGGCCTGGGACAAAGGAGAGTGGCCGCCCAGTGAGTGGGCAGACCATGCGATCTCCGCCTCTGAAGGAGGCAGCCCAGGGGAAGAAATGCCCAGGTTGTGGGGGGCAGAGAGCCTGGTACCAACCCCAACTCTGCTGCTTTGCCAGCTGTGCCAATGGGACCAAGCTCCATCTCTGAAAAAGGGGGTGGGGTCCTGAATGAACCCTGAGGGCTTTCTGAATCCCCATAGCTGCCAAATGTTGGGTGGGATTGGAATGAGGCTGAGTCCTGGCCGGCACTAGCCTCAACCATTGGGACCTTGAGCTTCAGAGCTCCATGTGGTCCCCAGACCCACACTGACCAGAGACCTGCCCTGAGGAGGACTCTGGCCCCTGACCCCCATGTCTGGCTCAGACTGACCCTGGCCCTGTTGGACTCTCCTGAGTCTTAGCAGAGGCTCGATGCCACCTGGATCCCAATGACGGTGCCTCCAGACTCACCCTAAGTCCAGTGTGGACTCAGGATGACCCTGAGCTGACCCCAGCCTGACCCTCGCTCTTGACCCTTGCCAGAGCCCTGGCACTACCTGCCCTCCCAGCCCCCAGTGCCCACCCGATTTCAGCTCCTAGGTTAGACTTAGCCATGGCCTCAGCCTGGCCCCTGCTGCCCATTCAGTGGTGAGCCCCTCGCGGAAGGCCCATGTAGGGTAGAGGATGGGCAAGCATAGCACCTGGCCTGGCCTGGCCTTAAAGCGCAGCTACTTTCTGTAGGTCTGGGTGACCTTGGGCCGTTCCTGTCTTTGGGCTTCCTCCTCCCATCTCGATGCCAGGGGGTTGGGCAAGCTGACCTGTGAGGGTCCCTCCAGAGCCCTTTGCCCCATGGGCACAAAGCTCACCACCTCCAGCCATAGGCTGGCCCTGGATGGCTGACTGCAAACCCTACTGTTCACTCCCACCCTCCCTTGGGCGCCAGTCCTGGGCCCAGTTAAACCCTGGCTGAAGTGGGAGGGACCTGGGAGAAGGTTGGGCCTGGCGGAGAAGGGAGAGGCGAGACCACTCTCTGAGGCCAGGCTCCCACTGTGCCCTTTATGAGGTTGGACCTCAGAGCAAGCGGGGACCTCTGAAAGCCAGTGAGATCTACATGGTGAGACCCTCTGAGTCCCAGTGAGGTGGGCACAGGGTGGCTCCTGATCCCAGGGCTCTGGCTTCCTAGGGCAAGGCTACAGCAAGGCCTGTATCGGTGCCCTTCCCTCCCTCTCTCGTTTCTTCCTTCTCTCCCTGCCTTTTTCCTTCCTTTCCCTTTTCCTTCCTTCCTCCCTCCCTCCTTCCTTTCTCCCTTCCTCCTTCTCATCCTTCCTCCCTCTCACTTTCCTTTCCTTCCTTTCTCCCTTCCTTTCTCATCCCCTTCCTTCCTCCTTCCCTCCCTCATTCCCTTCTTCCCTCCCTCCCTTCCCTCCTCTCTCCCTTCCTTTCTCTCTCACTCTCTCATTCCTTCCTCCTTCCCTCCCTTTCTTCCTTCCTTACCTCCCTGTTTCCTTCTTTCCTTCCTTCCTCCCTCCCATCTCTCTCCCTTCCTTCCTCTCTCTCTCGTTCCTCCTTCCCTCCCTTTTTTCCTTCCTCCCTCCCTTCCCTCCTCTCTCCTTTCCTTCCTCTCTCACTCTCTCATTCCTCCCTCCCTCCCTCCCTTTTTCCTTCTCTCCCTCCCTCTTTCCTTCCTTCTTTCCTTCTCTTCCTTCCTCAGTTCCAATTCCTCCTTCTCCTTAGAGCCCAACCCCTCCACTCATCCCTGCTTCCGTCTTCAATCACCTGAGCCTTAGCTGGCCCCAGCATGTTGGTGGTTCTGTCAAACATGGCACACTGCAGGAGATAGGCGCTTTATAAGCATCAGCCGAATTGGGTTGGACTGAAGGGAAAAGGCCCAGGCAGGCAGGACTCGGAAGTAGTGACAGGGGAGGGCTGATGACCCAGGAGAGGTCAGGTGATCTTGCAGAGCAGAGGGCAGCCATCAGTGCAAAAAGGGTGGCCAGGCAAAGAGCGGATGGTCCCTGCTGGACCTCTGCCCAGCCCTGAGCCCATCTGCCTCCCAACCTCCACCTTTTTGCCCAGGGGTGGCCCCCAGGGGAGCCACCAATCAGTTGTTTCAGACTTTTCTCTGCCCGTTATGTGCCACGTGTGGAAAAAAGGGCCCTGAGCCAAACTGAGCCCCAGGCCCGCACAGGACAGCCCAAGGCCCAGCTTTCTGAAGCTGCTCTCTGTTCTGCTGTAATGTGGGGGGAACAGAAGTGGATGGGACTTTAGGGGATTGTCTACCCAGTGCCTATGCCTGGGGTCTGAGTGCCCACCCTGCCCAGGGGTACCCCTGAGGACCCTATGAAAGAAGCTCAGCCCCATACCTGCGGGCTCACAGGAATGATGGGGATGGCTGGGGGTGGGGGTGTGGTGAGAAGGGCCCGGGAAGGCCTGGTTGGGGAAGCTGGGCCAGCCATGGCAGTCTCCCCAGAAGCCCAGCGAGCAGCAGCTCATGCTTTCCAAGGACAGCAGCCTGAGTGGGCTTGAGGCGGGTAGTCCCAGCCCTGGTGTCCAGAGCAGGCCCTGTGGGGGGCGAGGGTGACTGCGGGTACAGACAGAGCCGGACACAGATGGAGGAGAAGAGACCCCGTTTAATTGGACATGGGCCTTGGCTCATGTCCTTCCCAACAACATCTCCAGAGGCGACTGGTCCCTGTCGGCTGGACTTGTCTCAGCTGATCTTGTGCTATGGGCAATGGAGGTGTCAGCAGAGGGGGCCCCATGGCAGGCTGCGGCCTCTGGCTTCACAGAAGTGTGGTTAGGCCTGCAAGGAGAGGAGCTATAGGCGAGGGCAGGGGATGGAGGAGCTTTGGGGGCGTTGCCTGTCTTCAGGCCTCTGCTGAGGGTCTGCTACCCGTGTCTGTCCTGCCTCAACCCCAGCTCAGCACCAGCCTCAGGCCCAGTCCCGCCCCAGGCCCAGCCCAGCCTCAGGCCCAGCCCCAGCCCCAGCCCCAGCCCCACCCCAGCCCCAGCCCCAGCCCCAGCCCCAGCTCCAGCCCAGCCCCAGGCTCAGCCCCAGGCCCAGGCTTAGCCCAGCCCCAGTGTCTCCCTACTCACCATAGCTGCGCTGACATTGCTTCAGAGCCTCACTGAAGCCCTCACACAGGGTCAGGTCATTCTGGCTGGTAGAACAGTCTAGGAACTGCTTGATTTCATAGTAGCAGGGCCTTGAAGGGGCTGATGGCGCTGCCTTGGGGGCCTGGGGAGCCACCAGACAGAGGATTAGAGAGGGAAGGGAGCTCAGAGGACAGCTGACCCTCCCTCTGCAGCAGGATGGACAGCGCCTCCCCCCTAGCCTCTGCTCAGAGATCTCCAGGGCCCTGGGCTGGACCCTCCATTTCCCACCTCCCAGGCGTTGCCTAAGACTATCTGCCCTCCTCACCTTCACCTCCTTGCCTCACCTTTCCCCGTTCCCCATAAGGCCCTTCTGCCTTCTCTGCCTGGGTTTCCTCCATACCTTCCCCCTCAGACTGGGAGTTCCCCAAGGGCAGGGCCTGTGTTCTGTCTTCCTTCCCAGCACTCAACCCAGTGTGCAGCACACAGTAGGTACTTCACCAGTGCTTGTTGACTTGAACTTGCCCTTTCAGTCCTTGGGGCCATCCCCCACTCCCCCTCTTTGCCCTCTCCATGTCAGCTTCCCAGAAGCATGGAGGCAGCTCTGGCTCTCAGAGCCTTCTCTTCTGGCCAACCATCTGAGCTCCTTCAACCCTCCCTCCCCAAAGGGGGTTTGGAGCGATTTTGTTGTTGTTGGGTTCTTTCAGTCATGTCTGACTCCTTGAGAGCCCTTTGACAGATGAGGAAACTGAGGCCAACAGGTTGAAGTGACCTGCCCCAGGTGTCTGAGGCCAGATTTGATCTCAGGAAGAAGTCTCGGTGACTGCAAGCCTGGTGCTCTATGGCGCCACCTAGAGGGACTGGGCCGCCTCTGATCCTGGCGGGCCTCTGGCTTTCTCAGCGTTGCCGCGTGCGTTATTGCGCTGAGAAGCTGGCGCCGTCCTTCACTGCCTCCCAGGGGCCCTTATCCGGCCTCCCTCAGTTTTTCTATCTGAAAAAGGAGAGGGCTGCTCCAGGGTTTAAGAGGCGTAGTGGACTTGGGAGGCCAAATCCTGCCTCAGATACTTTCCAGCCGTGTGTGTGTGTGTGTGTGTGTGTGTGTGTGTGTGTGCGCGTGTGTGTGTGTGTGTGTCTAAGTCTCAGTAAGTCTCAGTTTCCTCGACTGTAAAATGGGCCTAACAATAACCCCTACCTCCCTGGGTTTGGGTGAGGCTCACCTGGGATCCCATATGCTTAGAGCAAGGGGCAGCCGCGGCTGTCGTGGGCACTGCCTTCAGACACTGCTGCACAACGGGGGGCCACTCCCCCTTTCTCGCCGCTCCCTCCGCCACCACCTTGGGACTTGCCCCTAACCGGACCAAGAAGGACGCTCCAGGGGCGCTGGGGCCTCTTTGGCCTGCGTCAGCTGTGTGACCTTGGGCCAGTGCCCTGCCCTCTCTGCCGCCCCCCTCCCCCGCGGGATGGGGGGGGCGGCTCAGGGGCTCATCTTCCTTCACCCCTCCACCTCCGCCCCTCTTTCCCGGCCCAGACTCACCTGCTCCAGGCGGGGGGCCGGCTCTGGCCCGGGGCTGCTGCCCCCGCCGAGGACCCCTGTCAGGGCACTGCCCACCACGTGGCCCACCGCCGAGCCCACGGCCACCCCCGCCGCCGTGGATGCCATCTGGGACAGGAGGCCTGGCTGCCCGCTGCTCGGGGCAGGGGCCGTGGGGGGAGCCAGGCGGCTGCGGAGCGAAGGCAGTTCAGGGGGAGGACCCTCTCCCTTCCTCGCCAGCTCCCCCAGCCTCCCGCCCCGATGACCTTGACCGTGACCTGGCCAGGCTGCCGCGATCGCCCAACCCTGAGCTCTTCCCCCGCAGTCCGCGGGCCGCCCCGTCCCACCCCCCCACCCCCGTCAGCTCCTGGGACTCACCTGCCCGACGGGGGGGGCGCAGCGGTGCTGCGGCTTCCGCGGGGCATGGCAGGGTCCGAGGGACAGGACAGGACAGGCCCGGAGGTGACAGCGGCCGAGGCTGGGGCTACGGGAGTGGGGGTGGGGCCTGGCCGAGGGGGCGGGGCCTCCTGGCCATCGGCACCCTCATCCTTTCCCTAGGGGCAGGAACAGCTCCTGGGCCACAGGCTCCGGGCCGTTCCTGGGGCTGGCATCTCCCGGTGAGCGTCTCACCAGGGCTCGGAGATCCGCGGAGCAGGGGCTGGGCTAGCTGGTTCCGCTCTCTCGGGCTCCGTGAGCATCCCTCGGTTCTCAGATGCAGGGGCCCATCCTGACCTCCCGGCTGCCTTCCCGGAGGATTTTCCCCTCCCAGCTCTGAGGGCCTTCTGAAGGCGAGCTCCCAAGGGCAGCCCAGGGTAAGGTTTATTGTTTATAGGTAGGTGCAGTCAATATCATAAGAATGACCGTTCTACCTAGCTAATCTATTTATTCAATGCCAACCTAATTAGATCACTAAAAATATTTTACTGAGTTAGAAAAGATAATAAAATTCATTTGAAAGAACAAAAGGTCAAGAATTTAAAGACACTAAGGAGATTCATCAGGGTCAGACCTTGTGTGAGGAGTCAAGAGCAGTGAGGAAGGGGAAAATGATTTTAAATTTAAAATTTTTGTATAAATAAAGCCAAAGTAGCCAGGAATAGAAGGAATGCAGAAAAAACGGGAAAAAACCCTTTCATAGACAATCGCTCAGACAGGATGTGATTGGGCTGGAATGCTGCTGAAACATAGGAAGACTTGGACTTATGAAGGAAAATGCTGTCCACCTTCAGAGAACCAGATGACAGGAGAAAATATGCACAGCATGGTCTTACATATGTGTGCTTGAGTGTATATATGTATATGTGTGTGTTTATAGATATCTATGTATATGTGCATTCACATCTGAGGTTAATTGTAGCCTGGGGCGGGGGGAGAGAAAAAAATAAAGTAAAAAGTGCACAGCAGAGAACAAAAGAAAACCTACAAGGAAGTAAAGAAAAACTAGGTAGCTTTGAAAACAATGTGTAGCGTTTATTATACAGGTTTTCTTGAAATGAAAATTTATTGTTTTATATTGAATCATCTCTTCTGTTCTTTTTTTTTGGTATGAAGAAGATGATCACTTATTTATTTTTAGTTTTCAACGTTGACCTTCATGAGATTTTGAGTTCTAAATTTGTCCCTCTCTCTCCCTTCCTACCTCCCCAAGACGGCATGTAATAGGCTATACCTGTACAATCACATTAAACACATTTCCACATTAGTCATGTAAAGAAGAATCGGAACCAAAGGGAAAAAACACAAGAAAGAAAAAAAAACAAACAAAAGAAGAGAGCAAATAGTCTGCTTCGATCTGCGTTCAGACCCCATAGTTCTTTCTCTGGATGTGGACGGCATTTTCCACCATGAGTCTTGGAATTGTCTTACATCTTTGCATTGCTGAGAAGAGCCCAGTCTATGAAAGTTAGTCATGCACAATGTGGCTGTTACTGTGGACAATGTTCTCCTAGTTCTGCTCACTTCACTCAGCATCAGTTCGTAGAAGTCTTTCCATATAGGTTTTTCTGAAATCTGCCTGCTCATCATTTTAAAAAATTTCATTTATTTATTTGTTTTTATTAATTTATTTTTATTTATCAACAATCACTTCCATAAGCTTTTGAGTTTTAAATTTTTCTTCCCTCCCTTCCCACCTCCCTCCCCAAGAAGGCATGCAATCTGATATAGGCTATACGTATACATTCCTATTTTTCATATATTTTCACATTAGTTATGTTGTAAGGAAGAATTAGAACCAATAGGAGGAACCATCAGAAAGAGGAAACAAAACAAAACAGAAGAAAAAAAAAGAGCAAACAGTATACTTTGATCTGTGTTCGAACTCCATGGTTCTTTCTTTGGATGTAGATTGTATTTTCCATCATGAGACTTTTGTAGATGTCTTATATAGATCCTTGCATTGTTGAGAAGGGCTAAGTCTATCAAAGTTAATCATCGCACACCAGCGGCTGTTACTGTGTACAACATTCTTCTGGTTCTGCTCACCTCACTCAGCATCAGTCCCTACAAGTACACAGTAGGTGCTTAATCAATGCTTGTTGACTTGACCTGACTTTGAAGGATGGGGCCTGAACTTAGCAGCCCAGAGGCAAGGGAGGGGCAGAATCAGAGATTTCTATGGTTTTTGTATTCTTGAACAATATTTTTTTTCCTCGTCTTTGAGGCTAGAATTCAGGATGCAGCAGTAAGGAGCAAGGGATCCTTTCTTTCTTTCTTTTTTTGGCGAGACAATTGGGGTTAAGTGACTTGCCCAGGGTCACACAGCTAGTAAGTGTCAAGTGTCTAAGGCTGGATTTGAACTCAGGTCCTCCTGACTCCAAGGCCAGAGCTCTATCCCTGGTCCTTTCTTTCTTAGCCAGTCCTTGGGGGAGGGGGCTGCCACTCACCCATCAGAGAGAACCTTGGGCCTCTGAATTACAGATCTTGAGGAAAACATTAGGTGACTGGCTTGAGTACAGTGCCACCTAGTGGGCATATCACATATCTCACTCTTGCTTGTCGAGGCTTGTTTGTGGGGACTTTTGGTTTTTGGCTGGTGGCCCCTGAGGTGCTTTGTGTGACATGGGATGTCCACAAGCGTCCCCAAAACCTTTGTCTGGGGAGCAGCGGTCATGGGAACATCCCAGTCACTCCCTGGTCATTGATGTCCTTATTAGTCATCTGCAAGAGGTATCCAAAATGTATCCTCATTGGGCATTAGGACCGAAGAATCAAGGGATGGTTGTCACACCTCTAGAAAGGGAGTCAGTGATTACCCAGAGCCAGCCGGTTATGTGAGAGACAAGCCACTAGGTGGCGCCATAGTGCACAGAGCACTCGGCCTGGAGTCAGGAAGACTCATTTTCCTGAGTTCAAATTTGTTCTCAGATACTCAATAGCTGTGTGACCCTGGGCAAGTCACTTAACCCTGTGGACCTCAGTTTCCTCATCTGTAAAATGAACTGGAAAAGGAAATGACAAACCACTGCAGTAACTCTGCCAAGGAAATGAACAGTGGGACATGATCAAAAATAACTGAATAACAATAACATGTGAGACAGATTAGATTTATTCTATTTGGTCCCAGAGGGAAGAACCAGAAGAGATGGTGGAAATTTGGCCACTTTAGGCTTCACGCAGGAAAAGCTTCCCCCTCTAATCAGAGCTGTCCCACCATGGAAGGGCTGGGAGGCCTCCAGCAGAAGCTGGCTAACCCCGGATCCAACCAGTCATGGGGAGGACCCCATCCAGGGCTGCAGTTTGATCATGACATGGCTGAGCTGGCCAACTCGTTGGCCCTCTTCCTTGGAGCTGGAGCAGATAACCCCCATCTGATCCTAGCCCCCAAAGAGCAGCATGGAAAGCGGGTCCAAGGGCAGCTCCAAAGCTTCACAGCTGAGACAACTGTCATTATGAAGATGAAGAGTTCCCTGCTTGGTGACTGGGCCCATCAGTGGACACCTCAGAGAAGTTGACCAAAAACTAACCGCTTTGTCTTCGTTCCAGAGGGGCAGCCAGCACTGCTCTGAGCTGCTGGGGAGAAGAAGGGAGAAGTAGCACATCATTTCTCTTTTAAATAATATTTTATTTTCCCCCAATTACAAATGATGATCATTTAAGATCATTTGAACCCCACTAAGGGCCAATGCCTCAACTAATCAACCAGCAGAAGCACCCCAACATAAGAGACATGCTTTTTCTTTGTTCTCTGAGTGAACTCAAAATACCCCTTCCTCTGTCAGTAACTACAAGGCCAGAGGAAGCTGACCAGCATTCTTCTGCTTATGACTGCTAAGGCGCCTTAGACCCGGACACTACTTTGAATAATGGGACTTTTCTTATCTTGGTATTTTATGGACATATGCTATGCCATGTCACGTTAATGGTAAAAGAAACACAGATATCCTGGATCTATAATTTCAATGGACACTCTGACATTCAGGAGAATCTTATTGTATTTACAACCTATTCAACTAAGAAAATTCCTTTCTCATGCTATGGTTAAACATATATGGAGACCATAAATCTGAGTAACACAGACATCCTGAAGCAGGGTTTAAATGTCCTCCTAAAATTGCTTGATTCAGTCAGAGTTAAAGCTCTGGCTCCCTAACTCAAGGGAATAGACAATATGAATTTACTTATCACCTAGCTTCTTGCCTCCTTGACCAACTTTCAGGTTGACACATATAAAAACAATTTTTTAACTTCTTTTTAAAATTTTAAGTTCCAATTCTATCCCTCCCATTCTTTTCTTCCTCTCTGTCTGAGATAAGCAATCTGATATAGTTTATACATGTGCAATCATGTAAAGCATTTCCGTAATAGTCATTTTGTACAAGAAAAACAGAAGGAAAGAAAAGAAAAGAAAAGAAAGAAAGAAAGAAAGAAAGAAAGAAAAAGAAAGAAAGAAAAAGAAAGTAAGAAAGAAAATGAAAAATAGCCTGCTTCAGTCTGTGTTCATAGAACTTCAGTTCTTTCTCTGGAGGCGGATAGCATTTTTTCTTTTGGGATGATCTTGCATCATTGTATCCAATATCTAAGAATGTTGAAGTCATTCATAGTTGATCATTGCACAATGTTGCTTTTACTGTGTACAATGTTCTCCTGGTTCTGCTCACTTCACTCAGCATCAGTTCATGTAAGTCTTTCCAGGTTTTTCTGAAATCTGCCTCCTCATCATTTCTTATAGCCCAATAGCATTCGATTACATTCATATACCCCACCTTGTTCAGCCACTCACCAGCTGATGGGCATCCCTGAATTTCCAATTCTTGGCCACCACAAAAAGAGCTGCTATAAACATTTTTGTACAAAGAGGTTCTTTCCCCCTTTTCTGAAATCTCTTTGTGGCCCCCTATTTCTTTTGTGTTTATTCTTTCCTGATCTTTAGGCAAGAAAGATTTCAAGAGCAAAATCCCCACGTGAACACATGGGCTGGGAGACAGAGGGCCCACCAGTAACTGGAGTCAGCAGCAGAAGCCCCCAGAACCGGGAGGTAACTCAGCAGGAAGGGGAGATGCATGCCCAGGCAGCCACCTTGTGGGCATCACACAGTCTGCACAAGCTGCAGGGTGGCACTTGAGCAGCTTAACGCAGCAGCAACTAAGCCCACAGGGGCACTGAGGAGCTCCCAAGCAGCAGCTGGTATCCTGCTCTTTCCCGGAGCCAGCAGCAGTAGAGGGACCTGGCGCAGCAGTGGATGGCCCACCCAGTAGAGCCGCACCTCCAATGAACTCCATGAGGATTCCATCAAGGGAGAAAAGGGCGTTCAGGGCTGAGAGTCAGGAGGTACCCGCTTCACTCCACGTATTCTCAACACGATACTTTCAGATTGAGTTCACTCTCCCCCAGTGACCACCTCTGTGCAACTAGCACTAACCCTAATTCCCTCTCCCCCTCTTCCTCCCGTCCCATCAGCCAGGCGCCTTCTGCCCCCTCCTCTCCATCACCCCGGTCTCACTCCTGACCAAGGTCAACCCTCCACCTGCTTAGGGGATCCCCTTCCATCGTCTCCTCCAACAGATCACCCCCTCTGTCCTCTCCTCTCTGTCACTTGCCTTCAATCTCTTCCTCTCTATTGGATCCTTCCCTGTTGCCCACAAACATGCCCACGTCTCCCTCAATCTCAAAACCCCTCCCTTGACCCTTCCATCATCATTATTTAGTATCCTGTATCTCTTCTTCTGTAGCTAAATTCTTTGAGCAGGCTGTCTACACTGGTACCTCCACTGTCTCTTACGCTCTTCTTAACCACTTACAATCCAGCTTTCACCTTAATTATTCTACCCAAACTGCTCTCTCCAAAGCCACCAATGATCTTAGTTTTCCAAACCCACTGGTTTTTTCCCCATCCCCATTCTCCTTGGCCTCTCTGCAGCCTTGGACACTGTTGAGCACTCTCTCCTCCTGGACCCTCTCCTGTCTCTTGGTTTTCAGGAATACTCCCACACCTCCTGGTTCTCTTCCTTCCTCTCTGCTTCTCTTCAGGTTTCACTTCTGGACCCTCCTCCAGACCATGCCTTCTAGCCATGGATGTCCCTCAGGTTCTGTCCTGGGCCCTCTGATCTTCTCCTTCTGGGAGATGAGATCACTGGGTGATCACATCCGCTCCCATGGACTGAACAACCAGCTTTAGGCTGATGACTCTCAAATCTGTCTTTCCTGCCCTGCCCTGTCTTCTGACCCCCAGTTTCACACCTTTCAACTCAATTTAGCTCAATCCAGTAAACATTTATTAAGTACCATGTATGTGCTAGGCACTGTGCTAAGTGCTAGGGATACAAATAAGAAAAGGAAAGACAGTCCTGCCCTCAAGGAACTTACCATTGAATGGGGGAACACCAGACACAAAAGGAAGCTGAAAATCGAGGGTTCTACAGGGGTGCCCAGGATGGGGGCAGGGTGTTTGGCAGAGCAGAAGCTGAGCAGAGTGGATGATGGGAAATGGAGAGTCACACACACGTTCTGAGCTCTCCCTGAAGAAAGGCTTGGGGAGGAGGTTAGTGCTCTGCCTCTAGCCCTCCCATGGGAGGGAGAGGGGAAGGTATGCAGAGTCCAAAAACGGAGTCAGTTAGCATCTGGAGGAGGCCCGATGTTCCCTGGAGTCAAAACCAGGCAGAGCTGCTGTTGGTGCTGGAAAATGGAGCATTGCCAGCTGCCTCTCCAACATCTCCAACTGGAGGTCCAGTGCACATCTTCCACTCCGTGCGTCCAAAACGGAATCCATGATCTTTCTCCCTCCTACCTTCCCTATCACTGCAGAGGGCTCCTCCATCTTCCCAGTGTCTCAGGCTTCCATGCTCAGGGTCATCTTGGACTCCTCATTCTCTTACTACTCTCCATCCAATATGGTGCCATGGCCTGTCCACTGAACCTCTGCAGTGTCCCTCAAATATGCCCCTTCTCTTCTCTGACACTGCCGGTACAGACCCTCATTACCTCACATCTGGATGATGGCAGTAGCTGCTGGTGGGTCAGCCTGCCTCAGTCTCTTCCCACTCTGGCCCATCTTCCATTCAGTGACCAAAGTGATTTTTTTTTTTAGGCAATTGGGGTTAAGTGACTTGCCCAAGGACCCACAGCTAATAAGTATCAAGTGTTTGGTCTGAGATCAGATTTGAACTCAGGTCCTCCTGACTTCAGGGACAGTGCTCTATCCACTGAGCCACCTAGCTGCCCCGAAAGTGATTTTCTAAAGCAGAGGTATGATCACATTGCCCCGCCCCATCTTACTCAGTAAACTCCTGGGGCTCCCTATCGCCTCCAGGATCAAATACAAAATCCCCTGCTTGGCATTCAAAGTCCTTCATAAACTAGCTCCCTCCTCCCTTCCAGTATGCCCACCCCTCACTCCCCAACACTTCCTCCTGGGGCCAGTCATCCTGACCTCCTGGTTGGCGCATGAGCAAGACCCGCTAGGGTCTCTAGGCCCCGGCATTCTCTCTGTCTGCCCCCATGCCTGGAATACTCTCCCTCCTCCACCTTGACTGCTGACCTCCCTGGCTTCCTTTAAGCCCCAACTAAAATCCCAACTCCTCCAGGAAGCCTTCCCCAAGCCCTCTTAATCTCAGTGCATCCACTCGGTTAGGCGTTTCCTATTTTGTCCTGTATGTAGCTTCTCTGTACATAGTTGTTTGCTTGTTTTCTCCTCCATTAGATTGCAAGTTCCTTGAGGGCAGAGATTGTTTTTTGCCTCTTTTTGTATCCCTAGCACTTAGCATGGTGCCTGGTTCATAGTCAGTGCTTAATAAATGTTTATTGACTGACTGTTGGAAGGAATATTTCATACCAACTGTGATATTTTCAGTAATTCCCAACTGTTATTATCAATCAGTAAGAAGAAAAAGGATGTGAGCTCAAGAGAGACAGTATTAGTGGAGTCCATGCTCTGGAGTTATTATTCCAATGGTTGCTCCGTGCTAAGGCAGGTCCCCATGGTTCTTACTTCTTCCTTCAATGTTCTAGAGGACTCAGAAGGCAGGTCTGGGGTTTGTCTTTCTAGCGATGCTGCTCACTAGCTCTTATTGGTGCTGCTCCAATGACTAGCAACTGAAATCCATTAGCCAGCCAGACTCAATTAGCCTCTAGAAATGAATAAGAATAGTTAGTACAAGATATCTGCCCCCCCAAATCCCTGGGGGCACACTCTTCCCCAAGTGTAGGGCAGAGGTTCTCACCCTGAGGTCTCATTCAGTCATTTCAGTCATGTCCAGCTCTTCCTGACTCCATTTGGGGTTTTCTTGGCAAAGACATTGGAGTAGTTTGTCATTTCCTTCTCCAGCTCATTTTTCAGATGAGGCAATGAGGCAGATTGTAGACTCTGGGGTCTGCAGACTTTTAAAAAAATAATTACATTTCAATATAATGCGTTTCCTTTGCAATCCTATGTATTTTCTTTTATGCATTACAAAAACTGATTCTGAGAACCAGCCTTCACCAAATTGACTACCCAAGGTGTCCATGACACTATAAAAGGGCTGAGAACCCCAGGATAGGGGAAGGTCGGTCCAGCGAAGAGCATACCTGGCCGAGGTGGTAACCCAAGCCTCGGGAAGCCCCTTTGCTGGAAGGTCTTCCTCCCCCATAGGGGCTCTCATGAGATGTTCTCTTTGGGCATGGCATAGCTTTCCCCAGGCCTTTTGTAGAATCCCCAAGTTGCCCTTCCCCCAGGTACCTAATTTGCCTGCTGATTCCAGTGTCAACACTGCCACTAGTCACTGAAGTTCTAGGGGCACTGTTAGGACCCCAATGAGAAGTCTGGAGCCTCCAACCCTTTAAAGTTTACAGGATCAATGTCTGGTAGGAGGAGAAGGAAGGGGACTGAGGCTCTACTCCTCCCCCACTAGCCTCCTTCCTCAGAGGCTTGACTGGACTGCTGGCCAGGTACTCAGGGCTATAAGCCCAACTAGTTTGTCATTTTCTTTAAGACCCAGAAGGTGTGACTGAGCCAATCCCAATGTACTTCCTGTGTGTGGTCACTCCATTTCATCCAAGCATTGCCTGCCACCCCCTCTTCTTCCCCTTGACCACAAAAGCTCTTTTGCACCTCTTGTATGTGAGATAATTTACCCCGTTCTACCTCTCCCTTCCTTCTTCTCCCAGTGCATCCCTCTTTCTCATCCTTAATTTTATTTTTTGGGATATCATCCCATCATATTCAACTCACACTCATGCCCTCTGTCTATGTAGTCTCCTTCTATCTGCCCTAATAAAGAAAAAGTTCTTAGGAGTATCATCATCATCCCATGTAGGAATGTAAACAGTTTAACCATATTGAGACCTTTATGATGTATCTTTCTTCTTTACCTTCTTATACCTCTCTTGAGTCTTGAATTTGAAAATCAAATTTCCTGTTCAGCTCTGGTTTTTTCATATGGAATGCTTGAAAGTCCTCCATTTCATTGAATATCCATTTTCCCCTCTGAAGGATTACACTCAGTCTTGCTGGGTAGGTGATTCTTGGTTGTAATCCTAACTCCTCTGCCCTCTGGAATATCATATTCCAAACCTTCTGATCCTTTAATGTAGAATCTGCTAACTCTTGTGTTATCCCAACTGTAGCTCCATGATATTTGAATTGTTTCTTTCTGGCATCTTTGGAGTATTTTCTCCTTGACCTGGGAGCTCTGGAATTTGGCTATAATATTGCTAGGAGTTTTTATTTGGGGATCATTTTCAGGAGGTGATCAGTGGATTTTTTCAATGTTTATTTTACTTTCTGCTTCTAAAATAGCAAGACAGTTTTCCTTGATAATTTCTTAAAATATGATGTCTAGGCTCTTTCTTTGATCATGGTTTTCAGGTAGTCCAATAATTCTCTCTCTCTCTCTCTCTCTCTCTCTCTCTCTCTCTCTCTCTCTCT
>NW_020954790.1:1568020-1583721 GCF_900497805.2 Vombatus ursinus
TCTCTCTCTCTCTCTCTCTCTCTCTCTCTCTCTCTCTCTCTCTCTCTCTCTTTTAGGCAATTAGAGTTAAGTGACTTGCCCAGGGTCACACAGCTAGTAAGTGTCAAGTGTTTGGTCTAAGGCTGGATTTGAACTCAGGTCCTCCTGATTTCAGGGCTGGTACTCTATCCACTGCACCACCTACCTGCCCCTAGTCCAGTAATTCTTAAATCATCTCTCTCTGATCTATTTTCCAGGTCAGTTGTTTTTCTGATGAGATATTTCACATTTTCTTCTATTTTTTTCATTTTTTTGACTTTGTTTTATTGTTTCTTGAGGTCTCGTGGAGTCATTAGCTCCTACTTGTCCAGTTCTGATTTTTAAGGAATTATTTTCTTCAGTGAGCTTTTGTACCTCCTTTTTCATTTGGTCAATTTTACTTTTCAGGGAATTCTTCTCTTCAGTGGATTTTTGTGCCTCTTTTAACATTTGGCCTATTCCTTTTTTTTAAGGTGTTATTTTCTTCAGGATTTTTTGTGCCTCCTTTACCAAGCTGACTCTTTATTGTATCACTTTAATTTCTTTTCCCCATTGTTCCTTTGCCTCTCTTACTTGATTTTTAAAATTCTTTTTGAACTCTTCAAGGGTCTGAGAACAATTCACATTTTTCTCTGAGGCCTTGCATATAGCTACTTTGGTCTCACTGTCTTCTTCTGAATTTGTGTTTTGATTATCCCTGTCACCATTGTAACTCAGGTTCTTTTTTTGAAGTTTGCTCATTTTCCAGCCTTTTTCTTGACTTTTAACTTTATGTTAAAGTTGGGCTCTGCTCCTGGGGTAGAGGGGACTTTGTCCCAAGCTTCAGGTTTTTCATGCAGTTGTTTTCAGAGCTAGTTCTGGGACTCCATAAGTTTTCTTTCTTTTTTTTTTCTTTTTCTTTTTCTTTTTTTTGGCAATTGGGGTTAAGTGACTTGCCCAGGGTCACATAGCTAGTAAGTGTCAAGTGTTTGGTCTAAGGCTGGATTTGAACTCAGGTCCTCCTGACTTCAGGGCTGGTGCTCTATCTACTGTGCCACCTAGCTGCCCCTCCCATAAGTTTTCAATTCTTCCAATGTGGGATGATCTAAGAAAAGGTGTGGTCACTGCTTTACTGACCTGTGCTCTGGCCTGTGAGTGACCATAAACCCTCTTCACTCTGTTCCTGCTTATCCTTCTCCTCACCCAGGATTTTGACTCAGAACTTTGTATGGTCAATGAAACAGAGTCCTGCTCCCGGTTCCAGCAAAGGATCTCTTGTAATCTCCTTCTGATCAGTTGTCCAACCCCCTTCCCATCTGCAGGCTGAGAAGCCTTTAGTGCTGCTGGCCTGCTGGGGCATTGCCTGTGCTGGACTGCACTCCACTTTCAACCCTGTGAGACAGACCTTTTCTGCTGATCTTTTAAGTTGTCTTAGGCTGGAAAACTGTTTAACCCTATCCTTTTGTTGATTCTGCTGCTCCAGAATTCATTTTGAGGAATTATTTAAAGGTATTTGGAAGGGTTTGGGGGAGAGCTCAGGTGAGTCCTTGCCTTTACGCCACCATCTTGGCTCCTCAGTCCACTTCATCTAATGGCTTTCCTTTCTTTACCATTTCACTAGATTGCTCACACTTATGACAATGTTCTTGACTGACTGACTTGTCGATTGATTCAGGAGAGGTGTTCTCACTTGGAAAAAAGTTATCGCATCTAGATTATTTTGTTAATTCCTTTAAGTGGAGTGGGATGCCTGATTCCATCACCCCCACCCCCGACTCTTACACTAGAAAGCCCTGCACCTCAAAGATACACCTACAACTCTAAGGACAGCCAGCCTCTGACAGGGGCCTGGTGAAATCTGAGAAGGCACTTGGCCAGTTCACCCCAGGGCTGAGCCAATCTCTAGCCACAGTTGATCTATCTCGACTACCACACAGTTGTCTGAAGGGCACAGAGACACCCAGGGGTCACTGTGTTTGGAGCATTCTCCTCTGGAGAATGGAGGTGGCCTTAGAGGATCTCCTCTGGTCAGATTTAAATATCTTATAGCCATAATAAATGCCTGCCCCAGATGGCACCAGGTTCTGTGGCCCCATATCTGTGATGACCAAGGGGCTTCATCACTGTGACATGGCCTGAATTAAGGAGGACTTCCTTGTGAATAAGGAGGTCCCCAATTCCAGAATGGTACCCCAGAGCTCATCTGAACCACCCTGTACCTGAAATCTCCATTCCAGACAACACACCCCAAAAGTGGACATGCAGCTCTGCCTGAGGGTGTCTGAGAACGGGGCTGCCACTTTCTTCCAAGGCTGGGTTCTGAGACAGTTCTTTCCATTGCTCCTGCTTCTACCCTCTGAGGTCAAGCAAAACATTGACTTGAGTCAACAATGAGTCAACAAAGTCAAGTTAAGACCTCCATGCCGGGGAGGTCTTAAAGGAACACACATGGTCCTCAAGAGAAAGAGCTGGGCAAAAACAGCAGTAGCATAGAACATTCTCAACCCAGCTGGGGCATAAAAGAAAGAATTAGTGGCACTGGAGCAGCAAATGAAGGAAGAAACTGTAAAGAGAGGTTGAGAGGAGAAACTAAAAAGACTGAAGCTACCTCTCAAGGGCTGAGGGGCATCCCACAAGCCTGCGCCTTCCCTGACTTTCTCTCCCAATAACTCCACTCGTTTCTTTTAGTTAAATGTTTTCTAAGGAGAGGCTAGGTGGTATAGTAAATAGAGCACTGGCCCTGGAGTGAGGACAATCTGAGTTCAAATCTGGCCTCAGATACATAACACTTACTAGCTGTGCGACTCTGGGCAAGTCACTTAACCCCAATTGCCTTGCCAAACAAACAAACAAACAAACAAACAAACAAACAAACCCAAACCATTTTCTATACCCTAATTTTTGACTCAAATATAAAAAAGGCAAGAGTTAGTTAAAGAGACACAGAAATTTAAGTTTGGGTAGTGAGCCAAACATCTATCTGAATGTTAGGAATTTTCCTAACTGGGGGCTCTGAGCTATTGTAATCACATTAGTAACTTTTCATTGAATAAAACATGCCATAAAATCAACAAAAGGCTTCATGAATCTGAAGATCATTATGTTATTCTTAAACTAAAAAAAGCACCAATTTTTAATAACAAAATGTGGCTATTAAATCATCTGACAGAAAGGCAATAAGGAGAAGAGGGCAGTGACTAGAGAAAAGTTTATCCCCTAATGCCCCCTCTCTTCCCAGAAGGAGAGAAGAAAAGCATAGGAAGGATTCAGCTCTGCCTCAGTCCAGCAGGGTGGCATATGAAGACAAGGCTGTGCTCTGGTCAGCCAACTTTACCCTCTCCAGGAACACCCACTGGCATTAAACTTCTATGTGTGGCTCCTAGGGCTGTTGTGAAGACCAGACAAGATAACATGTGGAAAATGTTTTCTCAGCCTCCAAGCCATCTCTTATTATTGTTGTTATTGGTGACCTCAGAGAGCATGGTTTCAACTGAGTGGTGTGGCTGGAAGCCAGATTGCTAGGGACTGAGAAGTCAGTGAGAGTTCTCCTCTCACTGAGGAGAGGAAGCAGCATGTGTTGGCATCTTTTCCTAGGCTGTGGCAAACAAGAATAGTATGTTAGCTTGGGAGAATAACTGGGTCACGGGGAAGTCTCTGAAAGATTCGGGGGGGGCCGGAGGAAATGATCACTCCAGATCAGGTTGTGTTAATAGAACCCCAGACAAACAAAGAGGAAGGAGGGGGCAAAGCCTGAACCTCACTCTCATCTGAACTGGTCAAAAGAAGGAAGGACATACATGCGCACACACTCTTATACACTTGCACACACAAATACACACACGTGCAGGCTTGAAAGTGATTGAATTGCCAAATACATTTCACTCAACAGGGCAGGAAAGAGGAAAAGGGAGAATCTGAGGGACGATAGAATAAGGGAGAGATTCATCCTGTGCTAAAACCAAACTCCCACCATGGGGGTGGAGGGTGGTTAGAGAAGAAGAGGTGAAAAGGAAAGGGAGGCTAACAAGTGGGCCCTGGGCTCTGGACAAGGAAGAGAGAAGGCCAGGGCTCCCCATCCTCCTCCCTCTCCACTCCGGTATTTATAAGGACGAGGTAGGACAGTCACGCAGACGACGAGCAGACACTGGGATGCAACATGAAGAGGTGGCAGCCGTGGCGCAGAATGAGCTGCCTCTCTTTCCTTTTTACAGAGGTAAAAACCTAGGTTTTATTATTGTGCTTAAGAATAATACCATTCCCAGACAGCCTCAGAGAAAACCTTAACAGTCATGAGGACAAGGCTTCTTATGGGCAAAATGACATCAGAGCAACAGACAAAGAATCCCTGACCTTCTTGCAATTTCATACATTCCTCTTTGGTCAGAAAAGTTGAAAAGAAGCCAGACCCACAATCACATGTTTCCTTCAATATCATAAAAGCTGAACAAACTTCGTTAAACAGAGTCATCATCACATACGTCTCCTAAGGAAACAAATTTCATCATACAAACCCTGTAGGTAAACTGAGTCAGATGACATCTAAAACTGTAGTCAGAGGGTCCCCAAATAGACTGATGGAGGAGGATTCAGGGGCAACGAAGAGTTTTCCTCTGGCTTCTTAGCCAAGGAATGGTTAAAGCTCTAAGTAAATTTTCGCATCCCATGGAACAGGTTTCAGTTTGGTAAAGTTAATATTAAAACAAACTTTTAGTTAACCAAAATTTGCAGGAAAAATGGCCCTGAGTCCTGAATAACAAAAGGAAATAAAAGATTCCTATGACGCTAGGGATATATCCTGAAGCCTGAATCTGCTTTTCAGAGCCTTGTTCCTTGCCTCTATTTCTGAAACCACAGAATCCTTCATAGATTCCCAGAGTAAACCTAGTTGCCACGGTTCCTCTAGACCAGAAGAGCCAAAGAGCTGCTTGCCCATTCCAAGGGCCACAAGAACCACTGTCCCTTCCATCCCTCCTTTGCAAGATTCTCATCTCATTAGATGAGAATCAGATTCTTAAGTGATCATAGAAATAAGAGACAATACACTGTGGAATGGTGGAGGTCATCCTGGGTTTGGAGTCAAAGGACTGGTGAAATCCTGCCTCAAAATCCTGGACATTAATAGCCAGTGTGACTGTGGACAAGTCACTTCACCTCTCTCTGGGTCTCAGTTTCCTCATCTGTAAAAAATCCCCTTTCCAGCTCTGAATCCATGAGTATCTTTGGACTTTGAGTCTTTGGAAGGGTATAATATAAATACCATCATTTTTGGCATCATTCTGCGAGGTTACTTAACCTGTGGTCAATCAGTCGGAGGTTTCTAAAATCTTTCTGCACGACCCTTAAAGAAACTGATGATAGGTGATGTCTGAAAGGATGAGTCATTGAAAGAAGAGACTTGGGAGTCTCTTCTGGAATCTGAGACTGAGAAAACTGAGCTGTTATCATTACCTAACAGAATAATCCTGTTGAACTGAATGGAGTCAGGGAACCCATATTTGCCCTGTGTGCAAAAACAGAATGGTGTAATAAAGGACATTGCGTTCTTGAGCTACGACAAGAAAATTCTGCCCCCTGAAGCAAGCAGTACAAATCATGGGGCTTAGGAAGGGGGCAGGAAGAGAGTTTTGGAGAGACTGCAGGACTTGGAACCTGAGGAACCACTAGGAGAGAGACTCCAGAACATCACCCTATGTGGGGGTGGGGGTGGGGGGCAACAGAGAACCCTTGGGACTATTGCCAGGGAGTCCACTGTCGGGGGCAGGAGAAGGAAAATATTAAGGGGGAGTCAAGTGAAGAAGGTGTTCACCTGGGACATGACTATAGGGACAGAAGTATGTACAGGAAATGGTAGTTACCTTCTTATTTTAACTAATAAAGTTTTTAACTAGAAGCTAAGCATAGTTGGTTCTACCTGCTGAAGGAACAACACGCTTCTTGACTTCTTACTGTAGTCAGACAAGAATAATTAAAAGCATGAACCTTCTGTTGTGAAATAAGTACAAGGATTCAGGGAAGGCCAAGACGAATGACCTTGGTGCATGGTACTGACTGACTTGGGAGTCTCTGAACCAGGGCATATAGAGGCTGGAAACGGGAACTGGTGATACAATGCCTCCATGTGAGTGTCTACTTCTCTCATCTTTCTCTCTTTCCTTCCCTCTTTCCTTTCCTCTTTTCTTCCCTTCTTCCTTCCCTCCCTTCTTTCCTCAAAAAAGCTTGCATATGAAACTGTGAACCTAGGCTACATGCCATTTTTTTTGAGGGGAGATGGAATGTGTATATCAAATTTAATGAGGTAGGAAGAAAATTGCCATTTGTTTATGTCTCTTCTTGAACTGAAGCCAAATTCAAAGGACTGATCAACTCCAAAACAATGTTTGTTTCCTTGTCTAGTCTCCACAGCATCCCTATCTAGGCTGAAAACCCAGACTACATTTATAATGCACTTTACATACATTATTTCATGTAAGCCTCTTGTGATGATGCTGCATATTTTATAGTCACCATTTTGCTGCGGAGGAAACATGTTCAGACAGAATAATGACTTAGGCATGGTCATCCAGCTTGTATGTGAGAGAGGCAGGGATTCAACTTCACCTCTTCCTGACTCCTGGCTCGGCACAATGTCCACCCACATTACCTTCAACTTGGCGAGATCAAAGTTTGAATGCAGCAAAATGTCTAGGAGGACCAAAATCACTCCTGAGTGATGGCTTTGCAAACCCAAGCCTCTAAAATAGTGATAATTGTCCCAATGGCATTCTAGATTTTAAATTATTCTCAGTCCCAGGAGACAAACTCTGTGCTGCTTAAGAGGTAATCATTGCAGAAGTAATTGTATATGCCTATTTCTTGAAAACTGTTTTCTTTCAGTGAGAGTTCATTTTAGAACAGCATAAATTTCCATACAGTATTATTGCCATGAATGACATAAAAGCAATCGGATATTGCCCTAACCTTGGGAAAGGCAGATCATTCCACTTTCTTAAAAATGATATGCCTTCAGAATCTTTAAAGGTATACCTTCCCCTTTCTGGGCAATACATGGGAAGCTTATATTTTGATATTCAGTACTTCATTAGAGCTGTGAGCTCATATTTTGATGTTTTAAATGTCAGTCCTTCACTAGGGAGGTCGTATGGTGCAGTCAGTAAGGAAACTAGACTTGGAGTCAGGATAAACCTGGATTCAAATCTCATCCCTCTTGGACTGTAACTCATCTATTCTCTTTCTGCCTAACTTTCCTCATCTGTAAAATGAAGGAGCTGGACAGGATGATGTCTAAGATCCTTTCTAGCTCTAAATCCTGTGATCTAATTGATGTGGGTCCCTCCCCCATGGGTGAAGGTTGAAATGCATCCACACCTTCTTATCTGGTATGATTATAGTCCCTCTCCTTCCATAAACCCTCCAAGGATGTTCTACCAATGCAGTGGAAAGCTTCTTCTATGACTTTAAATGTTTTATAGGCATTAGGACATTTACGGCCGTCTGTAATTTCTCTATCTCTCACTACATGACAAGCCTATCTCCTTGTTTGTACAAATTTCTGCTTGCAAATCCTGATTATGTAAGATAATTTTCCTTACCCTTACCTTCTCTCTCTCTGTTCTAACCGTTGCAGCTAGATAGTCCGATGGATGGGTCTTAGATAGGTCCAAGTGCTAGACTTGGAGTCAGGAAGACTTGAGTTCAAATCTAGCCTCAGACACGTACTGGCTGTATGATTCTAGGCAAGTCACTTAATCTGTTTGCCTCAATTTCCTCAACTATAAAATGAGAATGATAATAACACCTCCCTCCCAGGGTTGCTGTGAGGATCAAATGAGGGTACACTTGAAAAGCGCTTAGCACAGTGCCTGGCAGATAGTAGGTGCTACATAAATGTTTATTTCTTGTTTCCTTATTCTCCTTTGTGTATTCTTCTTTCTGTTCTTTTTTAAGATCATCAAGACACAACAGAATCGCTCTCAGTCCTTCTATCTAATTAGATGCCTTCCTCTATTTGTGATAATAGGGTTTGAAGGGGACGTATGGATTCCCTCCCCATATTAGAACATCAGTAGCTTGTCCTTGCCTCTTAGGATTGCTCACTTGTGTTTACTTCTTTGTGCTTCTCTTGATTCTTGTGTGTACGTCGATATCTCTATGCAGTTCTGGTCTTTAGTCAGGAATGGGCTGAAGTCTTCTACTTCATTAAAGACCCATTTATTCCCCCTTGTGGATTAGATTCCATTTTCTTGGGTAATTCATGGTTTCAAGCCTATATTCTTTAACTTCTGGAATGTTTTATTCTGAGCTCTCTACTCATCTAGAATAGTAGCTGCCAAATCATGTGTGATCCCAAGTGTGACTTCTTGGTCCTTGAATCCTTTTCTGACTACTTGCAATACCATATTTTTCATTTGATCTGGAAACTGGATTTTGGCTCTAAGGCTCCTGGGAATTTTCATTTTGGGATTTCTTTGAATGGATTTTTTTCTATCCCCACTTCAGCCTCTGGTTCCAACAGATCTGTGTAGATTTCAGATGCTGTGAAATAGAACAAAGCTATTGTTTTTGGTCATGGCTTTTAGGTACTTCAATGATTCTTAAGACTTTTCTTCTCAGTTAGCTTTCCAAGTTCGTTGTTTTTCTATGAAGCAGCTTATCTCTTCTTCTCCTCTTCCTCTTCCTCCTCCTCCTTACTTTGGCACATACTTTGGATCTTCTGTTCTATCTTTAACATCTTTGGGATGGAAGCTTAACAGATGGATGCTTAAATCAAAAGGCTTGGACAATTTAGGCATCTTTTCTTTTCTTTTTTTTAAAGCATAATTCCAAATTGTTTTCTAGACTATTTGGACTAATTCACATTATCTGGGTACTTTCACTAGAAATCAGTTGGTATACTGGGTAAGGGGAGATGAAAGGCATGAAGAATCTGGATGATCAGACTAGAAGAATCGATCAATTTCAGGAAAAATTTATTAAGGGCTTAATTTGTGCAGATGCTGTGCCAGGGGCTGGACATTGACACCAATACGGACACAGACAAGGACATGGACACAGACACAGACACACACACACACATACACACACAACAGAACTTACTTTAAAGAGTTTAAAATCTAATGGTCAGGGAGATAATTAACATAAATAATTAAGTAGAAAGGTCAGGTCCAGGCAAAACGCTAGGAGAAATCTAAGGAGAGAAGAATCATTTTCACTTGGGATGGAGGTTTGTAAATAGGGGAGGTGGCACCTAAGTTGGATCTTGAAGGACATCAACAGGTGGATGTGGAGGTAGGAAGCCCACCGCTGGTGAAGGGAATTGTGGAAACAAAGGCAATGGAGATGAAAGAAGGCAGACCCAGGGCAGGGGGAAGAAAGCAGCCCAGGTTATTTGGGATCTAGACACTAATGGAAAGCTGTGCAGGTAGGTTGGAACTAGATTGTGGAGAGACTTGAATGCTAGGATTAGGAGTTTTTATCCGGTTTAGTGGTAGAGAAAAGAAACCACCCACAGAAGAGATTACAGGGGCAGTAGTGATAGACCGGAGGCAGGGAGACAAGTCAGAGTGCTATTTCAATCGTTAATGAAAATAATCAAGAGCACAAACAGGTGCAGTTTTAGTGGCAAGGAGGGACTGGGCTGGACAGATACTGTGGACATAAAATCAACGGGCTTGGCAAATGAGTGGACGTGTGACATGCAATGTGTGGGTCAGGGTTAGGGAAGAGTTCAGTTCTAACGCACTTAGCTTGGGTGGCCAGGACGATGGAGGCACCATCAACAGAGGTAGAGAGATTAGGAGGAGGGCTAGATTTTGGAGGACATGAATTCAGTTTTGAACACATTGAATTTAAAGCACTACTGAGCTATCCAGGGAGACATCTAGCAAGCAGTGCAAATATGGGATGTAAATTCTAGGGAGGGGGTGGGCTGAAAATATAGATTTGGGTTTTATCTGTAGAGGTGGTAATTGAAACCAAGGGAGTGGATGACATCATTAAGTATAGGAAGAGAAGATATGAGGGCCAAGGACAGACATTTGGGGGACATCTACATTAAAATTCCAGAGAGGAAGGCAGCAAAAGAGACAGGACATGAATGGTCAGCAAAATGAGAGGACAGCTCAGTGGTGGGGAAGCCAAGGGAGATGGCCCTACCCAGAAAGAGAGGTCAACCAACTGAGGCAGAAGAATCAAGGGGGATTACGATCTACATGAAAGCCATTGAGTTTAGCAACCTTAGTGACCTTGCAAAGAGTAGTTTTAGTAGAGCAGGGGATACGGAAGTCAGATTGCAAGGAATTGAGTGAAAGGAGACAGCAGGTATAAATTTCTCTTTCTAGACTTTTGGCAGTGAGGGCGGGGGAGAGTGATTGGGTTGATGATGTCAGTGAGCAGAAGGGGCAAGTGGGATGCCTTTTAAGATAAAGACACCTGAGCACATTGTAGAACAGCGGGGAAGTTGTGGAGGATGTGCTGCAGGCATGGGGAACCTGTGGCCTTGAGGTCACATGTGGCCCTCTAGATCCTTAAGAGCATCCTTTTGACCGAATCCAAATTTTACAAAATTAAAAAAAAAACAGGCAGAGGAGAGGGGAATGAAGAAAATTATTCCAGAAGTACCACAAATGACACAGACAATTTTTTAAAATTATCTTAAGGATCTAGAAGACCACTTGTGGCCTCAAGGCAGCAGGTTCTCCACCCCTAATGGTGCATGCAGGTGGTGGAAGATGATACTTTTATTTGCTTAAAGGGGTTATCTGCTTTTCATATATGCTTCATGCCATCAAGGCTGACAAGACTCAGTTGGGACTGACAATAGTACCAAGATATTGAACTTTTAGAATAAAAATAATTTTGTTCTCTCTCTTTCAATGTCTTACTGATGGTTTTAATTTTTTTCTACATCATTGTCACTTCCTAATACTCCCATGCAACCCTCCCTCATAAAATAACAAAAATAATTGAGCAAGCCCCTGCCCACCCTCTGACCCCCAATGCACTGACCATCAGACAATGGCACATACAGATATGAAGCTTTTCACACCTTTAGTCCATCATCTCTCTCCCAAGAGGAGAGAAACAGCTTTCCTCATCAGTTTTCTGGAATCAAGACTGGTTGCTATAGTAATGTGAAGTCTTCTAGTGTTGTTTTCCTTTACCCTGTGGTGTGATTGTGAGTGTTGTTCTCTTGGTCATTTGACTGAATAGCTCCTTTAGACTTCTAACCCAGGTTGGAGAGAATTCTGATGGATCTCTCTTGATGCTCCTCAGAGGACCCTGGGTTTTAGCTGGAAGACACCTTGGGGGTTATCTGCAGACATTTCCCTCTGCTCTTTCTTCTAGATCCATGACAAAAGGTCTTCCTCAGATCTTGTCCCATCTAAATAAACTATATTCCTTGTGCTGTCTTCTATTTCTTTTCTGTATGTTAGATACATTGGCCACCCGAACCTGACAAAGTATTCTGGAGGATCTGGTGGCTCACAGATCCCGCTGCTTCTCCTTCCGATGCATTCTTCATATGGAATGGTCAGAAAATAGCTTCTATTCCACACAGTATCAAGAGGCTTCTAAGTAGAGAGAAGGAAACCTTCAAGGATTAGCATAGGGACTTCCTCAGCACGTTCCAGGTCAGCTGATTCTAGGGAATTTCTTGGGGTTTCCGTTCAGGAGTGGACAGCAGACATCAGTGTTTCCATGTTGAGACTGAGAGCTTCGAGTTCATCATACTACGGAAATCCATTCTCATCGATTTGAATCTCCGACTCTGGCTTAAAATAATCATCCCATGAGATGCCGCTGCAATTTGGAAGCTGTTTAGACCAGGGCCGTGTTCCCACCGTTTGTCACATCACTTAATCCCAACGACAAATGCTTTCATAACGTGCTTTCCCGGTGCCGGAGCGTTCTGCAGGCCCAGGCAGGTAGCATTTCTCCCCTGGCCCTCCAGAGGGCGCGAGCAGCATTCCGTGCAGGCCGTCAGTCAACGCGATCAGCTCAGACCCTTTCGACCAGCACGCAGAAAGCCTGGGGTCTCCGGCACGCAATGCACAGCGAGGTGCCTCTTTTTCTGGCCGTTGCCAATGCGGGGATTTGTTTTACTTAACACGCACGTTTATTGAGAGGGGTTTTTTCCTTTCTTTTTCAATTTTGAACTGGGAAGGAGAGGTGGATTTTTGTCAACTGAAGAAATAAACAAATGGTTTCAATCGATCAATCATTTATTAAGCATCCACTAGGGGTCAGGCCTTGTGCTAAGCCCTAGAGATGCAAATTAACTTTGAAAGTGAACGTTTAGGTCGAATGCAGTTTAGAAGGCAAACAGTTGACAAGGGGTGGGGAAATCTTCGCAGCAAGTTTCTCTGATAAAGGCCTGGTTTCCAAGACATGTAAGGAATTGATTCAAGTTTCTGAAGAATCAGAGCTGAATCTCCCAACTACTAAGTGGCCAAGGAATATGAACAGGCAGTTTACAAAGAAAAGAAAAAAAAATACCACACTATCTATATGAAAAAACTCTCCATGTCCCTGATAATTAGAAAAATGAAAAATAAAGCAGCTCTAAGGTTCTGCCTCATGCCCCTGGAAAAGTTGACAAAAAAGGAAAATGACAAATGCTGGAGGGGCTGTGGGAAAACAGGCACATTAATGTGTTTGGTGGACTTTTGAACTGATCTAGCTATTCGGAAAAAGCAATTTGGAACTCTCCCCACTAAACTTTCAACCCTAAAGACACCAAAGAAAGAGGAAAAGGATGCATGTGCACAAAAATACTTATACTATCTCTTTTTTTTGTGATGGGGAAAAAATACTGGAAATTAAGGGATGCATCTATTAGGGAATGGTCAAACAATTTTATGGTATATGAAAGTGAGGGATTATTATTGTGCTGTAAGAAATGGTGAAAGGACGTTTCAGAGAGATGGGGGAAGTGAGCAGAACCAGGAGAACAATGGATGCAATAACAGCAAAGCTGTAAAGACAGACAACCTGGAAGACTGAAGAGTTCAGATCAATGCAATGGCCAATATGACTCCAAAGGACTCATGAGAAGGCATGCTCTTCACCTGGTGCCAGAGAAGCGGTGGACTCAGAGGGCAGAATGATACCTACATTTTTAGACATGGCCAATGTAGGGATTTGCCTATTTTATATATGTATATATATATGTATGTATGTATAGGAGGCAGTTGGGGTTATATGACTTGCCCAGGGTCACACAGCTAGTAAGTGTCACGTGTCTGGATTTGAACTCAGGTCCTCCTGACTCCAAGGCTGGAGCTCTATCCACTGCGTCAGCTAGCTGCTCCAGATTTGCCTATTTCTTTCTTTCTTACTTTTTCTTTTTTTTTAGGCAGGAGGTGATCCATTATCAGAAACAGGGGAAAGTTAAATGGTTAGAACTTCATCAAGTTTAACTTTCCCAGGTGTTTGCAAGGACCCAAAATAGAAACTAGGGAAAGACAACACATCTTGGTGTGGGCCAGGTGATGTGAGTCAGAGAGAAAATTAAGACAAAGTTCTGTGAAACCAGCTGTTATGGAAATATGAAGTTGTTTTTCTACACTATTTCCAGACATATCACTTATGCAGTAGAAAACTATTTAACCAATTAGAAGCAAAAGGCTTTCTTGGCTTTCTCTGCTGTGTCTCAGCCAGGGGTCCGGTAGTCACCATGGCCATTTTTAATAATAATAACTGACATTTATATAGCACCTTAAGTTCCACAAAAAGGTTTTTACATAGATTATCTCATTTGATTCCCACAGCAGCCCTATGCGGTAAGTACTACCAGGTTATCATTTATTCCTCACTTTGCAGATGAGGAAATGGAGTTTTCGAGAGGTTCTGTCACTTGCCCACGGTCTCACAATGAACAGGTATCAGTGGTAGGATTTCCACTCACATCTTTTCTGACTCCAAGTCCAGCTCTCTTAATGTGCAGATGCCACACTAGCTATCATCCAGACTTGACATGTGTGCTCATGAGATGTGACAGAAAACTTTAGGACTTTGTACTGGGATCAGGAGCCTGGCTTCTATTTCTCCTTTAAATTTTTTTTTTTCATTTTACTTTTTAAAAAAATTATTTTTAGTTTTCAACATTCACTTCCACAAGATTTTGAGTTCCAAATTTTCTCCCCATCTTACCCCTCCCCCACCCCAAGATGGCATGCATTCTGAATACCCCTTCCCCTAGTCTGACCTCCCTTCTATCTCTCCCCCTCTTTTCTTATCCCCTTCCACTTCTATTGGATTTGCCTATTTCTTACAAGGATTTTATCTTTCTTCCCCCCCCCCCCATAGTGGAGGGAAACGAGGAAAGAAAATAAATGCGTGTTAATTGAAGACAACAAAAGGCATAAAGCAAAAAAAAAAAAAATAGGGAAATGTGGGATACGGATGTGTTTGTAGGTAGTAGGGAAGGAGCCAGTGGATAAGGAGAGAATGAATATTGGAGAGAGGGGCAAGGTGCCACAGAGAGGAGACTGCCTTGTCTTCAGAGGCTGGAGTAAAGGAGGAGAGGCTGGGGTGGGGGTGGGAGAGGTCAGCGATGACCAGGTGTTTTATTATCTGTCTTCCAGTGACATTATTGGGGTTTCAATCGCTCAGAGGTCATATTCCATCACTGTAGCCTCCGTGTTTCAATCAATCAATCAACATTTATCAAACATACACTATGCGTCAGGCACTGGGCTGAGTCCGGGAGATGCACAAAGAGTAAAGACAGTCATTGCCTGCAAAGGGGCTCCCACTCTAATGGAGGAGACAAAAAGCAAACAAATCAGTACCAACAAGCTCTCTCCGGGATAAACAGGAAATCATTAAGAGTGAATCAGAGCTGTGGGTTGGGGAAGGCTTCCTGGAGAGGATGAGATTTTAGTTGAGACTTTCAGGAAGCCCAGGAGGTCAGTAGTAAGAGCGGAGGAGGGAGGGCCTTCTAAGCATGGAGGCCGGCCAGAGATGGAGGGGCTTCATGGTGTGACAGCCGGGAGGCCAGATGTGTCAGGGCGGCAGGCACAAGAAGACTAGAGGGGGAGGAGGGCGCTAGGTTACCTGGGACTCTGAATGCCAAACAGAGAGTTCTGTATTTGATCCTGGAGACAGTAGGAGCCACTGGAGTGTACGAGTAGGAGGGTGACATGGTCAGACATTTGATTTAGGAAAATCACTTTACTGGCTGAATGAGAATGGACTGGAGTGGGGACAGACTGAAGGCAGGCAGACCCCCCCCTCCTCCCCAGCAGCTACTGTAATAGTCCAGGGATGAGGCAATAAGGGTCTGCACCAGAGTGGGGGCAGTGTCAGAGGAAAAAGGAGGGCATGTGGATATGGAGGATGAGAAATTGTGAAAGAATCCAGGATGACTCCTGGGTGGGAGCCTGAGGGACTGGGGGGATGGGGTGCCCTCTACAGTTACAGGGAGCTTGGGGGAGGCTTTAGGGGGATAAGACAATGAGTTCTGTTTTGGGCATACTGAATTTAAGATGTCTATTGGACATCCAGTTTGAGATGTCTGAAAGGCAGCTGGAGATGCAAGATTGGGGATCAGCAGAGAGGTTGGGGGCAGGATAAGGTAGATCGCAGGCAGGTGGTCGACTTCTCCGATGCAGAACCTTCCCTTCTTGCCAGCCAGCTCCATTCATCGACCCAACGATCTCTGGACCTTGTCAAGAATGGGCTGGCCATGGTTTCTTCTTTTT
>NW_020954790.1:1586721-1596463 GCF_900497805.2 Vombatus ursinus
AAAAAGAAGAAACCATGGCCAGCCCATTCTTGACAAGGTCCAGAGATTGTTGGGTCGATGAATGGAGCTGCCTGGCAGGAAGGGAAGGTTCTGCATCAGAGAAGCGACCACCTGCAGAGGGAGAACCCGAGCTCCTGGCCTGGTTTGCCAAAACACAGGGACTTTGAGGGGACAGTGTAGAGCTGAGGTGAAGTGTAAAGGCAGCAAACTGCTTCATGTTCTGCCTGGGTTTTATATCAGTCTCCCAGCAGATTGGAAGAGTAAGTTAAGCTACTGAATCCTGTTTTCAAGCATTTCCATCAATGCATTCTTTTTTGTTTAGTCATTTTCAGTCATGTCTGACTCTTTGAGACCCCTTTTGGGGTTTTCTTGGCAAAGATACTGAACTGGTTTGCCATTTCCTTCTCCAGCTCATTTTATAGGTGAGGAAACTGAGGCAAACAGAGTTAAGTGACTTGCCCAGGGTCAGACAGCTAGCAAGTGTCTGAGACTGGATCTGAACTCAAGTCTTCCCGACCCCAGGCCCAGTGCTCTATCCACTGTACCACCTTGCTGCCCCAATGTATTCTGGGAGTGCCCTATTTTTAGCATTTTTCTTCTGTATAGGAAATAAATACCTGTCCCATTCATATTCACATCCGGGTGGTACCACAGTCCACAGAGCATGGAGCCTGGAGTCAGGAAGATCTGAGTTCAAATTTGACCTCAGATACTTACTAGCTTTGGGACCCTGAGCAAGTCACATGACCTTGTTTGCCTCAGTTTCCTTATCTGTCAGGTGATGATAATAATAGTACCTACCTCCCAGGGTTGTTGTGGGGATCAAATGAAATCGTGTTTGTAAAGTGCTCTGCAGACCTTAAAACACTTTATAAATGCATGCTGTTACTATCAAGAACCCTGTAATTTCCTCTTTGGAAAGATCTGGACATGAGTCACAATCTAAGCTTCAAAGCACTTGTCCCCAGAGGATGGGGTGGATTAATGCACTAGAGCCTGAGCCACCTGCATGGGCCCAGAGCAGAAAGGGAGTGGGGGCCGTGACCTGGCCTCCTGGGCCATGTTAGGCCTCCAGCCGCCATCTTTGCCAGTCTGCAGAGCAGGAAGCGAAGCCTCAGCCTTGCTCGTGCATTTCTCCACATTCCGGCCTTTTGGAGAGTGCATCTCTGCTGGAAATGGCTCCTACAGCCGTGCAGCCGGGACTCTTTGAGCGCCACAGTCTGCAGGTGACCCACAGGATGACGGGAGAGCTGGCGAGAGCAGTCTGCCCCCCAGAAGGGACATCACCGAGGAACAGAAGGCTCAGGGCTGGGAGGGCCTGGCAATGAGGTCATGTGGGCGACCACTCTCCTTTGGTGGGTGAAGAACTTGGCCCAAAGCCCCACACTCTGCTGGCAGAGCCAGCATGCTTCGCCTGGACTTCAGCACGTCCCAGTGAGACAGGCTGGTGGGTGGCAAGATAGGTGCAGACAACCAGCCTGTCCACCAGTCTCTATGGAATGGAACTGACCCCAGAGGGAGGACCCAGAACCCTGGGGAGAGTCCAGAGGCTCTGGAGGAGAACTTGACCTGGAATCCCAGGGAGGGGGAGGGGTCACCAACTATAGCAGGGGAGAGTCTGCGCCCACATGGAAGAGACAATGGGTACACCTTTGAGAGCTACAGAAACTAGAGTAAGATGCTTCTTCTTACCTTAGTCAGCCATGTGAGATCACTCAGTTATGTTGGGAGATCTCTGGAAGTCTGCCACACAGTAGCGAGAGGAGGAGGCTAGAGATGAGAGGTAAACAGAAGAGGCCAGAGGTGAGAAGTGAGGAGTCCAGAGACGGAAAGAGGAGGCCAGAGAAGGAGGCCAGAGGAAGAGGCCAGAAGTGAGAGGTGAGGAGGCCAGAGAAAGAGGCCAGAGGCTGGAAGAGGAGACCAAAGGGGAAAGGGGGCAATCAGAGGTCAGAGGCAGAGGACATCAGAAGAGACCAGAAGCCAGAGGGGACCCTAGGAAACAGGCCAGAAAAGGGCGGTGAGTAGAACTGAGGCCCATGGAGGAGAGAAGAGGCCAGAGGATGCCAGTGGAGTCAGAGCTGAGGAGTAGAAGCAGCAGGAAGGGGCTGAGGCTTGAGGAGACTGGACAAGGTGGCCAGACTCCAAAGAACAGAGCTCAGAGGCCAGAGCAGACCAGGAGAGTCTGGGAGCTGTGACTCAGAAGGAGGCAGGCAGGCCCACTGGGGGCGGCTTGGGATCTCAGCCAGCCCCACTGGGTTTCCCAAAGACCATGCACTGGGGGGCTCCCTCTGGTCTAGTTTCAGGCCCAGCTCCTTCTGTGTGTGAGTATCTGGGGTGGGGGGTGTCCTCTGGGGTTGGCTCTTTCCAGGTCAGGTCTGCTCTGGACTGACCACAAACGTCTAGCATCCTCTGACAAGGGGCCTTCTGTGGCCATAACGATGTTTCCTGTTTGGAGGTTATCCAGAAAGTGACCCCACCCCCCAGTCTAGCTCCCCGGGGTGGGGGGCAAGGATCAGCCATTACTCCCTGGCTGTCTATTGCCCGGTCCCAGAGCCCCTAGCCCCTAGTACTCTCGACCTCCTTGGCTCTATGCCCCTAGCCTGGCTCTCCCCACTAGGGTTCTGGGCCATCGGCCTCCTCTGCCGCATCCTCCTGGGCACCACCAGTCGTTGGGGGGGGGATGTCTGTTAATGATTAGGGCTGCAGCAGGGTGCCCTTCAGATGGGGGGGGGAAGGCAGAGGCAGACCGCCCTAATGGCTTCCCCCTCCTTGCCCAGAGGGGGGTAGGAAGAGAGAGAGAGCGAACAAAAGGCAGGCTGGGTGCTGCTGGAGGGGGGCAGGGCCAGGCCCGGACCGGGGAGGCGGGGAGGGGGGCAGAGCCAGGGGAGAGGGGGGCCTCTAGGCCCCAGCAGGGAGGGAAGGGAGGGGGAGGGGGAGCCTCCAGACCTCGGCGGGCTGGGGGGGGGGGAGGGCGGAGGGGCGGGACAGGCTGAGCCTATAAAGGACCGCAGTCACCCCGGCTCCGGGCCCGCCCCGCAGGCCCCTGGCGCCCGCCCCGGGATGGCCCCAGCCCCGGCCCACAGCCGCCGCCTGCCCTGGCTCCCCGGAGCTCTCCTGCTGCTGCTCGTGCTGCTGCTCGCGTCCCTGAACCGGGTTCTGGCTCGGCCGGCCCCGCTACAGCCCGTGAGTCTCAGGCCGGCCCCATTCCGCCCCCGCAGCCCCCACTCGGCCGTGCCACCAGATCCCCGGGAGGGACAGAGGCTAGGGGTGAGATGGAAGGGCTCCTTCCTGCGGCGCATCAGTTTGGGGGTGGGCACCCAGATCCCCCAGCCTTGGCCCGGCCCCCCGCGGGGCCCCCAGGCGCTGCGCCCCGGCTTACTGCACTATGCCCTTGTGGGTGTCCTCCCTGCCTAGGTCTAGCCCAACCCCCTGCTCCTCCCCTTCCCCCTCCTCCTCCTTTTCCCTCTCCCCCTCCTCCCCCTGCCCCTTTTCAGTCCTCCCCCTCCCGCAGCCTTTCACTTCCCTCTCTGCCTTGGTGCCCTTGTCCCTCAGCGCTCCTCCCCCCTACTTGGAGGCTCTTGGGGAGCAGGAAGGGTAGGAGCAGGAGGGGAGACTTGGGGCTACCTCTACCATCCTGCCCCAAAGGCCGGCCCTGGGGCTGCTGCCTCTTCTCCCTCCTCCTCTCCCTCCTGGGCCTCCATAGCATCAATGGCTGACTGAGGCAGCCTGTGGGCTAGGAGCCAGCCAGGGTCATGGGGCTGGTCATAGCAGGTGTCTCTGCTCTAACCCCCCGAGAGAGAAGGCCCTAGAGAAGGAAGCCTGCCCATGTGTCCTGGTGGCCAGCTGGGGTCCCCTGGCGAGGCTGGCCTGGCCCTGCTCCAGCAGCCCCCTCTGCAAGACTGTCCCCAGAGCCTCACAGGGGCTTGGAGAGAGAGGCAGGGCAGAGGGCCTGGGGCTTGGAGTGGAGGAGACAAAGGGGGGCCCTTGGGCTCAGCATGGGTCTGGCAGGAGGACCCTGCAGGAGCCTGGAGAGAGGGCCACTGGCCAGCTGTGCTCAGCTGCTTGGTCACTGGATGTTAGACAGAAGACCCAAGAATTTCCAGCTAGTCAATACTTAGAAATGGGTCATCTGATTCAGCCTCTTCATCTTAGAAATATGGCGAGTGGGGCCCAGAGAGGGAAGGACACTTACTGCAGGTTGCCCAGCAAGGTAGTGGCCAAGTCAGGACCAGAACTGGGCTCCATTTCATCAACACCATTGGCTCCTCTGTTCAGTCCAATGTGTTTGGGTCTGCCGGGGCTCACTTTGGGGCTCTTTATCCCAGGCTGCTATTCTGTAAGAGGGGCGTGCAAATATTTATTCTTCCCGTTTCAGTCTGGTGTGGCCAGCCAAGGACCAGGGAGGTGGAAGGAGGGTCAGCTCACTATCATGCCTCTGCCCCCACCCCCAAAGACATGCACTGTTAGGAGATAGCCAAGAAACTCTCTGGCTAAGTTGGGGGGTGGCATTGCGGGAGGCCCTGGAGATCTCCAAAGGAGAAGGAATGTGTTCTGTGAGCATCCTGGCTCCTGCCTGGGTATGCTTCCCCATCACAGTCAAGCTGCCTGTCTGACCAAGGGACCTGGGATCCTCTCCTCAGGCAGGAAGGCTGAACCATAGAGTGGTCCCATCAGTTACAGCAGAAAACCCCAAGCCAGGGGAGACCATGCCATGGGCCAGGGCTGGAGGAGGATTGTATCCTGCTCTGGGTCATGTGGCCATCTAACATTCAGCTCCCCTGGCACTCAGTGTAGGGCATAAAGAGGCCTCCAGGTAGATGGGCAACTGACCAACAGATGATGGTTTGGCAGCCCAGGCTGGAAGCCCCCGAGGGGCTTCTGCAGTAGTGTGATGGTAGCCTGAGTGGTGTAGCTGGGCAATGGAAAGTGAGAGCCAGGGCCTGGGGGTGACTTCTGGCTGGGCAGGCAGGCAGACCCTAGGGCAGAGGACCCAGCTTCACCACTGTGTGCCTCTGGGCAGATCCCATCTCCTTCTGGGACTCAGTTTCCCCTCCTATAAAAAGAGAGTTATACTTGAGTACTCCTGGGGTGCCCTCCAGCCATGGCAATAAAGAGAGCACTCATGAATGATTTCAGTAGCTCCCATTGGTGGTTACATGGTGCTTTCACTTTGACAAAGGGATGTAACAGGTACAAGGTTCTCCTTCCTTCTGGCCATAGCATCCCCATTTCTACTCCCCACTCTCCAGCTCCCACAGGTTGGCCTTCACCTAGAATGCCTCTACCTATCTCCACTCTCCTAACCTATCTGTGTTTGGGTCCACGGTCTTTGGAGCCTCCTCCAAGAAGTCTTTTGGGATTTCCCCATCCCAATTATGGTGTTTCCTTAGGGCATATGAATTTACACATAGAGTTTCTGATCCTCAGAATTGATAGGGAACTCGAAAGCGTCTGTCCCAACTCCTCCCTTCATGGGGATCCCCTCAACAACCTTGCTGAGACGTGGCTACCCAGCTTCAGTGACAGGAGCCCACCTCTTAGGGAAGGCAGTCCATTTCTTTTGGGAAGAGCTCTCACTGTTTGCTCTTGGGTCCTCACTTCTGTGTGGCAGGGTTTTAGGGCAAACTACATCCCCTCCTATCACCTTGAGTCCCAAGGTAATCTGCAGGTGTGTTCTTATTGGTTACTAAAACAACATCTTCTCATTAAACAATTAGCTCTGGGCCTACATCCCCAGTTTATTAAAGATTATTTATTTTTAAAACTAGAGAAACTTCTTTTCCTTAAAGAATGTAATTACTTATCTCTACATGTCTATCTCCTCTCCTAGGCTTAAATTAACCATCGAAGTTACTGATGCTACAATTTATTAACATTGTAGCAAGTAGTCAAAGACAGAGGTGCATGATGGTTTACAATGTTTCAGCTGTGAGTAAGGTCCTGAACCCAATCCTGAGCAGCTCATCTTTGCCTTGTGTAACATAGTTCCATCTCTCAGCCTTCTTGGGAAGACTCAAGTATTCTCTTAGAATCTGTTCACAAGATGAGCTCTCAGGAAAGTTTCCTGCCTCCTCTTTCTCTCTATTACTTGTTCAATCTTTCTTTCCCTCTGACAGGCAGGGGGATCTCCAGGAGGACAGTTAACCAGTCAATCCCTCAAAATACCACGATAGCCTTTTAATGATGAGGCAGCCATATCTAGTCTGTGGGACAGCGACTGAGGCAGGTGTGAGAACCCCCATGTCTGGGTCCTGTCCTGACCTCTGGTGGAATGGAAGCTCCTTGAGGGCAGGTCCTGGCTAACTTGCATCTCTGTGGTCAGGTACTGAGTGCTGAGCCCTGTCCACAGCAGGGAGTGATTAAGGTTTATTGGGCTGAACAGATTAGGAGAGAGGTTCAGAGAGTTGGTGAGTGAACAGCGGGTGATTTTGCTGCTAGTCAGAGCTGGGATTGAGATCCAGCCCAGTGCAGCTGGGAGGGCAGGGAGCACTCAGCTGGGAGGAGGGGGGTTCTGAGGCTTCTCTGCTGTCTATGCAGGACTCAGCACTCAAGGAGGATGGACCCTGGCTTGAGGATGTCCCCAAGGCTGCAGCCTCCAAGCCAATCCTTCCCATGCAGGCTGCCCCTCAGTGGGCCACAGCTCAGGGCCGCCCCCGCTGTGGTGTGCCCAACCTGCCTCGCGGATTGCGCCTCCAGAACCGGCAAAAACGCTTCGTGCTGTCTGGTGGGCGCTGGGAGAAGGTCAACCTTACCTACAGGTAGGGGGGCAATGTCTCCAGAGGCCCCAGTATACGGATGGTGTCTGTATACACTTGGACCCTCTGGCAGAAGTGCCTTTTCTCTACACTCCTTTAGATGAAGCTGGGGAGGGCATGGGAGGAGGCCAGGGTAACCTTCCAGGAGAGGGGGATAAGGAAGAGAGGGCAGGAGGGAGGCCTAGCCTTCATTCATTCTCATGCTGTCTCCCTCCACACACAGCCTTTCTGCACAGACATTTAGACAAGGCTGGAGGCCTTCCATAGGCACTTGGAGGTGCCACAGGGCACAGAGCACTAGGCCTGGAGTCAGAAAGCCCTGAGTTCAAATTCAGTCTCAGACACTTATTAGTTCAGTGACCCTGGGCGAGTCACTTAATCTCCATTTGTATCAGTTTCCTCAACTGTAAAATGGGACTCATAATAGCCTCTACCTCAAAGGGTTGTTGTGATGTCCAAATGAGACATTTGTAACAGCTCTTAGCATAGAGGCTGGCATGTAGTTGGCACTTAATAAATGCTCATTTCTCTCCTTCCTTCCTTCTTCCCTTCCTCCCTCCCTTCCCTCCTCCTCCCTCCTTCCTCCCTCCCTTCCCTCCTCCTTCCTCCCTCCCTTCCCTCCTCCTTCCTCCCTCCCTTCCTCCTTCTTCCCTCCTCCCTTCCTCCCTCTTCCCTCCCTTCCCTCCTCCCTCCCTCCTTCCTTCCTGGCCATGATTGGAGTTGGGGGTTCTGACTCATGGCCCAGCCCCAATATGTCTTCCAACATTGTCCAGAATCATGCGGTTCCCCTGGCAGCTGGTCAAGGAGCAAGTACAGCAGATGATGGCAGAGGCCTTACGTGTATGGAGCAATGTGACCCCACTTACCTTCACGGAGGTGCAAGAAGGCAGGGCAGATATCATGATTGACTTCACTAGGTAAGCGCCCAGTATAGGGGCAGGGGCCCTGACACCACCCCTGGCACTACCCCTAGCCTTAGGCTGGCTCCATGTCCTGCCTGTGCTGAGGATCCCAGAGGCCTGTCCTGGAAATCAGGACCAGGACACCTGGCTTCCAGTGGCTGTCGGGTGTTGAATGTGCCCAGGAGAACCTCAGGTGGGTCACTGGAGCTCCCTGGGGTTCTGTGGGGTGGCCCTGGCACTGAACAGGAAGCAAGTCTAAGTCACTGAACTGATCACAGTGACAGCTCTGAGGGGGTGGAGGCAGGGGGAGAACTCCGCTTTCACAGGACTAGAGACCTGTCTAAGGTCACATACACAGGTACACTAGAATCCAAGAACTGCACTTCGAGGCCAGAGGTCACCCTTCTCGCCGACCCCAGCAGTGGGGGTGGGGGAAGCACTCTGGGGGCCCTGGTTCCTGGTTAGGCTACAGAAATGAACCCCCTGTCAATGTCCCAGGCCAGGGGCAGCCGAGCAGAGCCTCCTGACCTCGGCTTCTCCCCAGGTACTGGCACGGAGACAATCTGCCTTTCGATGGACCTGGAGGCATTTTGGCTCATGCCTTCTTCCCCAAGACCCACCGGGAGGGGGATGTGCACTTTGACTATGATGAGACCTGGACCATTGGGAACAACCTGGGTATGAGAGCCTTGGGCTGGGGAAAATTGAAGCAGGGTAGATGGTGAGGCTGGGAGAAGCAGAGGCAAGATGGATGGTGAGGCTGGGGGAAAATAAGGAAGGATGGGTGGGGGGTGGGCCTGAGGGAACTGAGATGGGGCAGACGACTGGCTGTCCCCTGGATGGGGCTCCCTGCCTCCAGGCTGGGTGCTGGGGTGTCAAGGCCCCAGGATTGCAAGCTCCTGTGCCCGCTTCTGCCCATCCCTCCCAGGCACAGACTTGCTCCAGGTGGCCGCCCATGAGTTCGGCCACGTGCTGGGCCTCCAGCACTCAAATGAAGCCAAAGCTCTGATGTCCCCTTTCTACACCTTCCGCTACCCTCTGAGCCTGAGCCCAGATGACCAGCAGGGCATCCAGCACCTCTATGGACAGCGGCTTGTGCCCAGCCCAGAGCCCCACCCGACCCTGGCCCCTCCAGCCCCAGGGCCCACCAGGCCCCACCCCAAAGCACCTCCCCCACCCCAGCCAGGTGACATAGACACCAACGAGATCTCCTTGGAGGTGAGGCCCCGGCTGCCTACCCAGCCCCCCTGCCACTGCCCACCAGTTCTAATGCCTCCCCCGCAATCCTGCCTCAATGTCCCCCTTGCAGCCAGACGCCTGCGACACAGACTTTGATGCTGCAGCCACCATCCGAGGGGAACTGTTCTTTTTCAAGTCGGGCTTTGTCTGGAGGCTGAGGGCTGGGCAGCTGCAGCCCGGCTACCCGGCCCTGGCTTCTCGCCACTGGCAAGGCCTGCCCACTAGCCTTGATGCTGCCTTTGAGGATCCACAGGGCAACATTTGGTTTTTCCAGGGTGAGACTCAGGAGGGTGGCCAGGAAGGGGTTGAGGATGGGGCCTGGGACCTGATGGTGGGTTCCACGGTCAGGCAGCTTCCCGTGGGAGTTCCCAGGCTGACTGAGCTGTGGGAGACCAGGGGCTGGGGGCAGAGGTGATGGGAGTGGGTGAGAGGAACAGTGGGGAAGATTCAGGGATATTAGAGACATAGAGAAGAGAGAATGGCCACAGGCTGTAAGCTGCCAGAAAAGGAGGCAGCCGGGGCCACTGTGGACGGAGCCTCCCCATCCTAAGCCTGGAGTCAACAAGACCTGAGGTCAAGTCTAATGGTGGGAGCCTGGGCCCCTGCCCACTTCAGCTCTGTGCCTCAGTGTCTTCAACTGTAAAATGGGGAAAATAACCATGCGTCCCTCCTAGGACTGCTGTGAGGATCCACTGAGATCATAATTGTAAAAAGCACTTAGCCACAGGGCCACAGTAAGTGCCTAACAAAGGTTGGTTTCCTTCCTCTCTCCCTCCTCCCTCCCTCCCTCCCTCCTCCCTTCCTCTCTCCCACCTTCCTTCCTTTCTCCCTCCCTCCCTCCTCCCT
>NW_020954790.1:1599463-1615462 GCF_900497805.2 Vombatus ursinus
TCTCTCCCTCTGTCACTGTCTCCATCTCTTTCTTCCTCTCTGTCTCTGTCTCCCTCTGTCTCTGTCGCTATCTCCCTCTCCGTCCCCCTCTCCATCTCTGTCTGCATCTCTCTCTCTGTCTCTGTCTCCCTCTCCACCTCCATCTCTGATTCTTTCTCCTCTTGGCAGGTGGGGAACTACTTGCGCATGTTCCGGGGGTCTCTGTACAAGAGGTACCCCTCCCTGTGGAGGCGCCTTGCCACCGTGGAGGAGAGGAAGAAAATTGTGGCGTCATCACATGGTAAAAAATCCAAACCTAGCGCTAAGGGTGCGTCTTCACAAGGGTTTGTAAGCCTGTTTCCAAACTGCCTCGAGAGAGATGATAAAGCGTTTTAGGGCCCCGGGGTGTCTTCACGGGGAGGGGGGGGAGGCACATGGCTAAGGGGGCCAGGGGTGGGCTCGGGGCTGGGGCCGTGAAGACGCCTCGGTCCTTAAAGCGCTTTAGGAGAGCTCAGAGGCTTTCCCGTGTGGCTGTGGGCATGTCGACGTACCCGGTGACTGATGCAGCCCATGGCGCGCTTGGGGAGGCTCGAGTCGCCAACCACGCCGGGCTTGGACGCATGTCAGTGGCATGGCATGCCTGTGCTTGGGGGGTTTGGGAACATCTTTGTTGCTTTGTGGCCTTGTCCATCTGTCCGGAGATACCGTGTCTGTGTCTGTGGTCGTGTCTGTGGTGCTTTGCAGGCCTGCCTTGGGGGTGTCCTGTGGGGGTGGCAGGTGGGGGCACTCGGGAGCCAGTCTTTGGCCCTCTGGTCGGCCGGTCAGTCTGGCTTCCTGGCCACCACTTTGTGTTCCCTTCTGACTGCAGTGAGCTCACTCCTGCCATTCAGGGGAGGCTCTACCCCAGACCCCGCTTGGCCTCCTTTGTGTGTTGAGGCGCCGATCGTGGGCGCTGCTTCAGGGAGAGCCCCTGGGGTGGGCAGCAGACTCCTTTGGACCAGGGTTGACGCCTTGCTGTCCTGCCTCCAGTGTGCATGCCCGCCTGGACGCGCCTTCTTAGCCCTCCAGCTGTGGTGTCCTGCGTGACGGCTGCCGTGTCTTTTTGGGTTTAGATCATGGCTACACCACCCTGGCCACCAGCGTGACCCTGCTAAAAGCCTCGGAAGTTGAGGAAATACTCGATGGGAATGATGAGAAGTACAAGGCTGTGTCCATCAGCACAGAACCTCCCACCTATCTCAGGTAACAGGGTCGACCCACAGGGAGGCAAGGGAGGTGGGTTGCCCAGAGCCCCATGGGTGGTGCCCCAACGCCAGCAGCAGGGCACCTGCCAGGGCTGGCACGGGGTTGGCATAGGAAGTGAATGCAAGGTCACCAAATCCCCCCCGAAACTGCAAGGCAGCCCACTGTCCTCTGAGGGAGGAGGGTGCCTGGGGCTCACAGTGCAGCCTCGAAATGCCGAGAGCAGCGCAAGGGCCAGAGGGCAACCTCAATCCCACCATCTTTACTCCTGTGTGTCAGAGACTTGGGCTGGGAGCTCCCACTGTGCTGGCATCTGTGGCCCTTGAGCCCCATTCTCTGTGGGCAGGGAGGGGCTAAGACGGTCATGCTCTGACAGATGAGGGTGCTGAGGCAGGCACCCTGGTCTTCTGGGCTCAATCCTGCCTTTGACTCTGGTCAGCTGTGTGAATGGGGGCATCACGTCATCCATCAGCATCCCTGGCAGCTCAGGGAGTGAGAGCTGGGCCGGTCCCTTTGGCCTTCTGTTTCTCTGCTTTCTGTTGAGTGACCGAGAGGGGGTCCTGCCCTGTCAAAGACCAACGACTCAGTGACATTCAGAACAAGAGCAGAACAAGGCTTCTGACAGACCGCGCGCGGGGTGCTGGTGGGGCCTTGTTCTTTCTGATGCTGAGACTCAGGCTGGCCTGGTTCGCTTTTTTTTTTTTTTTGGCGAGGCAGTTGGAGTTAAGTGACTTGCCCAGGGTCACATAGCTAGTAAGTGTCAAATGATGTCTGGTCTGAGACCGGATTTGAACTCAAGTCCTCCTGACTCCAGGGCCAGTGCTCTATCCACTCCACCACCTAGCTGCCCCCAGGCTCGCATTCCTGTGTCCCCCCTCCTCATTTCTACTCCAGCATGGGCCCTGCCTTTGGGGTACCTGTCCATCCAGTGGGGGGGCGGTGTGTGTGCCTCGAGACACCAGTGCCCCCGCCTGACTGCTCTTTGCCCTCTCCCCACCCTCTAGGGAACAGAAGGCCAAGAGGAACAGCCAGTGGGTTCCGACATTGCCAAACAGCTCCCACCATCTGGACGCCGTGCCCTGTTCCACCACCATCAACAGGAACCGCATGGGCAGAGATAAGAAGAGGACGTTTCCCCTCTGGTGAGCCGCGGCTGGTGGGTGTGGTGCCGGTGATGATGGGGACGACAGTGGCTCAGGTTTTTCTAGCACCTGAAGGTGCGCCGAGCGCTGTGTCCACTCGTGTGGTCCTCATGACAGTCCTAGGAGGTAGTTGCTATTATGGTCCCCGGTGTATTGATGAGGAAACTGAGGCAGTGACTGAGCTCAGGTGACACCGCTAGTGAGCATCTGAGGGTGGGTTTGAATGTGGGGCGTCCTGATTCCTTAGCTGCCGTCTCAAGCCCTTGACAAAGTATCTTACTTGGTCTCACCACAGACCTGTTGTTATCCCCATACAGATGAGGAAGTAGGAGTCCGATAGTGGCTGTGTTGTGATCCCCTGTGTCTAGCTGGGAAACTGAGGCTTGTGGTCAGCTGCTGGCCTCTTCTGGCTGTGATGGGGCGTGTGGGATCTCTTAGGAACCTCGTGTTCTGGCCAGGGGCGGCATCGGCCTTGGGGTGCTGGATGGCTCTGTTGCTGAACCCCTCACTCTCTCTTTTCAGCTTTGATGACCACGACCCTGCGGTGATTCATGAAAATGCTTCCCAGCCTGAGGTTCTGGTCCCTATCAGGCTGGACATGGAGATCGATGGACAAAAACTAAGAGATGCCTTCACGTGGAACATGAACGGTTTGTGGAGGGCTTGGGCTTTTGCCTGGGGCTGCGTCTGGCCCCAGGCCGGGTGTATGGGCCTTGCTTGGGTCCTGGGTCCTTTGGGAAGAAGCCCAGGGACCCTGCTCAGAACTGTCCTGTCAGACGTGCGCATTGAACAGAGTGCCTCCGATGGTAAAGGGAACCAGCCCCTTGTGGGTGATCGAGGTAGCGTTTGGTTGAGAGGCACAGACTCTGCCCCTACTGCAGAGCTCTGGGCATTAGGCCAGACCTCCGCTGGGGCTGAGCGCATGGTGTCACCTGGGCACAGCTGGCATCAGGTCTCCCCATCTTCACCTTTCTACCTTTAGCTTATTCTGCATGTGGCCCGAGATTCAGACTCCCTCAGCAGCCTGGTTGGCCTCTTCCTAAAATGAGCCATCTAGAGCCAAGCTGACTGCTTCAGGGGGCCTAACTAGGGCAGATGACCCAAAAAAGCTGGGTGCCTGGGAAATGGAGCCGTGGCGTGCTGAGGGCAGCCTGAGCCTCCTGGGAGAGCAAGCCTACAGTCTTGCTTGGGGAGCCAGTGAGAAGGGCAGGCGGGCAGTTATCAGCCAGCATGGGGCAGGTGGACGGTGCAGGAACAGACCGCAGTCTCCCCAAAGGGAAGGTAGCTGCCTCCTGGCCGCTCAAGGAAAGTGCTGGAGGCTCTTCTCACAGCTTGTCACATTCAGAAGAAGGCAGGAATGGTGCTCTTGGAAAGGGCCCCAAGGAGGGGAAGGCCTGGGAAGGCCATGAAACACACGTCCAGGTCCTTCCCCCAAGAGTGGAGCCTGCACTCTGAGTTGGGCTGCTGGGCTGCTGGGAGGAAGGCCAGAGGGAAGCGGGTAGATACCTGGAGATCCCTGTGGCAAGCAGCAGCGGTGCCAGGGAGAGGCTACCTGGAGACTGACCTTAGGGTGATGTAGGTGTCTGCTGGAGGAGCGAGGGCCTCAGAGGACAGACGTGTTGCTGAGGCTCGGCAGGTTGGCACTCCCAGAGTGCTGGGCTGGGGCTGTCGCGGTGTGCACCTTCCCCAGAAATTACAGGAGAGCAATGGCACGTTATGGACCAAACTAGACTCACCTGAGGAAGTCCAGGGCCTGGCTAGGGGAAACCAGAAGCAGAGCCATCTGTCAGCCATCCGTCTGTCCCGTTCCATCCATTATCCCTCCATCCCTCTATCCATTCATTATCCATCTGTCCATCATCTATCCATTATCTATCTGTTCATCCATCCATCCGTTATCCATCCATCTCTGTCCATCATTTATCTACCCGTCCATCATCTCTCCATCCATTCATGGTCCATCCATCCATCTGTCTATCATCTGTCCATCCATTATTTATCCACCCATCCATCTGTTATCCCTCCATCCATTCATCTGTCCATCCGTCTGTCCATCCATCCACCCGTCCACCCATCCCTCCATCTGTCTGTCTATCCGTCTGTCATCTGTGCAGCCTCCCATCCATCCATCCTCCTTCCATCACCAGGACATTTGGGAGAAGGTGACTGAGCTGATGAATGTTTGTTAAGGTGTTTGCCTTGGGATAGGGTCAGGACAGCAGAGCCTCGAATCTTGAAGAAGGGCATCCTTTGGTGTCCTCGCTTAAGAAGTTGTCATCTGACGTGGTGCTATGGCTAACGAGTGAACCAGCACTTCATGGTTGGCGGCTGTAGGCTGTGGTGGCTATCTGGATTGACCAGTGGAATGAAGAGCTGGGTGTTGAGCTCCACTCTGCCCCATCTTCCGAGAGGCCAGCCAGCCGAGATATTGCCACACTGCACCCCGAGGAGGCGACAGAGGGTGGAAAGGAGGCGGCTTAGATCCCATGGCCTGGCCCAAGATGGCGGATCTGAAGGCCCCACCTGCGAGTAATTGGGGGGAGGAGGAGCGAGGACGGGCCAGGACAGGATAGTGATTGTTTTCAGGGGGCCAAGAATGCCCCTGAGACCAGCCTCAGTCTGCCTGTCCAAGGAACAAGTATATATAGAGCACCTACTATGTATCAGGAACTGTGGTAATAGGATCTCGTGGGTTCGGAGGCAAGTGCTGTTAGTATCCTCATTTTACAGCTGAGGAGACTTGAGGCAGACAGGTTCAGTGACTTTCCTAAGATCCCACAGTGAGTGAGTGTCTTGAGGCCAGAGCCCAGCTCTGAGCACTAAGAGCCTTCTGTGAGACAAGAGAGGTCCAGACCCCAGGTCTTCCTCACTTATTCTTCCCTCCTTGGCTGTCTCCTCACGAGGAGCTGATGTTTGAACATAGAAGCCGACAAGGGCATCTGAAAGGGTCTGTGGAGTGCATGGGAGGAGGGCCCTCTGGGGAGGGAGGCTGAGGCCAGTGCCCTGCCTCAGTCTCCTGCTGTGGCGCACCAGCCGAGGGCTGCCGGAGCCTGGAGGACAGCGTGAATACCTTTGGAAGGATTGGGGTCAGGACGTGGTTCCCAGCGGGAGGGCCAGGGGTCTTCGAGGCCCCCTTCTGCTCTGAGCTTCTGGGCTTTTGGGGCCTGGGTCTCTCATCCGTCTGCGCAGACATCATTGTTGGTCATGGAGTGAGTGTGACAGGCCTCAGGCCCCCCAGCAGGGGTCCTGGGAGGAGGGGCTCTTTCCTTGCTTGGACACTCACTGGCTGCCTCTTGCCTCTGATCTCAGAGAAATTGATGACCCCGGAAATGTTCTCAGAAATTCTGTGCGATGACTTAGATCTGAACCCCCTGACCTTTGTCCCTGCCATTGCCTCTGCCATCCGGCAGCAGATAGAGTCCTACCCCACGGACAGCCTCCTGGAGGACCAGTCAGACCAGCGAGTCATCATCAAGGTAGGGGGGAGGCCCCCTGGCTGCTGCAGACCCAGGCTCAGGACTTGGGGGGAGGGGAGGGGTAGAAAGACCCTTTGAGGTAGAGGGGGGCCCCTGGCCTGCTGCAGACCCAGGCTCAGGACTTGGAGGTGTGAGGAAGAGTAGAAAGACCCCTTAAGGTTGGCAGGGACTCTGGGCCCTTGGCCTCTGGGACAGGAAGACCTGATTCTTGCCTGGTCCGTGGCCAGCTTGCCCGCAGCAGGTGCCTAGCGGGGCCCGTCTCTCCAGTGCCCGGGGTCCCTTTCAGGGCTGGTTGGGCCGCCGAGCAGGGGAGCGGCAGCTCTTGCCAGTTTAGAACACTTGGCATGGACTAGATTATGGTCGTGACAGAACCCAGGTCTGCGCCTTCTGACTGTGATGTGACCCCAGACACCTGCAGGTTACAGACTGTGGGGCCCAGCTCCCTTGTTCTCTAGCAGATGCTCCGAGATGGGGAGGGCCCCTTTCTGGGAGGGGGTGGAGAGCTGGAAGAAGAGCTGGGTTCTGATCCCAGCCCTGCTGCTGTCTTAGTGTGTGGGGCCTCTGGGGGCGGGCCTGTGTTGAGGTCCTTCCCCCTTCTCTCTCGGGTCTCGGTGTCCAGTTGAATATCCACGTGGGAAACATCTCTCTGGTCGACCAGTTTGAATGGGACATGTCTGAGAAGGAGAACTCCCCGGAAAAGTTTGCTCTGAAGCTGTGCTCGGAGCTCGGCCTCGGCGGGGAGTTTGTCACCACCATCGCTTACAGCATTCGGGGCCAGCTCAGCTGGCATCAGAAGACCTACGCTTTCAGGTAGGGGTCATGGCAGGTGGGGGCGGGCCTGACCTTTGTCTCTTTGACCTTTGCTGTGGGATCTCCTTCCCCCATCCCACGGGGGCAGGGGTGGCGGCAGCCCACCACCCTCTCTCCTGGAGGCCCAGCACAGCTTCATGGTGTGTGTGTGTGTGTGTGCGCGTGCGTGCGTGCACACGTGCGCGCGGAGCTGGTGGGGATCCTCCACTTGTCTGGTCCAGCAGCTCGCCGGGGTGACTCTTCATTCTGCCATGAGGGGTGCAGCTTGCTGCCTGGTGCAGTGGGCCCTGGAGTGCCCCCAGGGCCTGCGGGCGGGCTCTCTCTGTCGTCTGCCTGCTCTGGGCTGGGCCTGTGCACCAGCCGGACGCTGCCTTGGGGCAGGGCCACAGAAGGGACGCTGTTTTGGCAGGGCCTTTTTTCCCCTTGGAGCCCAGGGGCCAGAAAGCTGGAGGCCATGGCTTGTGGATGGCAGGGTCTTGCTTCCTCTGGCCCCACAGTGATCCCTTGACGGCCTGGCATGAGGCCCCAGAGGTTTATGGGAGGAATTCTCGTTTCTCTGGGGCCATCAAACTGGTGGGTTCCCTGTTGGCAGTTGGCGAGGGGTAGGTGGGCACTGGAGGCATCCAGGCCTGCCTGGAGCTGCCCAGAAAAGTCCCCGTCTGTGACTCCTCCCAGAGCGGTTCCTGGGGTGGGGGAGACCCAATCTGGTGTTTTGTCCAGGAGGCGGTTGGCGCTGGCTAAGCCTCTCCACCTCCCAGATGGGAAGCTGAGGCCCAGAGGGTGGGAGAGAGGGAAAGGTGTCTGTTCCCCAGCCCAGCTTCCCTGGCCTGTCAGTTTGGTCACCACCTCCCTTTCCTGGTTTTGGTCAATGCTGGTCTTGGCCCAGAGGGCTTCCATACAGTGTCATCTTTCTGGAGACCACAGCTTTCTTTACTGTCCCAAACCACGTGACCTGGGGGCTTTTTCAGCCCCTTGGTGGGGGAGGAAAAGCAGATGTGGCCTCTGGGCTTGAGCTGAACTGAGGCAGAAGGGTTGTCCCAGGGATGAAATGGGAGGCGTGGAGTGGCCTCCTGCCCCCACACTGGGGAGGGACGGTGCCGCAGGTTCCACAGTCTTCTTGAGGTGCAGCTGGGTGGCCAAAGGGGTCCCATCAGGACATTGAGAAGCTGCTGGACATCCAGCGGCCTAGACAGCCTGCCTTCAGGAGCAGTGGGGGCACAGGGGCTGCAAGGAGGCCTGAGGGCAGGGTGGGGCTCTGCCCCCAGGGTGATTCCTGCAGAGGCTGGGAGGGGTGGAGGGGACGGCCTGCTTGAGGCCTGGCTTGGGCCAGAAGGCCTTCCCAGGTCCCCTTGACTTCTTAGCTCCAGCAGCTGCTTGCCTGCCATTTCCCAAGCCCTGCTTGAGGCTCCTTCCAGGCCTGAGGGTCTTGCAGATGCCTCATCCAACCGGCTGGCTCGGCTTTGGACTCTGGCGGTCTGCTCTGTTACTGTTTAACTGAGTCTTATGAGAGCTGAAGGGCACAGATTCCGGAGTCGGGCCACCTGGCCTCTGGCTGGTTTCATTTGAGAACCAGGCGTGTGTCTGTTCCAGGAGGGACCGGCTTGGTCCCTGCTCCTTTCTCCCTGGGCATGATTCATGTGGTTTGGGCTTGTCGTCAGTTCCCAAAGCCCCAACCCTGCAGCAGGGCACTGATGTGGGCAGAGCCCTGTGTCAGCAGTCCCACCAGTCAGTCATCTGGGGGTGGGAGATTCTTTGTTGTCTGAAGCCTCCAGGATGGGACGACCTTAATCAGCATGATCGGTGCCAAGCCCTTCCATCCTCAGCGTGTCATCACCAGGTGGAGAACAGCTATAGCCCTTCCTCTGTTCAATGAGAAGAGCTCATCAAAGCTCCCTTCCCCAGGCCTCTTCTGCCTGGCCCTTGGCCAGGGATGTGCGCACATGGGTAGAGATGAGGGTCATTAGCTTTGCTTCAAGTTAAGTCGGTTTTTGTGTAGATTGCAGGGCTAGGTGGTAGGTGGGGGGGATACCAAGCCTGTCTGCCCTCCTGGAGCTTCCCATCTAGTAGTGGGCCGGACACTTGCACACGTACTAGCTTGTGACTCGCATATTGGAGGAGGGGAAGGCCAGGGGAGGGCAGCTCCCTTTTGCCTATCAGGATCAGGGTTGGGTAAGGCAAAAGAAAGGGTATAAGAACTTATCTAGTGCCTGCTGTGTGCCAGGCACGGTCCTGAACGCTCAGTCCTCACAGCAACCTTGCAACGAAGGTTCTATTGTTATTCCATCTTGCAGTTGAGGAAACTGAGACAAACGGGTGAAGTGACTTGGCCAGGGTCACATGGCCAGCAGCAAATTTGAACTGAGGACTCCAGGCCCAGGCCTACTGTGCCACCAGTTGCCTCTGAGTCAGTGTTACAGGCCTGGGTTGTGGTAGCCTTGGGATTGAAAGCATGGGTTAGGAATTCCCTCAGGAGGAGTGTAATTGAAGGTCTTTTTTTTGGTGTAAATCTGCTCGCTCTTCTGCGTAGGATATTCCTAGTACAGAAATGCCCTTCATGGCCACAGATCCCAGCAGCACAGGGAAGAGGAAGGACCTCAGTGACACCTAGTTCATTCGTCCCTGACCCCACCCCATAAACAGCCATTCTGCTTTTGCCGAGGAGCCTCCCAAGGCAGGCTGTGGCACGTTTGGAGAGTTTCTCTGTGACTTTGAGACAGCAGTGTTACCCAGCCAGATGGATCAGCGAGGACGTCGGCCCAGCTCTTTGCTCTAGCCCTCACCTCTCTCCTGAGCTCCAGGCCCGGGTCTCCACCTGGATGACCCCATGGGGGCCATTCCCCTTGTCACCGCCGTGTTCCATTGCTGCTGTTCTTCACCTTTCATCCCCTAGCCTAGGCTTAGTTTCCTGAATCCAGTGGCTCCTTTTTCCAATCCTCGGCGTAGATGCTAAATTGATATTCCTAGAGCATGGTCTGACCAGATGACCACTCTGCTCCAGAGCCTTCAGTGGTTCCCTGTTGACTCAGGGAGAGAAGACAAAGTGCTTTTTGGCCCTGAGGGCTGAGCTGACGTGACTCCCAAAATGGTGTCCTGGTGCCTTTGCACCTGCTGTCCCTGCGTGTGGGATCTTCTCCCTCCTTCTGTCCCCCACTCAGAAGCTCCACTTTCCTCCCAGACTCAGCTCAGTTCCCCCAACTCGACCTCCTCCCATGTTTTTGTATTGATTGTGTCTCATTTTCTCTGTGCACACGTTGATTCCTCAGGAGAATGAGCTGGTGGAGGGCAGGGGCTGCCAAGAGGAGAATGGTCACTAACCCTAACCCTACCCCTTGCCCTCGAGCAGCTTATGATCTGGGCAGGTTACACAGACACATCTAGAAAACACGTCCTAAAGAAACGTGAGGGCATTGGGGCAGGGGGCTGGTGAAGCTGGAGCCCTTGAGGTGGTATTTGAGCTGGCCAGGGATCCCACACCTCAGACGTGGTGCTGGAGGGGAGACCAGTCTGGCCATCGTGGAGAGTGGCAGTGTGGGCCGCTGGCCTTGCTGGGGGTCCTTGAGGTTGAGCATGTTGCTGTACTCCCCACCCCCAGGTGTGCGTGCATATGTGTGTGCGCGCGTGCATGCATGTGTATGCGCATACAGTGCTGAGCCTGGAGTGGTGCACACCAGTGGGGGCTCGTGCTTCCCATTCCCCCGGTGCTGACTCTTGCTGTCAGACAGCGGCGGGCTCGGGCCATCCAGCGGGCGGGAGGATGGAGGGCGTCTTTTGAAGACAGGCCAGTAGTGGAGCACTGAGGCCGCCCCAGCGGGAGCTAGGAGGAAGGGGGATCCGAGGGGCTGGAGCATCTCTTTCCTAACATGTGTGTCTGTCCCTCCTCAGTGAGAACCCTTTGCCTACTGTCGAGATTGCAATTCGGAACACTGGCGATGCTGACCAGTGGTGCCCACTCCTGGAGACCTTGACAGATGCTGAGATGGAGAAAAAGATTAGAGACCAGGACAGGAATACCAGGTGCCTTTGTCATGCGCTCGGGGTCCCTATCAGGATGCCTGTTTTACAAATGAGGAAACTGAGGCCCTGGGTCACCCAGTTTGTGTCTGCGGTTGGGCTTGAACATACGTCTGTCCAGACTCCAAGCCCAGGGCTCTGTTTGGGCCAAAGGAGGGACTGCCCCCAGCTAGCCAGGGCTTCCTTCCCATGGTGGTCAGGGTCTGTGCTGGCCCCAGCCTTTCCCAGGGTCCTCTAGGCCCCAGCTCAGCCCACTTGTGGACCAGCCAGGTGATGCTAGAGGGAGGGCTGTGTTTGGACGGGGAGTGAGAAGGTGGGCCTGAGCTGGGTGCTCAGTGAGGGTCTCCTTCCCTCATTAACTGTCTCTTCTGCTCCACAGGCGGATGAGACGTTTGGCCAACACCGCCCCAGCCTGGTAGCCCACTGACCCCTCGTGGTGGAGTCTCTGGAAGGTGGGACCTTCTTTCCTTTTCTCTGTGGGCAGAAGAGGCTGGCGGGGAGGGGTGCAGCCCTTCACTGGGGCCCCTCATCCACTGCCCTGCCCAGTCTGCCTGTGGATCCCGTCCCTGGCCCAGGGTCAGGAGGGGTGCAGGAGGGCTTTTCTGGTCTGATAGGATTTGTTTTGTGTGTATAGGTGCCCAGGGCACAGCTAGGAAGATTTTTTTAAATAAAGAGAATGTGGGGTGATCACTTGCTTGGCACAGCCCTTGGCAGGGGTACTGGGGGGGTGAGCCCTTCCTGTCCTCAGTTATCTGATGGGGGAGGGGGGGTTGCTCTTCCTGGCCTCCTTGGGCACCTCGCCTCTGTGGATGAGCCCAGCCATCCCTTCATCCATCAGCTTCTCAAACCCTTCTTGACCCTGGGCTCTCGATCTGGTGGCAGGAGACTAGGGAAGGGAATGAATTATTCAGTGCCTACTGTGCACCAGGCCCTGGGCTAAGTGCTTTGCAAATCTGGCGAAGTAGGTGCTGGTATGATCTCCACTGAGCAGACTGAGGCAAATTGTGGCTAGTGTGTGAGGCTGGGTCTGAACTCGGGTCTAACTGACCTTGACCACAAGAGCATGGAGGAAGCCTGCCTCTGCCCAGCCCCATGTCTACTGAGTGGGCTCCTCAGAACACTGGAGCTGGGGGTGGGGTGGGCATCCAGGCCTCTGACGTATCCCGTGGACCATCCATCCATCCTTGTCTGCTTTGACAAGGGAGTGGCTGGGATCCAGCTGGGGCCATGGCCAGTGGGCCACAGGCCCCCTCAGAAAGACTGCCGTCAAGACTGCCTGCATCGTCCTCTTCTCCCACCTTGGACGCCTGGTGGCCATGCTGGCACAGCCAGGATAGGGATCTTGTGCTTGTCGCCACCAGGGTGGCGCTAACAAGTGGCAGGTGGAAACAGGTCAGCCCCCAGCCTGTGGGGGTAGAGGGTGCTGAGGCCCTGGACCTCTCATGACATCCCAGACCTTCCCTTGACAGAAAGGTAAGATCCGTGGTCAGGAACCAGAGGAGAGAGGTAGCTGTAGTCATGGAGATCAGGAAAAAACCTAGCAAGTGCCTGTCCCTGGCCTAACCCTAAATTTGTGCTAATGGAGGAGGAGCTGAAGGCCCACGTGCCTGGGTGCCCAGGCAGCCAAGGGCAGCTCTGTCTTAAAAGACCAGTAAGGGCTACGTAGCACTGCAGTCACCCATGCAGGAGGCTGGTTCAGGCCACGCCTTCCTTCCTCGAGGTTGTGGGATCAGTTATGAACAAAGCGTTTATTGTGTCAGGCACGGTTGGGATCGAAATACAAAAACCAAAGTCCCTGTTTCCAGGGGCTTACACTCATAAAGGCTGAGCTTCATTGTTGGAATAGTGACTGGGGCCTTGAGCAGGTTGGCACGTCCCATCCAAGAAACATGGCCAAGTTGATTTGATCCTGTTCCCAGGGCATCAATGGAGGGAAGGATGAGGCTTGGAGTTGGGGGTGAGGGGGAGCAGGAGTGTGGGATGCTTGGAGCAGTGGTCCCAGAAAGGACAATGAAAGTCCTGGGGATGAGAGGAGCGGCTCAGTTTAGGTAGGCCAGGGGAGGGTCCTCATATGGGCACTCCCCTAGCATCATCTTGCAGCAGACTTACTTAAGCATTGTAGATGAGTGTCCACATTTTACAGCTAAAGAAACGGAGAAACTTTGTGCCTCCTGCCCCATACCATCTCCTCCTGCTACCTCCAGGGCTCAGTTGGGTGGTCCGGCCCCAGGCCAGGGAGACTGCATTATGTCCTCACTGCTCCTGGCACTTTCTCACAAGTTCAGGGAGCCCCCTCTGGCTTTGAACCCCATTTAAGGTTCCCCTAGGCCAGCTCTGGGAGAGGGCTGACCCACCGCACCACCAGGGCAGCACCAAATAGGGAAAGAATTGCCCTGAAGATTGAAACCCTGGGAGAAGCTGCAGAGATCCCTTAAACTTGAAGTCAGGCTGCCCACCCCACCCGGGAGGACAGCAGTCAGCCTGGAGAGGTGGCAGATTCCCCTTGCCACTCAGGTGTGTGACAAAGGCTTTGGCAGGCTGGAGGCTGCCCAAGGAAGCCCCTGGTGGGGTCAGGCCTAAGTGACCTTCAGCCCCCAGCCTCCTGCAAGAAGGCAGCGGGATGCCAAGACTTGCATGGAAGCTGCTAAGTCTTTCTTACATTCATCCTTTGGGGATCATCCCATCGATCTCATTTCCTGAAGTGGGAGAGAGGGGCCAGGGCCACTCCTGTGGGCCGTTAGAGATGGAGAGAGAAGTGGGGACCCCTGAGTGCTGAGCCATACTTGGGCTCCCAGGCTGGGTGCGGGACAGAGAGGGGAGGGTATGCAAGCCTCCTGGTGAGAGCCATGGGCCCACCTTTTCCAGGGTGGAAGAAGGAAGAGGTCACTGTTGCCGGTCCATAGGGTCCATGCCCGGCTGCTCCTCAGGAAGGGGTCTGTAATTTGGGTCATCTTCAGGGGCATCGAAGATCAGCTTCCTGGATGGCCAGGGGATGAGAAGGGACATCTGGGGAAGTCCCCCACAGGTTGGGGCTTTGGGGTTGGGAGGCGGGGAGGGAGCCCCAGTGGTAAGCAGGTCCAAGCCCACCATACTCACAGGAAGCTAGGGGTGAGCAGTAGTTTCTTGCCCCCAGGCTGGTTGGGGAAGACATCTTCAAGGAAGTAATAGATGTGACCCACAGCAATCCCTGAGCAGGAGACAGCTGGCTCATTAAGTGGTCAGGCAGGGGACGGGACAAAGAAGGCTCAAGACAGCAAGTCTGGAGGGTGTGGGCACCTGGAGGCATAGCTGGGGTGGGGCCTACTGAAGGCACTGTCCCCAGACAGTGCAGGTTTGCATTGGAGCTTCATTCAGGGAAAGGGACCCTCTGCCCCGCCCCCCCACCCCGCACGATGGGATCCTGCTATCCTGGCCCCAGCACCCAGCAGAGGAGTCCCTCCAGGACTGGGTACCCCCTCCCCTTGCACCCTGTGACCCTGCCATCCCTGGTCCCAGCACCCAGCAGAGGGGTCCCTCCAGGACCGAGGAACCCCCCGCACAAATTGTGACCCTGTCATCCCTGGCCCGAGCAGAAGGGCCCCTCCAGGACAGGGGCCCCCCTCCCCCCACCCCAAGAGGCTGCTCACCCAGCAGGTCCACCAGCACCGAGTTGCCCAGGAGCAGGGAGAAGGCCATGAGCACCCAGGGCAGGAAGGGCGCTTGGAAGTTGAGGAGGCCAAAGAAGTTCATCCGAAGGTCCGGGTTCCGCCGGCTCCACACGTACACCAGCATGATGGTGAAGGCCTGGCCCAGGAAGAAGAGGCTGGCCAGGAGCCCGAAGAGCTGGGCGCTCCCGAGTCAAGGAAGGGTCCGAGCGAAGGGCGGGCCTCCCCATTTCACAAGTGAGGGAGCCCAGGACCTGGATCTTCCTGCCGTGTTACACACGCAGAACACTGGGCTCGGGTTCAAATCCAGCCTCAGATCCTTCCTGGCTGGGCAACGCTGCCTGCCTCCATTTCCCCAGCTCCAAAATGGAGATGGCGCTAGCAGAATAATCTTCACAAAGGCTGTCTGCCTGCATTAGTCACTTTTGTTTTTTGGCCTCAGTTTCGCCATGTGTCCACTAAGTGGGCTCACCTCAGGGGTCTCAAAGGCGGTGTGGGTCGCGCCTGCAACTGTGGGGCTGGGAGGATTGGGCAAATGGAAGCAAAGATGATTCAAAATCCACGCCTCCTGTTTCCACAGCCTGCCGCAGGCCAGAGCTCACTGCCACAGGCCTTCCCTTGCCTGGCACCCGAGGCCCTCTGGGGCGGGGTGCTGGTGGACCTTGGCAGCCCTGCGAGCAGCACCTTTCAGCCCTTCCAAAGGGACAGGCCCCTCGTCACCCTTTCCTCAGCTCAGATCGTTGTTTTGGGAAGGGCAGAGAGGTGCCAGGGACTCTGGGCACGGAGGTGCCCTCCCCTGGTACACCTGTAACCTCCAGTCTGTAGAAGGGTCTAAGCAGGGCCCTGTAGGGCATGTCGTGGAAGGCACTAGAACCCAGGCCTTTCCCCACCCAGCACCCGGTGGGAGGAATGGGGTAGGAAGGATACCGTCATGAGGACTCCCCCGAAGAGAAACATGAAGACAAAATCCGCCGTCCGTCCCCGGAAAGACCCTTCCTCCAGCATGCGGCAGTACCTGTACCTAGGGGCACTATCGGAAACATCCCAACCGGACAGTCTGGAGGGGGGTAGGCAGCTGCAAAGGCCTGGCTGCTGGAACTAACGCCCTCTCCCGGCCCCGGCCCCTTCCTGAGGATCTCACCGAGAACACCCGCTCCTGGAGGATGGGAGGGGGCCCCTCCGTCCCGCTCTCCCCCCAGGCCCAGTCACCCAGGAGGGGCTGAAGGGGGCACTGAGTCTGGTCTGCACCAGTCCGTCCCTCCTTCTCTGACGCTGTGACCATGGGGCGCCCGAGGGTCTTGGCTCTGTCCGGCTTGGGCGGGGGGGGGGGGGGGGGGGGGGAGGCCAAGGGGGAGGGGGGCCCTCCCCGACCCCCCTCCCTCTCCCCTGACCTTGACCCTGGCCAGTCACCTGGAACTTCCTGAAGATGAGGTCCGGGTTGAAGTAAAGCTGGAAAGGGCTGATGAGCTCCAGCTGCTGCGGGGACACGACAAAGACCCCCTGGGGGACAGGCCAGGCAGGCCGGGGTGGGGCCTGGGGGGAGGGGACGTGGGGATGGGGGCGGGGGTCATCCTGGGGACTGTGGGGGAGCGGACAGGAAGACCTGGGATCTGGGGGTGTAAGGGAGGGGACAGGGGGTCATACCAGACTGTGGGGGAGGGGACGGGGGGGGTCACGGGACTGTGGGAGAGGGGA
>NW_020954790.1:1615862-1636312 GCF_900497805.2 Vombatus ursinus
AAGGGACTGTGGGGGAGGGGACGAGAAGACCCGGAGTATGGGGGAGGAAACTGTGAGAACCGCAGGTTGGGGGCCACGCGGGGCTCGGGGGAGCGAGGGTCGCGAAGTGGGGGGTCAGTCTCGGGTGAGGGACCCCCGGGGCAGGGCCTCACCACTGCCGCGGTGGTCAGCACGCAGGCCGCCGTGTACGCGCGCGTCACCGCCGGCACTTGCCAGAACTCGGCCGCCAGGCCCCGCTGCGCCATCTCTGCCCCCGCTGCCGCTGCCCTGGCCGGTGCCTCCTGCAGCCTCCTGTACCTTTAACGGAGCCACGCCCCCGTCCCGGCCAGCTGGCCAATCCACGAACAAGAAGGGAACACGCCCTCCCCCCGCCTTGGTGGTGATTAGCCAATGGGCACTAGAGGAGTGGAACTCGTCCCGCCCTAGACATAAATGGACCAACGCAGAGAAGCTTAGATACAGGACGCCCCGCCCCTTGCGTGACGCGCTCTTTGGCCAATCCGAAGCTATCCCACACAAAGATTACTTTCGCACGGGAATGATTGTGGCAGCCAATCAGAGGGCGAAATAGGCTAAGGGGGTGGGATCTGGGAGTCCAGGGCCAATCAAAGGTGGGTAGAGTGGCTTGAGTGAATCCAGTGACTGGAGATGGAAAGGCATGAATGGAGGGCAGGGTGGCCAATCAGCAGGTGGCGTAGGGCGAGCTCTTGGAAAAATGAACCCATAAGAGCAGGGAGCGTAAAGTGGTCGGGCGACTGGCAGTTGAGCAGACCAATGAAAGCAGGTTGCGTGGAACTGGGAGCCTGCGGAGGGCCCCAAGAGGGCGGGCGTCATGAGCCGGATGGCCAGAGTGAGAAACTCACGTGGGGATGAAAACATGAGTGGGGGGAGGAGGACCAGGAAGGAGCCAATAGGGAAGAGCCTATGGGGGGGCGGGTCCACCCAATGAACGCCTCTTGTGTGGGAGAATAGGAAAGACCCACCTGCCCTGGTGGGGTAGGGCCCACCGCCAAGAAGGCCAGTAGGGTGAGGGGGCACCCACAGGCGGGCTGTGGCCAACGGGGTTATGTGAGACAGGCTCGGGAATCCCCCCCCCCACCTTTACTCTCCCTCCCCTATTCCTCCTGTTGGGGCTGGGTGGGGGTCGGGATGCCAAGACTGCCATAGCACGGGCTTGCCTAGGCGAGCCTGAGGCTGGACCATTGGAAGCTGGTGGAGTAGCTGTTTCCATCTCCAGTGGTGACGTCACGCCCGAGAGCCCTGGGCTCCGGAGGTGGTGATTCCTTCAGGAACCACAAGGTCTATGGAAGCCCAAGCCGAGGCTGGCTGGGTAGAAGACAAAGGCAAGGCCCCCGAGTTGGCCTTACAGTATGTTCTACCCTTGTGTTCATTTATACCTAAGAATCTTTTCTAGTGGAGGAAACAAATAATCCCTTACCTGATATTTTGTGTACTGAGACCCTTTTCTGGAAGGGATCTCGTTTATCACGACTCCGGTCTGAACTTTGTTTTAAAGAATGTCCTCAAATTTCTACGCTGCAGTAGAGGCACAGTTGTTGAGGTCTAGGGGTGAAGGGAACCCCAAAATTCAAGGACAAGTGATGCAGGTCCTCGAATGAATTGGATCTAAGCCTTCTTTCAGCCTAAGACCCGGTTTATTAGCACACCAGTTGAGGTGAGCAAGGTTCCTAGTGAGTCTGTGCCACTGGCCAGGTTTTAAGAATCTGAGCCTTTGTAATGAGGACTCTGTAATCTAATGGGGGGCAAGATGGACTCATATACAGAGACTGTGGGAAGATCTGGATGTGATCAAGGAGTGACCAATAGCTTGGGTAACTGAGAGGGAACAGAGAAGGACCTGGAAGGACTGAGTGCCCCAGGCAAATGCTAGGGACCTGGGCCACTTGGAAGGGGGCTAATTGAAGGTGGGACTTGGTCAGCGGTGATCTGGAGGTAACAGACGATGAAGGGTTGGGCTAAGTTAGAGGGAACAGAATTAGAGTTTGGAGCAGGGTCACAGCCACAATGCAAGGACAGTTGAAAGGATCATAGCCTCAGGCGAATGCCAGGGACCTGGGCCATGGGAAAGTCCAGGGCCTCTTAGGGGTCCATCATTAGCGCCCCATCGCTATGGACCCCTCCAACAAAGTAGAAGAGCAGCCCGACATCCCCCTGGAGCTTTTAGAGGTCAGGCTCCCCAGTGGATGCACTCAGTGTGCAGTGTCCAGAGCCAGAGCCCTTTTTTGGGGGAAGGGACCCCCAGGACCATGTGTTTCAAACTCAAGGTGACTTGAAGGACAGTGGTGTCTTCAACATAAATTGGACCTTTGAAGGCGAAATTGGGCCTTTGAGGGAAGGGCTGGGTCAAGGAACGAAACCTGGATGGGCTTGTAGGTCTGATGGGGAAGGAGAAAAGAAACAGCAGGGAGGGAGGGGGGAATGTGCAAGTTGGAGGAGCGCTGAGGAGAAGAGCATCGTGTGGCTGGGCTGGAGGCAGGGTTTTGGAGGAGACACTGAGGAATGGGAATAATCTCTAGGTTCAGGTTTGACTTCCAACTTCTGTGAGGAGACCCTGAAAGGAGAGGAGGAGGAGGAGGAGAATCAAGAAGGAGGAAGGTCCTCAGGAGAGGGAGGACTCAGAGAGAGGGCGGATTCCCAGCGGAGCCTTGAGTCCAGCTGCCACAACAAGGGGTCATCCTCCTTCTGTTAAATCTCCAGGCAGGGGGTGCCCTGCCCCAAGCAACCTCCCCTTCAGCTTAAATTGGACTGTGCAATTTCCCCTCATTGCTCTTGGCTCTGCCCACTGGGCTTCAGCACCCATCTCCCTCCCCTGCCATCTCACCCTGGACCCTTCCTCCCTTTTCCCATCAGTGAGTTCCTCCAGGGGTCTCCGTTCTGAGGTGGGGCTCAGGACAGCCCCTCTTCATTTCTCTCTGGCTTCACTAGGGGCTCTTAGAACTTCCCTGGATGCCCCTGCTCGTTGGCTTGGGTATTGGCATCCTCCCTGACCTCCTCCGGTGTTGTCTTTACTCATTAGATGTAAACAAAAGTGGATCACTGAGAACAGAAAAGGAAGGAAAAGGTGAACTCTTAAGAGCTTAAGTTCAGACTCAAGCCTCTTCTTGACCTAGAAACTGCCCCCAGACCGGATATGGATCTGGGTGGCTAGAGTCAGAAGACCCAAGATGCATCCAAGTGGAAGTGAGATCACCATGTACAGGAAGAAGGTGTCCTACGTGTGGGAAGCCTGACTGGGGGAATCCATGAGAGGAGAAATAGAAATGATTGTCATTGGGTGATACTTCAGACACCCGCGTAGCAAAAGGAAACGGAGTAGCAGCAGCAAACGTGAGAAGCAGAAAGTCACGGTTCTGCCAATCTCTGGCGTGTTTAGAGGCTCTCTGGAGTACGATGGGTCCAGTTCTGGGCATCCAAAGGGTTGAGGAGGAAGACTGAGCAGCTGGGAGTGTCCACAGGAGGGTGGCCATTGGGCCTGTTTACCCTCAGACTCAGGGCATGGTGGCTTTAGAGCCACAGAGGAGAGAATGGGCGATGTGTGAGGAAGAGTGGAGGGAAGAAGAGGGAACTTGAAATCGACGGCCTCTCTGGTCACGCATGGAATGAGATGTTCCTCAAGTGCTTAGCACAGTGCCTGCGCACATAGTAGGGATGCTACACATGCTTGTTCCCTCCCCTACTTAATGCCTATCCCTCTCACCTTAACCACTGATCCTAATGTCAGACACCCCAGCCATCCTAACCCTCACTCTCAACCTGCTCACCTCCCATGAGCTCCTCCTCCACCCTGCCTCAGCCACGGAGATGGTTATTACACATGAATGTAGCACCTGCAGGTTCGAGAATTCTGAAACCCCCTTATCCAGCCCTAATTGCTTACCCTACTCTTCATCTGCACCGTGACCTCTAGTATGAAAATTGTATCTTGTTCTGGTCCCCCTTAGCACCCCCTGCCCTTCCAGTCCCCTTCTAGTAAATTTTAGCAGGAAATAAGATTGCAAAGGGGAACCTGGAAGTCATGAACAAACTAGCATAATGTACAAATTGTACCCTATATTAACCAAAATTCACATCCTGGTAACATGTGCCAAATAAGGAAAAACCATCTGGGTACTGACTGTCAAGGCGTCTTGTCCTATGCTATGTAAATGTGTCCCCGGCTCCAGACCAGCAGAGCATAGAAAGGTGCGGAGAACTTGGAAGTTTTACTGATAACTTGGAGGGGATTTGGATGCATTCCTGAAGTAAGCCTGAGGTGGTGCAGAGAGCAGCTGATCTGTTTCCCCACAAGACCCTGTAAAAATGAGACCTCAAACTCCTGCCTCCCAGCCCTTTTCCACGTCCGTGGGGTCCATGCTGCACAGTGCTCCCAACGCTCCTGATCCACAGTGATGGATGGGAGTGATGCCCTCTGCTTCTCCCTCTCCCCATGATACCTGACTTCCTTCACCATCCCTCTGTCCAGCCTCTGTCTCCCTGCCCACTTTTCACCACTTTTCTCTGTGCCTGATTAAAGGCATGTGTGATTGCTGTCCTGTTTCTTGTTGCCATTCATGGTTTTCCTGGCAAGTACCCAAAGAACTGGGCATACCTGCCCCCATTTCATACTTTCACAAGTTAATCATCGATTCATCTCCACCCCTGGACCCCTCAGTTCTCTCCCAGGCCATCTCCCCTGTCCTTGCTGCTCTCTCCAATTCAATTCTACCCCATCCTCTTCTCTTGAATCCCTCACCCCATTATGTCCCCGATTATGCCCAGCTGAGCCTCAGCTTTGGATCACTCTTAAACATGCTGCTGAACGAAGGTGGAAAAAGTCATGCAGCCATTCGGGCTGGGTCCACTACCGATGTATGTTCCTGGGTCCTCGGTGCAGCTCAGCAGCCCTCCTACACCTCCCTCACCAGCTCACTCTCTCACCCTCCTCAGTGGCTCTTAAGAACCTCATCTCTCCTTAAACCTCCTGTGGCTCCCCTTCCTCCCCCTCTCAGCTGAGCCCCTGCCTCATATTTTACAGAAAAAATTGAGGGACAGCTAGGTGATACAGTGGATAGAGCACCAGCCCTGGATTCAGGAGGACCTGAGTTCAAATGTGACCTCAGACACATAACACTTACTAGCTGTGTGACCGTGGGCAAGTCACTTAACCCTATTGCCTAGCCAAAACAAACAAACAAACAAAAAAAACAAACAAAAAAAAATTGAGGCTGTTCCCCAAGAGTTCTCTCTCTCCCCTCATCATCATCTCCCTTCACTCAGGTGCTTTCTGCCCCTCTCTCCCCCATCATCCCATATAACACAATGCAGTGGTCTCACCCCTGACCAAGACTAACCCCTCTACTTGCTTAAATCATCCCGTTCTATCCCAAGTCCCCTAATAGATTGGCCCCTCTGTCATCCCCACTCTCCCTTATTTTCAATCTCTCCTTGTCTACTGGCTCCTTCCCTACTGCCTACAAACTTGCTCATGTCTCCCCCATCCTGAAAAAAAAAAAAACCCTCACTTGTCTCTTCCATCTCTGGTATTATTCTATATCTCTTCTGCCCTTTGTGGCTAAACTCCTTGAAAAGGCTTTTTACAATGTGCCTGCACTTCTCCTCTCGTTCTCTTCTTTTTAAAAATTTTACTTATTTGTTTTTAGTTCTCAACATTCACTTCCATGAGATTTTGAGTTCTAAATTTTTCCCTCTTCACAAGATGGCGTGCAATCTGATATTAAGCATATCTCCACATTAGTTATGTTGTAAAGAAGAATTAGAACCAAAGGGAAAAACCACGAGAAAGAACACCCTCCCCCCCCAAAAAGAGCAAATCGTCTGCTTCGATCTGTTCAGACTCCAGAGTTCTTTCTCTGGATGTGGACGGCATTTTCCGTCACGAGTCTTGGAGTTGTCTTAGATCCTTGTATTGCTGAGAAGAGGTGAGTCATTCACAGTTGATTATCACCTGATGTTGCTGATACTGTGTACAGTGTTTTCCTGGTTCTGCTCATTTCATTTTGCATCAGTTTGTACAAGTCTTTCCAGGTTTTTTGGAAATCTGCCTGTTCATCGTTTCTTATTTGCACAATAGTATTCCATTACATCCATATACCACACCTTGTTCAGCCATTCCCCAATTGATGGGCATCCCCTCAATTTCCAATTCTTTGCCACCACAGAAAGAGCTGCCATAAATATTTTTGTACATATAGGTCCTTTTCCTTTTTTTTAAATCTCTTTGGGATACAGACCTAGTGGTGGTATTGTTGGGTCAAAGGGTATGCACAGTTTTATAGCCCTTTGGGTATAGTTCCAAATTGCTCTCCAGAAAGGTTGGATCAGTTCACAACTCCACCAACAATGCATTAGTGTTCCAGTTTTTCCACATCTTCCCCAATATTTATCATTTCACTCTCCTCTTAACTCCTCACAATCTGTCTTCTGACCTCATTCCACCAAAACTGCTCTTTCCAAAGTCTTTCCAAAGTGATCTCTTAGTTGCCCAAATCCAAGGGCCTTTTCTCAGTCCTTATTCTCCCTGACCTCTCTATAGCCTTTCACAGTGCGGATCACTTTCTTCTCTGGGATATTTTCTTCTTAGGTTTTTAAGACACTGAAAAGGGAATAAACATTTTTATGGTGCCTACTATGTGCCAGGCACTATTCCAAGTGCTTTACAAATATCTCCTTTGATTCTCCTTTGGTTTGAATTCTTGCGTTTTCAGTGATAGATACATTCTGCCTGAATTCCTTTTATTTCAGTCAAGTTTTATTGGGGCTTTAAAAAATGTTACCCTCCCATGAGTCCTTGAGAGATCTCTTCCTTGTATTAATTAAGCAAAATAAACTAACACACTGACCATATAGAAAAGGTATGCCTCACATGGCTAATGTGGAAATATGTGTTGCATGACTTTGCATAATTGAGATCATATTGCTTGCCTTCTTAATGGGTGAGGGAGAGGCTAAAGGAAGGGAGAGAATTTGGAACTTGAAATACTAAAAAAAAAAAAAGATGGTAAAAAAAATAGAATTTTAAAAAAATCTACATGTCATTCCACACCCATAGAGCACCATGTCTCTGTCAGAAGTATATTTCAGGGACTGAATCCTTCCCTGGCTCATAGATCATTGTTCTAGAGCTGGAAGGGACATGAGAGACCACCTGGTCCAAGCCCCTCATTTTACAGATGTAGAAACTGAGGCCCACTGAGGTCAGCTGAGCCTAGATGCTCTGGCTTCAAAATCACCACACTCTGCTGCCTGCCAGGAGAAGCCAGTAGGTCATACATGTGGAAATGTTCACCAGTTGGAGGAAATTCATTCCTCTGGCCTTAACTTCATAAAGTTTCTCTCCAATATGAACAGGTTCCCATAAAGTTGCCCTTGCTGAAGAAGGCCACTCTACTCTCCCGTGGCCATCTCAGCCAATACCAGAGACCCAAAAAGGTTCCCAGGAGTCAATCCTCTCAGCTCCGCAGCTCTGGCATTCTGATTGGGGGCTACCTGTCCTCGTCCATTTTTTCAGGAAGGCCCCAGCCATGTTTTACTTCACTCTTTCCTCCCTGCCATCTTCTCAATGGCTCAGACAATTCCCACATGGCCCCACACACCATCCCCATGACTTTGAGGACCAGAGGGCCTTTCTTTGGCCACTCCCCTTCTATCTTACCTCATTATAAGGCCCTTGAGGCGGGGCTATCTTTCCTTTTATATCCCCAGTACAGCATTTAGCATGTGGTCAATGATTAATGGTTTTTGTTTTGTTTTGCCCACTTATCCATCCATCCATTCAGGCTATCCCACAATCATATGTTTTTTTTCCTGCTGAATGACTCCTACAATGGGAAGTAAGGGATGAGGTTCTGTTGAAAGCCATCCCACATTCATTACATTTGTAAGTTTTCTCCTCAGTGTGAATCCTGTGATGGGAAGTAAGTTCTGATTTAAGGGAGAAGGCCTTCCCCCATTCTTGACATTCATGAAGTTTCTCTCTAATATGAATTCTCTGATGACAGGTGAGTTTTGTTTTATGGACAAAGGCCTTGCCACATTCATTACATTCATATGGTTCCCCCTCAGTTTGAATGCAGTGGTGGGAAGTAAGTTCTGACCTATAGAAGAAAGCCTACCTACATTCATTAGGTTTGTAAGGTTTTTCTCCAGGATGACTTCTCTGATGATAAATTCTGTTTTCTGGCCAAAGGCTATTCAGTACATTTATGTGGTTTCTTTCCAGTATGACTCCTCTATTGGGAACTCAGGGATGAGCTGCAGGTGAATCCCCTCCCATATTCATTACACTGTTGTTGGGTTTTTTTGTTTGTTTGTTTTAGGCAACTGGGGTTAAGTGACTTGCCCTGGGTCACACAGCTAGTAAGTGTCAAGTGTTTGGTCTGAGGTCGCTTTGAACTCAGGTCCTCCTGACTTCAGGGCCGGTGCTCTGTCCACTGCGCCACCTAGCCGCCGCCCCATATTCATTACATTCAAAATGTTCTTCATTATGAATTATCTGATGTCTAGTAAGTTCAGCCGTCAGGCAGAAGGTTTTCCCACATTAATTACATTCATAAGGTTTCTTGCCAGTACGAATCTGGTAACGACAAGTGAGGGATGAGATCCAATTGCTGGCCTTCCCACATTCATGAGCTTCATATAGTTTCTGTCCAGGATGAACACTCTGATATTCAATAAGTCCTGCCCACAGGTGGAAGCCCTTCTGACAGTCACTCCATGGGTAAGATTTCTTTCCAGTGTGAATCCTGTGATGGCATGTAAGGGATGAGCTGCAATTGGTGGCCTTCCCACGTTCCACATATTTATGTTGCTTTTTCCAGTCTGGTGGACAGAAATGAATGAACTGTGACTGAAGCCTTTATCACATTCATGCTTGTAAGCAACAAAAGTAGCTACTTGGAATCGACTGTATTACATTTACTTGACTCCGAGCTTCTGAGTCTTTCTCCCAGAGATACTTTGTGTGAAGGGAACAGTTGGCCCTGGATTGCCACTTCTATCCCACGTGTTGCCTTCAGGGCCTGTGGCCTGGCTGGAGATTTCCTCTTGGGTGAATTTCCCCATTGCTCTATATCCTCTGTGACCTGGCATTACATCCCTCAGAGTCACTCAGGCTGGATATGCAGGGACAATCCATCGTGAGTCCCCCTAAGGATGGATGTTCTAAAGGAATGCTCTGCTTGGAGGTGACTCCTTGGTCCCAGGCCTTGTCTCCCAATCTGAAAGACACAGCGATGGCAAATTTCCCCTGTACTCACCACTGTATATAATTAGTCCCACTTCCTGGCTCTTCCATCAAATGAAATGCAAGTTAGATACTGCCACATTCCATCAGTATCATCTCTGGTTTATAGAAAGCTTTCCCACAGATCCCTACACTGAGGGAAGACTTGCCTATACAACTTTTCAGGAGCAGAGTTGACACTCCATGTTTGGGAGATATTTTGTATTTACTTGGCTTTTCCCTGCCTTTTTTTTCCCCCTTCAAATGAGTTAGGATGAATTGATAAATAGTCAAAGGATATGAACAGGCAGTTTTCAGAGGAAGGAATTAAAGTTAGCTATAGTCATATGGAAAATTGCTGTAAATCACTATTGATTAGAGAAATGCAAATTAAAATGACTTTGAGGAACCACCTCACACTTATCAGATTGGCTAACATGACAAAACAGGAGAATGATAAATGTTGGAGGGGATGTGGGAAAACTGGGACAGTAATGGTGGAGTTGTGGGGTACTCAATGTTGGTGGAGTTGTGAACTGATCCAACTATTCTGGAGAGTAATTTGGAACTATGCCTAAAGGGTTTTAAAATTTTGCATACCCTTTGATTCAGCAATACTACTGCTAGGTCTATATCCCAAAGAGGTGTGTGTGTGTGTATGTGTGTGTGTGAGAGAGAGAGAGACAGAGAGAGTGAGAGAGAGAGAGAGAGAGAGAACTATTTTTACAAAAATATTTATAGCAGCTCTTTGTGGTAGCCAAGAATTGGAAACCAAAGGGATGTCCATCAACTGGGGAATGGTTGAACAAGTTGTGGTGTATGATTGTAATGGAATATTACTGTGCTGTAAGAAATGACAAGCAGGATGATTAAAAAACAAAAAAACAACCTGGAAAGACTTAACACAAACTGGTACAAAGTGAAGTGAGCAGAACTAGGACGACATTGTATCCTTGCACACAGTAACAGCAACATTGTAGCAATGATCAACTGCAAATGACTTAGCTCCTCCCAGCGATACAATGATCCAAGACACCCCATACTGTCTGCCTCTAGAGAAAGAACTGATACGTTATCTGAATGTAGACTGAAGTATATTATTTCTTTCTCTTTTCTTCTTTCCTTCCTTACTTTCTTCTTTTCTTTCCCTCTTCTTGCACAAAATGACTGAGATGGAAACGTTTCACATGATTGCACATGTATAACCTGTATCAGATTACTTACCATCTCAGGGATGGGGGAGGGGAGGGACAGAGGGATTGAATTTGGAACCTAGAATGTAAAAAAATAACAAATGTTAAAAATTGTTTTTATATGTAATTAGGAGAAAAATATCATTTGAAAATAAAATGAAACAAATGAGTTAGGGTTACTTTGGGAATCCACAGAAAATAATTGAAAAGAGAAACTTAATACATAGTCTTATTCATATTGTTTTCCACATTTAGGGGCAACTGTCCCCTAAATGGGGCAGGTAGGGGCACCACAGTGCACAGAGCACCGACCCAGAGTCAGGAAGACTCCTCCTCCTGGGTTCAAATCTGGCCTCAGACACTTACTGGCTGGGTGACCCTGGGCAAGTCACCTAACTTTGTCTCAGTTCCTCATCTTAAAATGAGCTGGAGAAGGAAATGGCAAACCACTTAAATATCCTTGCCAAGAAAACTCCAAATGGGAGAAGGGGCAGATATAATCTCAGAAGCCACATAATCCAGTTTTACAAAGCAAAGCCCTTCCACCTGAAAACAGGAGGAAGAGTGGGGGCCACCCCTCCCAAATCCCAGTAAACAGACCATCTATACCCGAGAGCTCCCACAGTGCACACTGAGCAAAGACACAGAGACACTTGCCTGGCCTGATTCTTCATCCCAGGGCAGCCTGGGGGCCTCAACTGCAGGGTTCCTGTAGTTCTCCAGCATTACCTCGAGGTAAAGGTGCTTCTGAGGCGGGCCCAGATGCCCCCACTCCTCTGGGGTGGTTGTGGCCATGTCCTTGAAGGCCAGTGACTCCTGAGACACCAAAGACCAGCCCTAGCTCTGTACCTGTGTGACCTTAGGGCAGTTCCCATGTCCTCCTCTGTAAAATGGGGGAGGAGTTACCCTGGACAATACCTCAGAGCAGGTCCTTCACATTCAGGTGTAAGGATGGGATGGTAAGGAATCTGATACAGGTTATACATGTGTAATCATGTAAAGCATTTCCGTCTCAGTCATTTTGTGCAAGAAGATTGAAAGAAAAGAAGAAAGGAAGGAAAGAAGAAAAGAGAAAGAAATAATGTACTTCAGTCTACATTCAAGATAAGGACATAAGAGACCCACAGCCCTACCACTCCTCACAGAGATGACCTAAGTGTGAACAAGGCACATGATACTGAATCCACCAAGAATTCAATCAAAGGCATTACGCTAAGCATGAGCTCTCTAGGTAATCTGGGGAGCGGGGAAGACTGGGCTATGCCCTGTGGGTCTTACCTGAGTGTCTGGCCCAACCTTGACAACCTCCCCCTCTCCCCCTACCAGAGACTGACCTTGTGAACCCTGGAGGTCTGGAGGCTGAGGCAGAAGCTGTGAATGCTGTGTGTGCCCAGGTGGGATGGACCCTTTGTACCAACGCCCATTTCTAGATGCTGATTGAGTCTGGCTGACTCAGACAGATATCAGGGATAGTGTGTATTGAGGGGAGCCCACCAGTGGGGGCATCAGAAGGCTACTGGCTTCTCAAGTAAAACCCTTTCTTTGTGGGCTCACCATGAGGATTTCTCTTATTCTCCATGTTGTTGTTCAGTCGTTTTTTGGCTGTGTCTGACTGTGATCTCACTGGGGGATTCCTTGGCAGAGATACTGGAGGGGTTTGCCATTTCCTTTTTCAATCCATTTTACAGATGAAGAAACTGAGGAAAACAGGGTGAAGTGACTTGCCTGGGGTCACACAGCTAGTACAAGTCTGAGGCTAGATTTGAATTCAGGCCTCTTGGCTTCAGGCCCAGCGTTCTCTCCACTGTTATCCACTAACCCTAAATGTGCCACCAAGCTTCCCATTTCTTATTTTAACAATGAGGAAGTAGAGAAAATGGAATGGATGAGAATAATGATAGCCAACGTTTATAGAGGGCCTACTGTGTGTCAGGCACTGGGCTAAGCGCTTTACAATGATCACCTTGTTGGATCCTTGCCACAACTCTGGGAGGAAGCAAGCGCTGTGGTGAAGTGACATTCCCAGGGTGACCCAGCTAGTAAAGGTCTGAGGTCAGATTTGAATTCAGGTCTTCCTGATTCCAGACCTAGGCTTCTCTTGCAGCTGGATCTGTGCCTGGTCACAAGATCAGTTAGGATCAGAGCTGAGACTCAATCTCAGGCCTTCTGCTGCTAGCCAACTGCTTTGCCCCTATCAGCCTCAGTTTCCTCATCTGTAAAAAGGGGACAACAATAGCATCTCTCTCCTGGGTGGTAGTAAGGACCCATCACCATTCTCAGGGCTCCATTGCTCAGCCCACTAACCTGGGTGGGGGGGCAGGCCCTAGGACCCATTATGTCACCCATGGAAGGGTCACTCCTCTGGGAGAGCTGGAGGGCATGAGCCCCACCCGAGGCTTCAAGAGGTGGAGCCTCACCCTCCCTTGTCTCTGGGCCTAGGGACACGTTCCTTCCTCTTCCTGGGCCTCTTCAGCTCTAAGCCATGGACAACAGATGTAGGTCTGGAGGCAGACTCCGTGGTGACCCCTGGGTCACTGGGACTGACCCCCCCCCAACCCTAACCCACCTGACCCCTGTGGTGATCCTAGAACTGACCCTCTACTTGACCCTTAAGTGACCCTAGTGACAGACCACCACCTGACCCCTGAATGACCCTGGTGGGGCTGGGACTGACCCCCCCACACCTGACCCCTGTGGTGACCCTGGAACTGACCCTCAACCTGACCCCTGAGTGATGCTGGGCCTGACCCCCCCCACCTGATCCCTGTGGTGACCCTGGAAGTGACCCTCTACCTGACCCTTAAGTGACCCCAGTGACTGACCCCTGAATGACCCGGTTAGAAATATGCTTGACACCTAAAATTTAGTATCAAGAAAGTTTATTACAGAGAATGTCCAGAGGATTAGACGTTTCTGGCCAGAAGCGGGCTCCACCCCTCTTAGGGAGGGATGGGCCCTGAGTGCAAGGGCAAGCTTGGTTTTATACGTTCAAATTCAGTGTGAAACCTCCCAGGCCCAGATTGGTCCATGCCTTCCTGGGTTACACCCCTCCTTACATGTTTCCCTTTGATATGCTCAAGTATGTTCCCCCTCCCTTGGTCATACATCCCATGACTCGTTAATGAGGCTCTAATTTTATGTGGGGTGTGTCAGATAATAGTAATGAAGTTCATTAAGCAGGCGCACTAACATTTCTCAGGTGTCCTCAGGTTGACCCTAACTGGTCTGAGCTGGCTCGACCTTATCTTGAATTTGGAGTCTTTTTAGAGCCATCAACTTACTTCTTTTTGGTTAAGCCCTCGCCCACCTATGGTGTCCTGCTTCCTGGAAGTGTTCTTTAAATCTCTGCATTATTCTCTTTCTCTGTGGAAATATAACCTTTACCTGATTCTCACAACCCTGAGACTGACCCTGCACCTGACCCCCGTGGTGACCTCGGGGAATGACCCCATATTGATGGGGTTGGGATCTGGGCCCCAGAAAGGAAAAACCCGGGACTTTCCCACATGACCAAATCTCTGGCCTTCCCCTGAGGCCATAATCCCATCAACTGACCTTTCATTGTGGCTACACCCAATCTCCCCTCCATTGTTTTACCTCCCCATGGCTTGGCTCCATTCTCCCTTGGCCAAGGAGGGCCAGGTCCCAGGAGTTCTGTTCACCCCAGCTTACTGGCCACTTCTAGGTCCCTCCCACAGGCTTTCTGTATATTAGGTCCATCCTGTCTCCATTAAGATGCTCAGATTCCTAAAATCTAGCCACTGCTTAGATTCTTATAATCTAGCCACTGTAGCTTACTCATGTTTAGACTCCTTAAGAGTCTGCCCAATATGATGACAGATGTTTTAATAAACCTTGTCTTTGGCTGAAAGAAGGCTTGGGTCGAATTCTTTCAGGCAGGACCCGCTTGTTGTGATTTTGGGGTTCCAGCACCCCTGAGCCCCTAAACCGCATCAATATGACTCCCCAAAATGACCCTTGTGACCTAGAGATTGACCCTTTAGTGACTATGCTGAAGCTAAGACTGACTCTGACCACTGAGTGACCATGGTGACCATGGTAATGACCTTCCCCCCCATAGTGACCCCATGGTGACTCTGGGACTGAACTGCCCCAGGTGACTCCCCAGCGAGCCTGGGATTGACCTCCACATGACCCTTAAGTGACCCCCCCCCAAGGACTGACCCCTCCACCACCTCACCCCAGGGTGACCCCAGCATCATGTCACTCCTCTTCCTCCAAATGTCCCTTTAGGACTCCGGGAATAATGCCAACCCTGACCTCGTTCTGCCACCTTCTCTAGTGCAGCCCTAAGACACCTGACTTTTGACCCTCCCATCCTCAAAGTCAGGGCTCCAGACTCAGGACCCGTGGGAGAGCAGCATAGGTGATACAAGAAATAAATGCTCCTGCCTACCTGTCCCCTGCTGGTGCAGGGCAAGGCATCCTGGGAAATGTGGTTTGTACCCTAGTCATCGTGTGCACATGCCCTGGGCTCCCCTTGATCTTGGGCCCTGTCCACATTCTGCCTCCCCTCCATAAAAGTCCTCTGGGGATCCTCAGTACCCCAGGGGTGGTCTGAGCTATCCCTGTGTGGTTATCTCCCCCCACCCCAGGTTCCCAAAAGGCTGTCCTTGGGGAAAGTCCTGCCTCATTGTGCTTCCGGGGAACACTCTCTGATGGGTTAGTGGTCTCCCCACCTCTGCAAAAGTCCCTCCTTTGCCTTCCATTGACCCTGCTGCCACTGTTCAGTCAAGGGAGAGTGGTACAAAAGCAGCAGCTCTTTTTGGGGGTAACCAAAATGTGCAGCAATGGTGCTCTCAGAATCCAGAGGACTGAACATGAACTGGCCACTCCTCACATGGACTGTCCACTCCTCACATGTACTGGTCACTCCTCATACGGACTAGCCACTCATCTCCTGCCTTTGGGGAGATGGACTGAAAGTTCAGGCAGATAGAGGGGAAGAGGGCAGACAGAAAGGAGAACAGGGACAGAGAGACAGATATCTGGGGCATGGCCAATGTGGGAATGGGTTTTGTTTGTGATGAGAATTTTCTTTTTCATTTTAGGGTGGGTTTTTCCTTTTGGTTCCGAGGGTGGGGGTGGTGAGGATAGTGGGACCAATTATAATTAAGTGTAAAATTAATAGCTTTGGTGTTATTTTCTTTCCGTTGTGAATGACAGGTCAAGCCACCATTTGGGGGTTTCTTGGCACAGATACTGGAATGGTTTGCCATTTCTTTGTCCAGCTCACAAACAGGGTGAAGTTGACAAGGGTTTCATTCAGTTTCAGAAGCCGAGATCTTTTGTCCCTTTTCCCTTTGCCCCTTTTTGCCAAAAGGAAAACCCTTAAATTTTTAGATTCCCCCTACCTCCCTCCCAAAGCCTGGCCTAGCGTTTTAATGTTATTCAGATGTGCTTTCCTCCCTCGCCCTAAAAAGAACCTGGCTCCTGTTTGTCTCTCTTTATCTCCCTTTGAAAGCAAACTTTTACTTTCTAGTTCCCTTCATTATCTATTTTCATTGTTTATTCAAAGGAATTGCCACCTGGACCCTTTTTCCCAACCACCTGCCCCCTTCAACTGGCCTTTCATTGTGGCTACACCCAATCTCCCCTCCATTGTTTTACCTTCCTATGGCCCCGGGCCATTTCCCACCCTTAATTCTAGCTAGGCACCACAAGGTCCAGGACCCAGGAGTTCTGTTCACCCCAGCTTACTAGCCACTCCGATCCAGATCTCCCTAAGCCCTTCCTCCCGTCACCCCAAACTACTTGGTCACTCCTAGATCCCTCCCACAGTCTGTTTGTATTTAAGTTTCACCTTTGCCCCCATTCAGATGCTGAAAATCTCTCAAGCCTAGAGGCTGAGGTTTTGTCATGCCCGCTCATCCTTATGGGCGTCACCTGGCCTCCCCCATTCAGACGCTGAGTTTTCCTCATGCCCAAAAGGCTGAGACTGTCTCATGCCCGCTTGTCCTCACGGGCATCACCTGGCCTATATATGCTTTATCTTTAATAAACTTTTTCTCTGGCTGGAAGAAGATTTGGGTTGAATTCATTCAGGCAGACCTGGCACCGCGATCTTGGGGTGCCTCTGTGCATCTAGGAGCACCCCAGAACCTCTACACCTCTTCAGAGTGACTTGCCCAGGGTCACACAGCTGGGGGGTGCTCCATCCATTGCAGCACCACCTAGCTGCCCCACCCTCAAATTAATAGATGCATTTTTTTTTTTAAAGTAAAACACTGAGCCAGTTTCTGAGGGATATGGGCTGCCCGTCACCCAGTAGCGCCCTTCCTTTCTTGCTATCCATGCAATTTATGTTTTGTGTTTCCTTTTTCCCATTTTGGGGCATCATTCTCACTCCCCTCCCTCTCCTCTCCCGCTGCTGGTCAAAGGTATGTCCTTGCAGTTGCCGCCTTCTCTGCCCCCTCAGGCTTGCTTCCAGTCTGCGGCTGGCCATCGTTGAGTGTTTGTACACCTGTGTCCTTTTCCTCCCTCTTGGTTCTTCTGGGCTTAGGCTTGGAGCCGTATCGCTAAGCCTCAGCCCAGCCGCTGGTCCTGGCGCTCAGGAACTTTCTGGCCCAGTTCCCGCTTGCTGGCTGTTTTCCCACATTTCCTGCATCTTTACCAGTCTGATGAGTGGGAGTAGCTGCAATTTGCCTTTTGCTTGTTCTTTGGGATCAAGGGAATAATTACATCAAGTTGTTGATGACCTGCCTGTTCCTGACCCTTAGTCATTTACCTCTGGGGGTAGCTATCTGCACAACTGCAGGAGTGCAGGAGGAAGGCCCCACACATGTTGGGAGGTATGATGGGAGAACACGGATGACAGGGTTGGAGAAGGGTGAGCTCTGCCCTAACAAAGAGATCTAGCAAAGCCTAACCCTAAATACACATTGAGAGGGAATGGGCCCTACCTAGCTGGTTGATGGAATCATGGAAACGAAGGAGCAGACAACAGAAGTAATGAGTTATGAGTGTACTTAATGCCTTGTCATCCCTATGTGAAGTACAAACAATCGGGAGAGCAGCTGGCCATTGGCTAAAAAAAAGTGTGGCCTGGGCAGTCTAAGAATGCCCGGCAAGGAGCAGACATACACTCGCCGTGGAGCTAGACAGTAAGAGCAGGCCCAGGTAGGGCAACCCCTTCCAGCAGAGAAGCTGTGTCCAAGGAGAAGCCCTGTGAGGACCTAATGATCAAAGATAGGACCTGAGGCGCCCCTCCTCCCCGCCCCTCTCCCTCCCCCTGCTGTCCCCCTTCCCTCTTTCTGTCCCCTCTTCTTCCTCTCATGTCCCTCTCTTCTTTCCTCCTCCCCCTCTCTCCCCTCATGTCCACATGAAACTCCCTACAAGTGGCCCTTACTACCACGGTGAGGTCTAGAGGTTAGGCATCCTGGAATCCCAAAATCACGACATGTGGGTCCTGCCTGAAAGAATTCGACTCAAGCCTTCTTGCAGCCAAAAACAAGGTTTATTGAAGATTTGCCATATTAGCCAGACTCTTAAGGAATCTGAGCATCTATGGGCCATTGGCTAGATTTTGAAAATCTGAGCAATGGCTAGATTCTAAGAATCAGAGCATCTTAATAGAGACAAGATGGATCTTATATACAGAAAGAGTGTGGGAGGGATCTAGGAGTGGCCAAGTAGGCTGGGGTGAACAGAACTCCTGGGACCTGGACTTCCCAGGCCAAGGGAGAATGGAGCCTAACTAGGAGTAAGGGTGGGAAATGGCCGGGGGCCAGACATAGGGAGGTAAAACAATGGAGGGGAGATTGGGTGTAGCCACAATGAAAGGTCAGTTGATGGGATTATAGCCTCAGGGGAAGGCCAGAGATTTGATCTTGTGGGAAAGTCGAGGGTTTTTCCTTTCTGGGGCCCAGATCCCAACCCCATCAATGGTGCTCACTCTTTCCATGGTGCAGGTGACTCTAAATTTGTGCTGAGTGGATCTTAGGCAGCGTTCCCCAGATTTGGGGGGGAATGTTTTGTAGCTACTAATCATTCTACTACAGGTTTTTTTTTTTTTTTAATGAGGCAATTGGGGTTAAGTGACTTGCCTAGAGTCACACAGATAGTGAATGTTATATGTCTGAGGCCAGATTTGAACTCGGTCCTCCTGACTCCAGGGTCAGTGCTCTATCCACTGTGCCACCTAGCTGCTCCCTAATCATTCTACTATAGTATCGGCTGGCTGACTGTTAAAGGTAACTGTACCAGTGGGGGCTCGTGGGCTGTCACTTAGGAGTAATGACCCTGTGATCCTGGGGGAGCAGCCGCCCTCGTGGGGCCTCTGACGGCTCAAGGGCCAACAAGGTCAAGGCCAAGGAGGAAGAGAAAGCATTTATAGAGGGCCTACTATGCGTCAGGCACTTTTTTTTCTTTAAACAAACAGGATCTCATTTGTTCTTCACAACTGCAGGAGGGAGGAGCTGTTATTATCCCCATTTTACACTTAAAGAAATGAAGGCAAGGAGGGTCACCCAGCTTGTAAGTAACAGATGGCATCTGACCCCAGGTCCTACTACCCCTCCACTCCCCATCACACTGCAGAATTTGCCCCCATTGAGCCCCAAAGGATATTTGTACCCCGCCCCCCACCCCCCATCCCCACCCCCACCCCCTCAGCCTGTAGCAGCCTGGTTGAGTGGGTGTGAGGGGGCAAGGGAAAGAGGAGGCGGGGAAAGGGGAAGAGGGTTGAGCATGAGTGCGCTTCCCTCCCCCTGGCCTCTGAACTACATTTCCCAGAAAGCCTTGCCTCAACCTGGCCCCTTTTCCCGCTAGGGGTTCGCGGGGGTTGATATGGAAACGAAGAGGGCGGGGCTTGTAGAAGGCGGGCTTTTTGCATGCGCTCTCTGACATCACTTCCTTTTCTTGCACCGTGACCTTGCTCCGCTTCGGAAGGGGTCAGAGGTGAGTCCGACCTCAGCCTCTGATCCCTCCCCCTCCTCCTCTTTCTGCCCCTCCCCCCTCCTCTGTCTTCTCCTCCTCTTCTCCCTTTCCAGATCTTCCTAATGGGCAATTCGGTTCATTTCCATAAACATTGATTAAATGCCTGCTGTATGCCAGGCGCTGTGCCAAGAAGCGCTGGGGACACAAAAAGGTGAAAGACAGTCCCTGCCCTCCTGGAGCTCACCGTCTAATGCAAACAATTCTATACAAAGCAAGCTCTAGACAGGACCGAGAGGGAAGAACGACCAGGGGAAGGCTTCCTGCACCAGGGGGTGGGGTTTGGTTGGGACTTAAAGGAAGCCGGGGAGATGGTAAGGGGTCAGCCAGAGGAAATGCTGTGGAGACGGGAGATGGAGGGTATTGTGGGTGGCTCAGTGGATAGAGAACAGGGTCAGGAAGACCTGAGTTCAAATCCAATCTCGGACACTTAGTAGCTTTGTGACCCTAGATAATCACTTGACCTCTATGCCTCAGTTCCCTCATCTGTAAAATGGAGATAGAGCACCTACCTTGAAAGGCTGTGTTGTAGATCCAATGAGAAAGTATTTGTAAAGCACTTAGCACAGTGCCAGGTACATAGGAGGTGCTATATAAATGTCAGCTATCATAACTAGTCAAAATAATACCAGGCAGGAAGCCAGTGTCACTAGATTGAAGAATATGTGGGGGGGATAAGGTGTAAGAAAACTGGAAAGGGAAGAGGGGGCTGGGTTATGAAGGACTTTGAATGCCAAACAGCATTTTGAATTTGCTTCTGGAGACAGTAGGGAGCCACTGAAGGTTATTGAGTAGAAGGTATCATGCTTGGTCTTGCATTTTAGGAAAATCACTTTGGTGTCTGAATGAGGGATGGAATGGAGTAGGGAGAAACTTGAGGCAAGCAGACTCCCCAGTACCTATTGCAATAGCCCGGGCTTGAGGGGTTAAGGTTCTGCACTAGCGTGGGGAGGCAGAAGAGAGAAAGGGACACATTTGGCAGATGCTGTAGAGGAAATCATCCAGAGATGCTGCAGAAGTGAAATGGACCAGAGGTGCTGCAGAGGTGAAATGGACCAGAG
>NW_020954790.1:1636322-1644983 GCF_900497805.2 Vombatus ursinus
GCAGAGGTGAAATGGACCAGAGGTGCTGCAGAGGTGAAATTGACAGGCCTTTAAAACCTTCCATAGTACCTTGTTGCCCATGGGTTAGACAAGAGGCTCCCATCACCTCTGGCTCCAGCCCAGGCTTTTTAGCTCTTTTGCCTTGTGACTAACCTTCCTGAGCTTCATGTTCCAGCCTGTTGGGTGTTCATGCCCTGCTGCCACTGCCTCCAAGATACCCACCTCTCCTCTCTGGCTCTGATAATTCTTAGATTCCTTTTTGGCTGTCTGGTCCCCTGGGTTCCTGGTGTTCTCCCTGCCTTCCACTATCTTGTTTCTACTTGTTGATGTGTCAAACTCCTTGCTACTAGATCACAGGCTTCCTGAGAAGCAGGGGATGGTTGCTGTTTGTCTTTGCTCACCCAGTACTGAGCCCAGTGGGTGAGTGTGTGCCTTGTATACAGTAGGCAACTAGTAAAGGAGAAGTGACCTCCATGGGGCACTTAGGGACACAGGAGTTTTCTGGGGACTCTAAGACAGGGCCAGGCCATCTCATGGTGGGTTCCCTTTTCCTCCCCATCTCTGCCTTTGGAAGCTTCTGTTCTCCCCTGAGAGGAGTGAGCTTGGCCAGACTCGATGGCCCTCCTTGTCCTCAAGGCTAGGACTCACCAGGTGAGGGTGAGTGTCTTTTTCCCTGCCTCCGTTTTTTCTCTTTTGATTGTGGCAGGCCAGGAACTTGAGATCCCTGGTATGAGAGCTGGCCATCCAGCTCCCTCATTTTGCATTTGGGAATACTACTGGCCCAAAGTCACCAAAGTCCCGGCAGAGGTGGGGGTTAGCCCTGAGCCTCCATTCCAGTGTCTTCCTCAATGGCCCCTGGTTCCCTTGTTGAGGTAGGTCTCCAAGTTAGTGTAAGGGTGAAGTTATGCTTCACTCGCTCACCAAAGGCCTTATACCTCTATTGAATGAGGTAATCCAAAGGCCAGACCAGGAATGACCAAGTCCTCTGTAAATTGGAGAAAATTCCCAGTGGCCTAAAGAGTCAGGCCCAAAGGCCTCTGGGTCTAGGCTAATTGGGAGCTTAGTGGAGAGCCAAAGGGCTGGGAGAGGGGCTTACTCTTGGAGAGAGGACAGGGTCCCTCTGTCTCTATCTCTCTCTGACTCTTTGCCTCTAGCATTGTCTTTGTCTTTGTCTGTTTTGTTGCCTGTCTCCGTGTCTCCATTTCTGTCTCTTTCTCTGTCTTTTTGTGTCTCTTTGCCTCTCTGTCCATCTCCCTATCTCTGTTTCTCTCTGTCTCTCTTTGCCTTTCTCTGTCTCTGTCTCTCTCAGTCTCTCTGTCTCCTTATCTCTGTCTCTTTGTCTCTCCTCTCTGTTTCTCTGTATTTCTTTATATCTGTCTCTCTTTTCCTCCTTGTCTCTATCTGCCTCTGTTTCTCTCTTTGTCTCTCTCTCTCTGTCTCTTCTATCTCTGTATCCCTCTCTTTCTCTCTGTCTCCCCATCTCTCTTTGTTCCTCTCTCTTCCCTTCTTTCTCTGTCTTCTTCTTCCTACCCCAAATGACCAGGTTATGACCTTGTGAACCTCAAAAGGACCCAGGATCCAGAGTTTCCAGACCTACCTTGTGCGTCTGTTTGTCTATCTCCACCACCCCCTGAGCAGCAGAGGCTGATCGCGGCATCTGTGTTGGGAGCTGAGAGACACAAAGGACAAACTAAATCCATCAAGGAAAGGCAGCTTCAGGGAGGGTGGCCCCCGTTCCCCCCACTTCTAGAGCCTGAGGGTCCTACAAAAGGTAGAGCATGGCTCCCACGCAGAGCCAGGTGTAGCCCAGGTTTGGGAAGCTGCTTTGTGTACCTAAAGTTCTTGCTATACTTTCTCAATAAATATCTTTTCAAGAACTCATTACCTCTGGTTGGCTGATTGTCAATTGGGATCCCACTGGTTGGGGCTTGCGAGCAGCAGTGCTGGGAACCCTGATCTTCCTGGGATGTCCCTGGACAGAAGTTGTAGCTACCTTCTGGGGATCTGGTGTGACTTGGGGGGAGTTGCCCTGGGGGGGGGGGCGTTGCTTCTGTAACACTGGCCTCATCAGACTGTCCCACAGTGACCAGGGACACTCAGACTGTATCTTAGAATATAGCAGCAGATTGCTGAGGGGCTGTCAGCCTAACAGCCCCTGTCGGGAGGGTCTGTACCTAACAGGTCTTCTGAAGAGACATGCCTGTCTTGGCTAAAGAGATGAAATGGGAGAAGACTTAGAAAAAAATGAGGAGCAGCTTCATTCCTAAGAGAATGGATATTAAATCTCCCACCTCTCTACCCCACCCCTCACCCCCTGGTTTGTGGGAAGAATAAAATAAGATAACATCTGTAAGGGCTTTGTAAACCTCCGATACTGGCTCCTGTTCTGTAATTAATCTTTAACTTAGGAAGAGAATTATTGAGGTTAGACTTGAATTGGTATCCAGAGTGAATTGAATGATGGGACTGTGTTTCCAGAAGTGAGGATGTCAACTGTAGTCACTGTGAAGGTTTCGGGGTAAATCTAATTGATCATTTTTGAAGCTATAGCTTTGTAAATAATGACTTATGGCTTTGTAATACTACTGGTTGCATTGTTAATAAATGGTATGGCCAGTACCTTTGATATTGATTTAAACGAGAGATTAGAAGGTTTGATTTGTCAAGAGTTCTAAACTTCAGCTCTTCATGGGAAAGGAGGCTTCTCCAGTTTATTAGCTATTCAATAAACTGGAGGGGGGGGGCGTCTGAGCTAATTTATTATTTAATAAGCAGCAAGTAATGAGGAAATACCAACACATGCCCCTGGATTATCCTGGAACTCCGGATGAGAGAATGAATAAAGAGAACAGTTTTGTAGTAGCGTGAGGCGTGACCATCCCACAGAGGCTACAAGTGAGTGTGATTGACCCCCAACACTGCAGGACATTTCTGTTTTATGAGGTGATAGTGCTACTAATCTTCCGTCTTTTTCCCTAAGACCACTTCCCCCCTTAAAAAAAAATCCATTTTACCAACACCTTTCATTTTCACATCTCAGTCACTTCTGGGAATACCCTTCCCATTCTCCCATTTCCAGTTTGAACCTTTCCTGGTAACAGAGAAAAGCAGATAAACAAACATAGCTGATCTAGGGACCACACCACCAGCGTATACAACATTCTGTCCTGGTAGTCCCCCACCTCTGTGACATGGAAGCCATATTTCATTGTCTGTTCTCTAGGACCATTATGGATTTTCTACTTATTGGGAGTTTGGTTTCCTTTAATCTGTTAGTTTTTGAGTACATTTTGTCCTTTTGGTTTTGAGTTTTTCACTTTGTATCTGTTCATATAACTTTTCCCATGTTTATTTGAATCCCTCAGAAAAATTTTTAAGTGCCACCATTTTCCTGTCTAGGCTACATATTACCAACTAATGTAAAGATGGCACTTTAGTCTAAAGTCCAGTTGAGCCAAAGCCCAATTTAAATGAAGAAACGGTCTTAAACTAGGAATTCTGGAACAATCTCCTGAAATATTTTTACTTCATTCTTATCAAAGGCCTAGCCAGTTTCTAAAGAGAGGTCTGATCAGTTCAGGAAGGACTCCTCCTGGACCAAGACAGGGAAGAAGTCTTGGATTAAGTCAATGAATAGAAATATCTCTTGAACTCACCGTTGATCAAGTGGAAAAAAGAATGAATCTATAAACATTTTGAATCCTTGATATGGGCAGCTAGGGGCACCACTGTGCACAGAGCCCTGGGCCTGGGGTCAGGAAGACAGTGTTCAAATTCAACTTCAGACGCTTCCTAGGGGTGTGATTCTGGGCAAGTCACTTAACTGTTTGCCTCAGTTTCCTCAATTTTTTTTTCAAATTTTTAAACACTTTAGTTTAAATTCTATCCCGTCCTTTGTCCCCTCCCCTCTCCCTGAGATGGTAAGCAATCAGATATAGGTTCTACATATGCAGTTATGTATAACATTTCCATATTAGTCATTTTGTACAAGAAGACTAAAATAAAAAAAGGAAAGAAAGTGAAAACTAGCCTGCTTCAGTCTGAAGTCAGTCCGTATCATTTCTTTTTGCTTCATCATTGCTCCTTTGGGCTTGTCATGGATCGTAGTTTTGTCAGTTTTCAAGTGGGGCTCATCACAGCACCTACGTGAGCGCCCCGGTGGGCGTGAGGATTCAGTGACGTCGTTTTTGTAATGATTGCTTCCTCCACTTTGTTCCCCTCTCCCTTAGCTTCCACTCCTGCCTCTGGGACTGTTGTCACTGTTCCTTATGTGTCTTACAGTCTGGGGCTCCCTCGATGGAGGGCCCCAGAGCAGCCCTCCATACTCAACTTGTAATATTTCGAGGACCCCTTCCCCTGAAATTCCTGCCAATCTCCCCTCAGAGACGGTTGTTGGGTCTGGAGTCCGTGACGTTCCAGGATGTGGCCGTGACCTTCACTGCTGAGGAGTGGGAGCAGCTGGGCCCTCCTCAGAAGGCCCTGTACAGGGAGGTGATGCTGGAGAACTATGGGAACCTGGTGTGCCTGGGTGAGGATGACTGCCTCTGGGACCCGGGTCGTGCCCCTGGGAGGGTGGGCTTCCTCACTTCCGCAGAGTAAATGCTGAGGGCTATGTGAGTGTTGAGTGGTTGTCGTTTGGCATGTGGAGATTCCTGGTCCTTTTGTGTCCACCAGACAGGGCACTAGCGCTACCCGATCCCGGGGGAGAGGCCTTTGTGAAGCTGGACTTGGCAGCCTGATGGCATCTTTCGTCCTCTGTCTCCTAGAGTCCCAGGGCAGGACCTCAGGGCAGAGGTTTCCACTTGGCAGGCCCGGGTCAGAGGAGGAGTCTGAGTGTAAATGCCCTCTGTGATGGATCATACTCCCCCACTGCTGCGAACAGAGCCCCAGGCAGCCCTTGGTGCCACCTGGGTCGGCGTGTCCCCCTTTCCCAGAGAGAGAGAGGGGCTCAGACTGGATTCTGAGTGGGCTCTCTGGCCCCAGCACGGTCCCATTTTCCCTGAGCAGGATTTGCAGCATGCAAGCCAGAGGTGATTGACCAGCTGGAGCAAGGGCAGGCGCCTTGGAAGCCAGGGGCAGGTGAGTCCAGAAGCAGCCAAGCAGGTGAGTGCCTGAAAGCTAGGGATATGAGGAGTCCCTGTGGGTGGGAGCTTTGTGAAGTTTTGGCCTGGGAGCTCTCCAAGGTCCCCAGGCTTGTGAGGAAGGACTGAGGCTCCTTCCTTCCCCTTAGCAGGTAAGTGTCCTGACATGGTGGGGGTCAGTCCCCGGCCCTGGAGGGGCTGTGCTCATAGAGGACATTACCCAAGTGATGTTGGGCCTACAGTCAGGAAGACCCGAGTTCAAATCTGGCCTCGGACACTTCCTAGCTGTGTGACTCTGGGTAGGTCACTTCACCCTGTTTGCCTCAGTTCCTCATCTATCAAACGAGATGGAGAAGGAAATGGCAAAGCACTCCAGTGTCCCTGCCAAGAAAAACCCAAATGGTATCACAGAGAGTCAGACACGACTGAAACAACTCAACACCGACAACAGTGTGCCCTGCCCCGTGTCAAATGCTGAGGACACAAACAAGGAGACAGTGTCTTCTCTTCAGGAGCTCTCATCCCAGTGGGGCAGGGAGACAAGACCTAAGGATGACCCCCACCATCACGATGGAGGTTGGGTCAGCTAAAAGGCCAGTGGCCGGCCCTGTGGATATGGGGAGGGCAGGATCGAGGCTCTGGTGGACACTGGGTGGGGGCATTGTGTGCCCCGCTGACCAGCCTGATGCCTTCATCTGGCTGTCAGACTCAAGGCCTCATCCCAGGCTTTTTCTGTTCTTGGTCAAGCTTCTGTGAATATCTTTGCATAGGAAGGACCCTGTTTTCTTTCAGTGACGTCTTGCTGGGTGTGGTTCTCAGAGTGGAGTCACTACATTTCCCCATGGTCTTCTACAGGCAGGCCCTGTTGGAGGTGCTAAAGTCGGTCTTGTTCTGGCGCTGTTTGGCTTATAGGCCGCAGATGCCCTGGTCAGCTTTCCACCTGTCCTACCAGTGACCCGTTGTCTTGTTTTCCCACAACTCAGGCAACATTTCATTGTGTGATTTTCAGCTATCGATGATTTAATGAGAAGGCTTTCTTTATCATCTTTCTGATCACTGGAAGTTCTGAACCGTTTTCCCGTCACTTTTCTGGAGATGTCCTATTAGGGCTGTCATCAAGATTTGGGAGGCTTTTGTGTAGAGAGATTAGTTAAACCAACCTTTGAAGGAGAGCATAGAGAGAAGGATAAAAGGCCCAGGATCGTCCGGTCCATACCCGAACTAGAGGCTGATTAAAAAGGAAATACTCCCATGGTTGTATGCTTGGAAACGTCCAAACCCCCTCCATCCTGGTGAAGCTGAGCTGGCCAGGCCCACCATCTTGGACCTGTGATATTGATTTTTGAACCCAAGTATGGAATTTAACTTTTACCCTAGCTTCGCCTGGACTTGTGATCTCACTGGTGTCAGATGAGGACTTGGTTCCTTGTGAGAAAACTTCCTCTGCTGATGTCTGGCTTTCCACCCCTCCCCCCTTCTCTGGAGGCCAGATTCATGGTCAGCTCTTCCCTCTCCAGTCATCTCCCAGGTCTCAATGATCCTGCCTTCATAATGTTTCCACATCCACCCTCTTTGGGCCACCCTGGAGCACCCTGAGGCTCATTGCTCTCCCTACTTCTGCTTTCTTCTGTCTCGGGTCTGTCCACACGGAGGCCAGGATCTTCCTAAAGCCCAGGTCTGACCAGGGCAAGGTCGTCCCCTGTCCCACAGCTCCTTACTGCCTCGAGGCCCTAACCCCTTGTCCGTCATAATTGGGCTGCAGTCTCTCTTTCCTCTCCTTGACACACCCCTTGGCCTGTGGTCCAACCAAACTCACCTTCTCCCGGTTTCGCACAAAATGTTCCATCTTCATGCCTTTACACAGGCTACACCATCTGTGGAAGTGTCTCCTCCTCACCCCTGCCTCCGCAAGGTAGGCATGGTCCATTTTTATCTTGGTCTCAGCCGTGTTTGGGACATGCTTATTAGGTCCTTGGGGATTGATTAATTGCTCTGCAACTTGCGGTCTTAGAGAATTGCCTGAGATATTAAGTGACTCAGCCAAATTACAGAGCCAGGACTTGTGTCTGGTCATCCCAACCCCATGGACAGAAACCCCAGGACAAATTGGCCATAGACACAGAAAATGCCTTGGACCAAATACATCCCTCCTTTATACTGGACAGTCTGAAAAACCGAAGCATGGAAGGGTCCTTCTCTTAAGATCGAGTCTATTGCTAAGACTAAGAATCAGCATGATTTGCAATGGAGAGCCATTAGAAGCTTTCTCCATACAAAAGAGTTCAAAGCAAGGGTACCTCCTTCTTTCACCAGTATCGGGCATCATTTTTAAAATGTGGTAAGACAGGAGAACAAAATTCAGGCTGTGGGAGAAAGACCACAAGGATGGAAGTTAGGAGATGATGGTTCGAATCCTTCCTCTATTGCTTATTAATTGTATGGCCTTTGGTTGGTCATTAAGTCACTCTCAGCTTCACTTTCCTTCTCTGGAAAGTGTAATAACTGACCTCCCAGGCTGTTGTGAGATTAAGGTAGAAGCTTTTTATCAATGGCAGATGACTCTATAAACAAGGTGGTGTTGTGGTTGTACCCTTTAGAGTTGGATGGTGGCTTCTCAAGAGTTCAGTGCAGGGTCCAAGGGTCATTGACACTTTCTCTTTCTTTCAGATTGGACAGCCAATCCCCAAACCAAGGAGTCAGCTCCAAAGCATGGTGTTTCAGTGGAACAAATACCCCAGGAGAGAGGGATAAAGCATAGTTCTTGTGTCTCCAACCTGAGAGAATCCTGGGAACGTGAGGCCTCATTAGTGAGGCAGCAGAGGAATGAGAAGGAACATCACAGGAAAGTGAAAATTTCCCAAAGGAAAACTCCTCCTAAAGGGAGAGGCCGGGAATCTACTATGTATAACAGAAACTTCAGTCAACGGCAAATCCTGTTTCCCAAACAAGGGGTATCTGTGGAAAGGTGTTTGCAAAAAAGTGAGACACACATAAAGAGTCTTCATACTTCAGAAAAACTCAGGGGGAATGGGAAGGCCAGTTGGAAAACATGCCTAATTTATCACCAGAGAATTGGTAGTGGGGAAAAACTTTACGAATGTAATCAGTGTGCGAAGGCCTTCAACCGCAGCTCATCTCTTATTTCCCATCGCATGATTCATACTGGGGAGAAACCTTATGAGTGTAATGAATGTGGGAAGGCCTTCTGCCGGAGGACGCATCTTACTCGACATCAACACATTCATACTGGAGAGAAACCTTATGAGTGTAATGAATGTGGGAAGGCATTTAGGTGCAGTTCAACTCTGACTTTGCATCAGAGAATTCATACTGGAGAGAAACCCTATGAATGTAATGAATGTGGGAAGGCCTTCCGCCTGAGGTCAAAGCTTACTCAGCATCAAAGAATTCACACTGGAGAGAAGCCTTATGAATGTAATGAATGTAGGAAGGCTTTCACCTGCAGCACAACTCTCTCTCGACACCAGAGAATTCATACTGGGGAGAAACCTTATGAATGTAGTCAGTGTGGAAAGGCCTTCTTCCAGAGGGCACATCTTACTCAACATCAAACAATTCA
>NW_020954790.1:1644993-1693389 GCF_900497805.2 Vombatus ursinus
TTCTGGAGAGAAACCTTATGAGTGTAAGGAATGTGGGAAGGCCTTCCGCCTCAGCACACTGCTCACCCGACATCAGACAATCCATTCTGGAGAGAAACCTTATGAATGTCATGAGTGTGGGAAGGCCTTCCGCCTCAGCACACTGCTCACCCATCATCAGGCGATCCACGTGGGAGAGAAGCCTCATGAATGCACTGAATGTGGGAAGGCCTTCCGACAGAGAACAGGACTTACCCAGCACCAGAGAATTCACACTGGAGAGAAACCCTATGAATGTAAGGAATGTGGGAAAGCCTTCTACCTGAGCAAACAGCTGATTCTACATCAGAGTATTCATACTGGAGAAAATAATTATGAATGTAATGAGTGTGGAAAAGCTTTCAATTGCAGCTCAGCTCTGACTCGACATCAGACAATTCACACTGGAGAGAAACCTTATGATTGTCATCAATGTGGGAAGGCCTTCAGGTGCAGTTCAACTCTTAATTTGCACCAGAGAATTCATACTGGAGAAAAACCTTATGAATGTAATGAATGTGGGAGGGCTTTCTCTGAGAGGCGAAAGCTCACCCAACATAAGAGAATGCACACTGGTGAGAAACCTTATAGATGTAATGAGTGTGGGAAGGGATTCAACTGTAGCACTACGCTTTCTCGACATCAGATAATTCATACTGGGGAGAAACCTTTTGAATGCAATGAATGTGGAAAGGCCTTCAACCGAAGTGCGACCCTCACTCGACATCAGATGATTCACACTGGGGAGAAACCTCACATGTGTAATGAGTGTGGGAAGGCCTTCCGCCAGAAGGTGGGACTTACTCAACATCAGAGAGTTCATGCCAGCTTGTCCAACACCAGACGATTCATGTTGAAGAGAAATGTTATTAATTTAAATCCTTATGAGTGAAGTGGTTATAAGAATTTTGGTCAGGTCATGTACTTCGGGGAGAATTGGGGAATTCAATGAATCTAATGGTGGTTGACTTTCCTGTGCTAACTTTTCTAAACCTTTCACTTGTGTTAAGCCCCCCTATCACCTTCCTCCAACAACTCCCACATTTAGGCTAATTTGCTTTGAAGATTGTGTTGATGTGACAGGAACTTGCTTCCTCAACTGCATTTAAAACAAATTCTCCGAATCATCATCTGGCCTCTTCTCTCTTCTAGTTCCTGTGGACTAGCCCTCCACGCTCTGCTTGCTAAGGCTCACTCCTTTTCCTGGTCCATCATTCTGTTCTTCCCTGTTCCACAGTGTGACTCCAATGAGGTTGGAGAGACTTGAGGGGTGGCTAGAGCAGAGTAGCCAACATCAAGGAAAAAGGAGAGAAGAGTACAGATTCAGTGTCTGAACTCAGATTGCTGTTGGCTGCCCAGAAGAGGGACGAGAGGCCCACCAACTGACTCGGGAGCAGGAGATCCCTCAGTGTACAGAGACCAAGAAGTGGAACAGCTTTAGAACAAATGAATAAATGAAAAAGCCTTTTTTAAGCACCTACTGTATGCCAAGCACAAATGGGGAGGGCAAGTCTGTAAGAAATTTCCAGAAATGTATTGGTTTGGCTTCTACTTGTGAATTGGTTGAGGGCTGCTTTGTTGCAGGACAAGTGGGAGGTGTATAGCTCACATAAGGTTTGTAGTAATGTAGTTTGATTTTATATATATATATATGTGTGTGTTTGTGTGTGTGTGTGTACTTCTTTGGTCATGAGTAAAGACTACATACAGGGAAGCAAAGTTTGTGCAATTCACTCTATTATGAAATGCCCTTGTGAATGAGGTTTATTGAATAAATCCAACCAAGGAGGAGGGGCCTTGGTCTCTGGTAGATGGGCCTCGGACCAAGATTCTGAGTTGACAAGTCCATACTGACTGGATGTGTGTTCAGAGGTGAACAACAGTGGTTCTATCTCCTTAGAGAACCATTGAGAGACTGCCAAGAGTTGTAGATTCAGAGGGAGCCCCATCACCGTCTTCTCCTGGATACTCTTTCCTCTCCAGGCTTTCCTCCTACCTGCCTAACTGTTCTTTCCAACTCTTCTTTACTGGTTCTTTCTCCAGGTCGTGCCCACTGACATCGGGGGATCTGGGCCCTCTTCTGCCTTGATAAGCCCTCAGCATTTCTCTAGGTTCCATTATCATTTACATGCAGATGATCTCACTGTGGTTTCCCAACTTCCCCATCACTCTTAAGGGCACGCCCACCCTTCCAGTCACCCAGACTCACAACTTAAGGGTCATCCTCAGTTCTTCTCTCCTGTTCACATCATGGCGTCAGGTCCTGTTGATTCTGCCTTGGAGTGAGCTCTTAGGGCGTGGGACCTGTTTCTTGCCTTTCATTGTATCTCTAGTGCTTGGTAAAGTGCTGGCACGGAGCTTGTGCTTAAATACTTGATACCCCTTCTCCTCCGATCCTGGGGCAGGCCCTCGTCACCTCACACCTGGACTTTGGCAGTAGCCTTTTGGGCGGGCGCGCTCCAATCTATGCTCTACCCCGCTGTCAAGGTAACAGCCCTAATGCAGGTCTGACTTTGCCACCCCCTACTCAATAAACTCCAGAGGCTCCAAATTCCCCCCAGGATCAAATAGAAGAGGCTCCGCCTGGGACTCCCTACCTTGTCAGTCTTCTTATACCTTACCTTGTCTCATATACTGTGTTATCCAGCTACACCAGGCTTCTTGCTGTCATCTCCTGACGTCTGGGCTCCATGCCTGAAAAGCTCTCCCTGCTCACCTTTCCCTCCTGCCTTCCCCAGCTTTCGTAGCTACTCAGCTCACATCCCAGCTTCTTCTGGAATCTTTTCCTCCCCCACCCCAAGCCCGACTGCTGGTGCCTTCCATCTAGCTTGCATATATCTCTCTATATGTACATATGTAGTACATACATAAGTATGTATATGCGTATGTATGTATGTATGTATGTATGTATGTATGTGTAACCCCTGTCCCAAAGCCTCTTGGCATGGAACACTGTCCTCAATGGTAGAGATGAAGGCCCTGCCTCTCATATGTTCAGGAAGCTCTAGGACAGCGCCTCCCCCCCACTTTGAGGACTCTTCAAGCAAAAGTCTTCTTCACATGTAGGGTCCAGCCACCCCACTTCAGGCTGCCGAAGGAAGACCCTAGGAAGACATGAGAAGAGTGGGCAGTCTCCATCACATCCCTACTCCCAGCTTGCTACACGAGAGACTGTGGGGAGTTTCCCCTTGGGTCAGATCCAGGACCCTCTCTCTTGGTTGAGCTGTTGCCTTGCTCCCGATGGGAGAATTCTATCACTGTCTGTTGTCTGATATATGTATGTATATAAATCTTCTCTGTTCTGTGTTCTGAGATGATTTGGATAAATGGGCTTTGTTACCATTTGCTATGTATGTGGTCATTGTGAAACTAGCCTTAGCTATGGAGCTCGGGGCTCCTCTTCCCCCCAGAGATAATAAGATGGCGGAACCCGATCATATTCAAGGGAGCATTTAGATATGCTTCTAGGCCAGTCCCCTCTCTCTCTAAGGAGAGCACAGTAGTGGCCTCTGGCCCCAACCTCCTACCTCCCCTCTTGGCAGGAATGAAAGTTTCCCTTGGAGAAGGGGAGTGGGGGGAGAAAAGGCTGGAAATGTCTCTTCTGCCTCCGTTTGAGCCACACACAAGGACAGCATCCTCCCCACCACATGTGAGCCTTACCATATGTGTAAGGCCCACACCTGTGTTGCTACACATATTTGTGTGTATGTGTGCGTGTGTGCATGCATACATGCATGCATGTATGTAATATGTGGGGCGGTGGATAGAGCACTGCCGAGAGTCAGGAAGACTCATCTTCCAGAGTTCAAATCTGGCCTCAGACATGTCCTAGCTGTGTGACCCTGGGCAAGTCACTTAACCCTGTTTGCCTCGGTTTCCTCATCTGTAAAATGAGCTAGAGAAGAAAATGGCCAACCACTCCAGTATCTGTGCCAAGAAACTCCCAAATGAAGAGTTGGACGTGAGTGAAAAGACCGAACAACAAAAGTATGTATGATCTATGGGTGTGTATAGTTGTCTGCATGTCATTTCCCCCATTATAATGGGAGCTTCTGGAGGGCAGAGACCATATTTTACCTTTCCTTGTATCTCCAGAGCACAGCACAGCAACCGCCCCACTGTGTGCACTTCACAAATGTTTGTTGACTGACCGTCCTATCTCAACCCTCCTTTCACAGATGAGGAACTGAGATCAGGAGAGGTAGTGACCTGCCCAGGGTCATCTGTTGAGTGGAGTGTCTGAGGCAGGATTTGAACCCAGGCTTTCTTGGTGTCCATGGCTCCATGCTGCCTCACTTGGTATTCTCCCCAAATTCCTCCTGGTGTTGGGTGGAGCACCTGACAACCATGGTGACCATGGGATTGCCAGCACCTGACTAGTCAAAATAGCTAATAATTGCTCATGTTTCTACACTGCCTGAGGGTTAGTAAATTGCTTTCTCGAAGTCATCTCATTTGACCCCCAGAACAGCCTGGGGAGGTCAGTGCTATTACATTTTTACAAATGAGGAGACTGAGGCATAGAGTAATGACGTAACTTTCCTAGGGTCTCACAGGTAGTGGGATTTGAACACAGGTCTTCCTGACTCCAGATGCTGTGCTTGATCTGCCTGAAAAGGGTCTGGGAACTAGACAGCTTTACCTCCAGGATTAAATCAGTCCCTGGGAGGGTTCAGGGCTTATTGCTTTGTCACACCCACCCTATCACCTGGCTTGGTGGCCCCAGACTGGAATCTGATTTTTTTGGCTTATAAAAGTCTACCCAGTTTTCATTCACGCACATTGTTAGCCATGATCCAGTTTGGGAGAAGCCTGTGTCCTCTAGAGAGAGATACAGAGGGAACAGATTCCCTGAGGACTGGCCCAAAGAGCCCTCATCGTATCATGGGAAGAAAGTCTACAAAGGCTCTCCTTTCTTCAACGAATTCAATGCCAGGCTCATGGTCTGTCCCCCCTTTCCACCTCCTGCCCTCATATGAGGAGTCCAACCTATGTATTGACTCTCCCCGGAACACCCTAACAGTCCTCACCTCCCCAACTTGAGCCACGCCCAGAGATGGTCCTGCCTTGACCTCACCGACACACACACACCACCTCCACGTGCATGAACTCTGAAGTTCCTGATTTGTTGTCATTCCGCATCTCCCTGGGTTCTTGGTCCTCCAGTCACTCCATCCCATAGCCGCCACCCTTGGTACTCAGGTGCTACCCCTTCCTCATTTCAACCCCTTGGCGAACTAGTCCAACTCGACCCTGCCTCTTTCTTGCCACTCCTTTGCCCCCTGACTCCACTGCTGCCAACTTTCTGCCTTGGGTCCCTCCCACCTTCAGCTTGCTGCCTTCATGCCTACTCACAGGCTGCTGAATGAAGTTGGAGAAAATCCCGCAGCCATTCTGATCAGGGCCACTACAAAGCGATATCACACGACCTCAGTGAGCCCTCATGGCTGCCGGGCAATCCTGTTCTCCCTCCCTCATCAACTCCCTCTCCCACTTTCTACCGAGGCTCTGCCACAGTGCATAGAGTGGTGGGTCTGGAGTCGGGAATGCCTGGGTTCAAAGCTGGCCTCAGATACTTACCAGTTATGTCTTTGGGCAAGTCCCTTTACCTGTGTTTGCCTCAGTTTCCTCATCTGAAAATGGAGATAATAACAGCACCTACCTCCCATGGCTGTGGTGGAGATCAAAGGAGATAATTCTTAATGCCCTCCTCTGTCCTGCCCACTGACTTCCCTGGCTTCCTCTAATTCCCAGTGTCCCAACTAAAGTCCCATCTTTTATTGGAAGTCTTCTCCAAGCCCTCTTAATTCCAGTGCCTTTCCTCTGTTAATTATTTTCTATTCATCCTGTATATAGCTGTGTACATATTTGTTTGCATGTTGTCTCTTTTACCACACTGTAAGCTTCTTGAGGCCAAGGACTGTCTTTTGCCTCTTTTTGTATCCCCAGTACTTAGCCCAGTGCCTGGCACATGGGAGGCACTTAATAAATGTTTATTAAATGATTGATATTTGTAAAGCACTTGGCAGGGCCTGACACATAAAGTCTGCCCAAGATGGCCTATAGATACTGATGGAAGAGCTTCATAGGTGGTCTTTCATCCCCTAGACTAGCCTTCTTCATCCACTTGACTATTTCTGTGTGGATGGTTGGGCCAAACTCTTTGGAGTGGTACAGCTCTCACCTAGGAGCTTCCAAAATGTCCTAGGGCTTGGGGCCCTCAGCTGAGCAGGGACTCTGCCGAACACCTCTGGGGAGGGCACAGAGGTCTTCCTGCTTTCTACTTTACTTAGTGTTAATGACCAGTGAGTGTGGCAAAGTTTATCCCTGCTGTGATTTTTTCATCTAACCATGACTTTTTTAAATACAATTTTTTCTTGTGCATGGGAGACGCTTGGTTGGTAACGGAGCCCTGAGGGTAGAGTTTTGCTCTAAAATAAAATACTCATTTACTTTCACAGATAGTGGTCCCAGTGAGAATTTGTTTCTCCTACCTCTTTCAGGCCCTTTAGGGGAAATGATTGAAATAACTTTTTTTTTTTTTTTTTTTGGCTAAGCAATGGGGTTAAGTGACTTGCCCAGGGTCACACAGCTAGTAAGTGTTATATGTCTGAAGCCAGATTTGAGCTCAGGTCCTCCTGACTCCAGGGCCGGTGCTCTATCCACTGCGCCACGTAGCCGCCCTGAGATAATTTGTAAAAGCCTGCGCGGGGAGCCCTCAACCACAACAGACATGGTGCAGATTGTAACATTAGCTCATGATCATCTTCCCAGGATGGCAAAGTAGGCGTATGGACTGGGTTGTTGCCAATGGCTTCTGCTGGCTTTGAGGGGATTCTGTGGGGATTAGAATTGCCCAATCTGCGAGAAAAACCACTGAGGCAGAGCTCTGAGCCAATGGCACTTTATTAAAAGGTCCATGGTCCCCTCTGATGAAGCAGAGCTCAGCTCTTCCTCATGATCTGAGACACCCTTGTAGACAATGTGGTTGGTAATGTTGCTTCTGTATATCATCACCAGGGTGATGAGTAGCTGCTGGGGTATTGACAAGGAAATGTGGGGAGTGGGAGATGTAATGAGGGGCAGAGACTCGCATGGGGAAATCAGGTGCTCCGGATAGGCTGTAAAGCCTGCACTACCCAGCCAATGGAGAAACGGGGGAGAAACTTCGATTCAGGCCTAGGAATGAAGAGCCTTGCTCTCTCTTCTGTAAGGTGTGCCCACAAATGGGACACCAGACCTTGCTAGGCTGTTAATAAAAAGGTTTTCTTTTTTCTTCTAGTTCACCAATAGCTTCTCGGAACTTTTGTTGCTAACGCCCTGGGTCCCTGGGACCTTGCTATTACAGGTTTTGATTCCCAAATATGCAAAAGAGGCATGGCAAAATACAGAATTCCACTGGTTGATAGATCTTGCCCTTGAGGGCCACAAATGATATCAGTGGGGGGTCACAGGTTGGGTGAAGCATCAGCTTCTCCACTGATGTGGTCATCCGATGGTCATGAGATGGTCAGCTGCTCGTGTTGGACAGGAGAGAATGGTCCAGAGGTATATAAATAAATTGGGAGACTTTCCAAAGCTTCGAGGCATGCCACCCATGCTGGGTTAGGACATGGGATTGGAGCGAAACAGGATGGACATAGCTTCGTCAGCATTCTTGTGGTTGTACAAGTGCGCTTCATAACTAGTGAACAAGTAGTGAACGTGACATTAAGGCCTGAGGGCCACCATAAAGGCCTACACAAGAACCTATCTCATGTAATTGTCACTTGATGATTTCTGTAAAATATTCAGCTGATTAACATTGATTGGAATAGAGGAGGCGTCCTAATGAATTATTTCTCAGAATCTAAGAATGGCCCACAATTGCTTCCCTTCTTTTCTGGACTGTTCTTCAAGGTGTTGACATCATGAGCCTCCTGTGTGTATCCATCAATCAATCAGTAAGCATTCCAGTGCCTATTAGGAGCCAAGCACTGCGCTAGGCAGGCCGTAAGGGTCCAGATCCGAAAAAGAAACACTCCCTGCCCTCAAAGACCTTACATTCCAGTCAGCTACACACACACACACACACACACACGGGTGTGCATGCATACCCAATGTGTATCGTGTACATATGCACATGTGTGTGCACACACATTTGTCCACATGGATCACTTGGTCCGGTCTTGCTGCGTCGGCCATCTTTGCCCACTTGGGCACCACTTCTACCAGTCTCCTAACTCTGTCAGCAAAGGGTAGGAGTCTCTCAGGACCTGGGTCTTCGCGTCCCTGCCGTCACTTGTGGGCTCTTTGTAGTCTTTCAACGGGAGCTCTAGAACGTTTCTGGGCATCGGCCTCTGTTCTCTGCACTTCATTCTCCTCCCTTCTTGGAGGCCCTTCTCCTTTGACTCCTCTCCTTTTTCTCCACCATTTCCCCAAGATTGCCAACAGGGACGTGGTCATCCCTTTGGTCAGAACCTTCAGGTTCTAGCGGTGACTGGAACTGGCACGTTCTGTTGTCGCAGAGAAGAGCTGAGCAGCCCCAGCTTCTCTTCTTTTTGAGGTATCCACCCTTCCTCCCTAATGTGGATCTTTCCTCAAAAGCGTTTGGAAATGGATTCCCCTAATTCCTCTGTGCCCCCTTGGTGTTTTGCCTTTGGCTCGTTCCTCCTTCTCTGCTGCTGAGCCCTGCAGGTGGCGGCAGACGGCGCAGACAGCAGCTCAGAGCCCCGAGGGCAGAGGGAAGCCCCATGGAGTTGGGGAAGGGTGCAGGCGTCCATCTGTCCTTCTTCTCCTTGTGGCTCTTCCTTTCCTTGTCCCGAGCCTCAGAAGTGTGTCTGTGATGCAGGAAAAGGGTGTAGACATGCAGATTTTCAGACTTACAAGGGGGCGGAGGAACTGTCTGTGGCCACCTCCCCACAATGCCGTGTCCTCTTCCCATCATCTCTAAAGATGCAGCTGCTACCATATTTCCAGATAGAGGGAGCTGACCTCCCTTACAGGGAGGGTGGATGGGTGTGGACTGAAAGACCACATCTTTCTTGATGGAGGAAACAGAAAATGGGACTAAACCACAACCGAGGGGAGAGGAGAACACTGTGGCCTGGCACCAACAGGCCGTGCCACAGCTGGGCATTTCAATGGAGCCAACATCCCAGGAAAGACTCGAGGACAGAGCCTGGGTCTCCAACTTGAGAGAAGCCCAAACCAGAGAGGCAGCAGAGCGCTGAGGAGAAAGCTTCTGGGGGAGCAAAAACAACCTAGAGGAAACCTCTCAACCAACCGAGAGGCCAGAAATGCAATAATCGCGGCAGCCAAAATGTTAGTTTGGGACCAGTTCTAGGGGCACAGGAGGGCCTGTTTGTGGAGAGGAGTCCCCATAAAAGTGGGAAACCCAGAGAGATCTTTCTTGTTGCCAGAGAAACCATGTGAGTGTGTGGAGACTGGGAAATGTGCGCCATATTAGAGAATTTCTATTGCAAAAAACCTTATTGGTGCAATGAATGTGGAAAGGCCTCCAAGCACCCTTCCTTCTACTCTTAATTGACATTATAGAATTAAGAATGAGGAGAAGCCACGCGAATGTCACGAATGTGGGAAGACCTGCCAGTGGACCGGACTTACTCAACATCAATATTCACCCTGGCGATAAACCTTAGGAAGGTCGTGAATGTGGGAAGGCCTTTTGGCAGAGCTCACAACTTAGGTGACCCCAGAGATTTCACACCAGAGAGAAGTCTTCTGAACGTGATGAATGTGGAAAGGCCTTCTTCTAGAAGTCAGACTTTAGGCAACAACATGCAATTCCACACTGGGAAGAAACCTTATGGATGTAATGAGTGTGGAAGACGTTCTACCTGGGCACACTCCTTACCCAACATCAGGCAATTCACACTGGCGAGAAACCTTATGGCGGAATGAGTGTGGGAGTCCCTTCTGCCACAGGGTAGGACTTATTCAACACCAGAGAGTTCATGCTAGAGAGAAACCACGAGTGTGACATGTGTGGGAAGACCTTTGGCCTGAACACAGAGCTTCCTCAACATTGGAGAAATCACACAGAATAGAAATCTTATTAATTTAGAGCCCAATAAATAATGAACATTGGAACAATTTTAGTCAGAGCACAGACTTTACTGAAAAGGAGAGCATTCATGCTAAAGGGAAGCCTGTAGAGGAAGTCACGCCATCCTCTTTCCCCCAGGGACTGCCCTGGAGCCTCCTTCACCCCGGCCTTGGGAGTTTGGATGCAGGCATCTTGGCACCAAATTAAGCAGAACCAGCTACAGATGCTCATTCAGGGCCCTCGTTCCCATCTCCCCTTCCCTGCAGAGGGCCAGTAGCAGGCGGATGTCTTGAGCATGGAGTCCCTCAGTCAAGAACAGGAACTATTTGTATGGCACTTTAAGATGTGCTAAGCACTCGGCATGACTTATCCCATTTGATCCTCACAACAGCCCTATGAGGAGGGTGCTGTGGCTATGATCCCCATTTTACAGATGAGTAAACCGAGGCAGGCAGAGGTGAAGCAACACACCTAGGGTGATGTGCCCTCCTGACCCCAGACCCTGTGCTCCCTGTGTTGTGGAGCCCCCTGGTGGCCTCACAAGGAACTAACCCTTCCTGACCCCAGACCCAGTGTTCCCTGCATTGCGGAGCCCCTAGTGGCCTCACAAGGAACTAGCCTTTCCTGATTCCAGGAGCAGAGCTCTGTTCATCCACTAACTTATAGCCATCCCTGCAACCAAAAACGGACTTGATGCAGTTGTTGGCTAACTTTCCTTGAGGCCGTGCCTTGTTTTGCAAGTTAATCTCCTTAGAAAGACATTTCAGATGTCAAGGCACCTGGGTAAGTTACCAACACTAAACTGAGGTGATTTGGACTATACTGCCACTGAAATTGTTAAACCATCGGGGGACCTTTCTTCTCCACTGGCATCCTGCTGCTCGCTCCCTAGAGCGAGACCTTTGGCTGGTTCCAGAACCCTTCTCCCCCACTTCCAGATCAAGCCTTGCTTGCCCTAGAAGAGGGGGCAGGGTTCTTGGAGAGGTCTCGCTCCATGCCCAGGTTTGGAGCGCTAGGGTTTCCCAAGCTAACCCAGCTCTCTGTCTTTGTTTCACATAATGCTAGGGAGGAGCCTTGCAGCAGCCTGGCTGACTGACCACTTCTGGACAAGGAAGGGGGGAGCAGCCCATATTTTGTTCCCCTGCTCTGTGCCTCCCCCTTGGGGAGCACTTAGTCTCCACCCACACCAGGGCAAGGGTGTGAACAGTCCAGCCCCAGGATGGCCCTCTTCTTCTCTGGGTCACTGGTGAGTGTGGAAGGAAGATGGGGCCCCCAGACAGGACTGTCAGGGACCCGGAGTCAGTTGAGGATAGGGCCAGCTCCTCCGTCACATGCACAAACAATGGCGGTAGAATATAAGTATCTTCAGAGCAGAGACTGATTTAATTTCTATATCCGGGTGCCCAGTACCTTGCACAAAATCCATGCTTAGTGAATTTGTGACGAACTGAGTCTTTGTGTTGAAGGGACCTCTGGGGCAATCTAGTCCAAAGGAACGCTGAAAACAGATGCCCTCAACAGGAAGGAATGTTTGAATGACCTCTGCTCTGTTAAAGGGCCCCTTTTCTTTGAAGGATTATACTCGATTCAGAAAGGAACATATTTCTGGTTGCAAATCTTTGTCTTTTGTCATTAGGAATATGTTATTCCTAGATTTTCACTCTTTTATAGAAGTCACAACATAGTCTTTTGTGAGCCTGACTCTTATTTCTTGGTAGTTGAAATCTTTCTCTTGGACTCCTTGTGCCCATGCCTTCCCCCTGATTCCAATGATCTGACTGTACTTGTTTACGTGCTTCTTTTCTTCTGGGCATCTCTTGATCTTGAGTATTTTCTAATTGTGTGTGTGTGTGTGTGTGTGTGTGTGTGTGTAGTGTGTGTGTGTGTGGGTGCCTGCATATTTCTACTTCTTTATTCATATCCCTATCCTCAGTTCCTGATCTGGGACTTTGTCTCTGAGCCTGTCGTCTTCCCTTCTCCACTCTCTTAGATGGGGAAATCAGACCCTATTTGGTGCTGTTCCCAATTTCTTGGGTTCCTGCTTCTAGCTTCCATCTCTCCTGGAATATATGGACTTACGACACTGGTAGGCTTCAGGCTTCCAAGGGATATCTTATCACTAAAGGTTTCTTGACCTCTCAGAGCTTTTTTAAAGAAGGCTCCTGGTCCTTTAGGCCATCAGTGGTCTGAGTGCTGGTGGCTTCAAGTCCTCCAAGATCATCTTTGATTAGAGGGCTAGTCAACTTTCAGCCTGTTTACCTAAGTTTAGGTCGAGCTCCTTTTTTACCACCAGAGTCTGTGGTTGTCTTTTCTATGCCGTCCTTTTTTGTGTATTCGGGTTGGTCTGAATGAAGTAGCTTCTGTGGTTTCTCTCCTAATTTCTTGATCACTATTTGATCCAGTGCCCTTTTTAGGTCTGTGTAGGAGTGTTCAAAGAGTTGGATTCCTTTATAAGCTTTCATAGTATCTTCCTAATGTAAAATTAGTCACAACTGATCAATTTTAAATCATCATTCCAAAAGCTGAAACTGATGTTTACTATAGAGAGATTTAGACCTGCTTGTACTCTTCTAAGCAGATCTGTGTCCTTTGGAAAGTTTGTCTTCAGAGTCCTCTCACAACTCCTGGTGATGTCCCCATCAAGTCTCTTACCTGTTAAGGTTTTCTCAGTGATATACTAAACTAACCTGGGGTGACACATCAGGTAATAAGGGTGAAAAGAACTGCCCTTCCAGGAAAAATTTCAGAAGAACAAAAAGACGAAAGGAATTAATCTCAAATGGCTTAGGGATTAGTGGCAGGAGGGAGAGATGTTTTGAAGCCAATACCATTCAAATCATGCCACGTAGTTCCAACACCACATACATACATACATATGTACGTATGTATATATTTCTTTTGCCCGCTTAAGTATTCATTCCCACTTAATATGTGCTATTCCCAGTAGAAAAATAGTACAATTAAATTTTAACCTCTAATTCTCATTTTCCTCCTGTAAATTAGATCTTGAAATTGAATTGTATATTTTTATAGCTTTTTCAATCCTGCTTTTATTGTAAATTCCTATTGACATACACTTAGGGCCCTTTCACATAGACAATTCATTTTGGAAGGAGACCTTGATGTGAAATTAAGTAGGCTGATGACTTAAAAGGGATGTTAATGTTGTGGTGACAATGGCTAGTGTCACAGTAGAGCCTCTGAATCAAACCACTGGAAAAGATCCAGGATGAAGAAAAAGGAAATTGCAGAAACAGATTTTTCAAGAGCTGCTCTAAAGGTTTTTGAGCTCATCCTCTTGCCAAAATGTCATATTATTCATATTACTTTAGTACATATTTAAGGGATTTCTGAACCTAACATTTGTTATAGTGGGATTTGGGATCTACTGTATTCTCCATGTATAGATTTGAAGAATAAACTTTGGAAACTAACTTAGCAAAAAGAGAAATACTGTACTGAATAGACATTTAGGTTGATTTCAACTCCAATACTCTATGTTTTTTTTTTCTTTCCTGTTCCATCATTGGAATGATAAGTAGAAATCACTATAATGGGAAATTTCATACAAGACCTATCATTGCATTTTCCTTTCCTCCATGTTTCTCACTTTACCAAAACTTTCCCCTCTTTGAATGAGGAAAATGTGCAACTAAGAATGTAATCCTTGCATCTCTCTCTCTCTTTCAATGTTGATATCTGTAATTATTTTCTTTTACTCCTGGCATTTTAGAAGTCCATCCAATGGAAAACACAAATTTTCTTTTAATTCCAAAATAATGATAAGTTAGAACTAATCTGAGTTTCTGAAAAAGATTTATAAAGATATGTCCTGAGACTCAAAGGTAATAAAATTAGCCCCACATTTATAGTTACATGGGCATCCTTATTCATCCCTGATCTTGTTGGGAGGGCTTCTAGCTTATTCCCATTACAGACAATGCTTGCTGATGGTTTTAGATAAATATTACTTATCATTTTAAGGTAAGTTCCATTTATTTCTATGCTCTTTAGTGTTTTTGATAGGAATGGGTGTTGTATTTTGTCAAAGGCTTTTTCTGCAGCTGTTGAGACAATCATATGATTTCTGTTGGTTTTGTTATTGATATGATCAATTACACTGATTGTTTTCCTAATATTGAACCAGTCCTGCATTCCTGGTATAAATCCCGCTTGGTCATAGTGTATGATCCTTGTGATATATTGCTGTAATTTCTTTGCTGATATTTTATTTTAAAATTTTGAATCAATATTCATTAGGAAAATTGATTTATAATTTTCTTTCTCTGTTTTGGCTCTTCCTGGTTTAGGTATCTTGTGTTGTAAAAGGAATTTGGTAAGACTCCTTATTTGTCAATTATTTTTTTCAAATACTTTGTATAGCATTGGGATTAATTGTTCTTTAAATGTTTGGTAGAATTTGCTTGTGAATCCATCTAGTCCTGGAGATTTTTTCTTAGGAAGTTCATCGATGGCTTGATCAATTTCCTTTTCTAAGACTGGGTTATTTATTTCATTTCTTCTTCTGTTAATCTGGGTAATGATATTTTTGTAGATTTTCATCCATTTCATTTAGATTGTCAAATTTATTGGCATATAGTTGGGCAAAATAGCTCCTAACAATTGTCTTAATTTCCTCTTCATTTATTACCCCTTTTACTTTTGATACTAGCAATTTGGTTTTCTTCTTTCCTTTTTTTTTTAAATCAAATTAACAATGGTTTATCTATTTTATTGTTTTTCCCCCCATAAAACCAGCATCTAGTTTTATGTGTTAGTTCAATGGTTTTCTCACTTTCAATTTTATTAATCTCTCCTTTGATTTTCAGGATTTCTAATTTAGTACTTAATTGGGGATTTTTAATTTGTTCTTCTTCTGGTTTTTTTTTAGTTGCATGCTCAATTCATTGATCTGCTTTTTCTTTATTTTATTGATGTAAGCAATTAGAGATATCAATTTTCCTTGGCTGCATCCCATAAATTTTAGCATATTGCCTCATTGTTGTCATTATCTTTAATGAAATTATTGATTGTTTCTATGGTTTGTTCTTTGACCCACTTATTATTGAGGATTAGATTATTTAACTTTCAATTAATTTTTAATCTCTTTTTCCATTGTCCATCATTGAATATAATTTTTCTGCATTATGATTTACTATTTCTGCTTTTCTACATTTGATTGTGAAGTTTTTATGTCCTAATATAAATTTTTGTGTAGGTGTCATGTACTGCTAAGAAAAAGGTGTATTTCTTTCTATTCCCATTCAATTTCCTCCAGAGATCTATCATATCTAACTTTTCCAAAATTTCATTCACCCGTTTAATTTTTTTCTTGTCTGTTTTTTGGTTAGATTTATCTAGTTCTGAGAGGGGAAACTTGAGGTCCCCCATTAGTATAGTTTCATTATGTATTTTTTCCTGTAACTTATTTAACTTCTTCAGAAATTTAGATGCTATACCATTTGGTGCATATATGTTTAGTATTGATAGGACTTCATTGCCTATGGTACCTTTCAACAAGATGTAGTTTCCTTCCTAATCTCTATTTAATTAGATCTGTTTTTTTGCTTTTGCTTTGTGTGAGATTATTACGGACACCCCTGCTTTCTTTGCTTCTGTTGAAGCACAATAGACCCTGTGTGTCTCTCTGCTTCAGATGTGTCTCTTGTAAACAACATATTGTAGGATTCTGGTTTTTAATCCATTCTGCTCTCCGCTTCTGTTTCATGGGTGAGTTCATTTACACTTATAGTTACGATAACTAAGTGTGTATTTCCCTTCGTGCTATTTTTCTCTTGTTTATCGCCCCATCCCTGGCCCCCCTTTCCCTCCTCACAAGCGTTTTGTTTCTGATCACTGCCTTCTCCAATCTGCCCTCCTTTTTATCAGTCCCCCTCCCCTTCTATCATCCCCGTCCCTTTTCACTTCCACATAGGGTAAGACAGGTGTCTGTGGCAGACTTTGAGCCAATTCTGATGAGTCAGGTTTAAGCTTTGCCCTCCCCCCATCATCCCCTCCATTACAATAGCTCTTTATGCCTCTTCTATGTAGGATAATTTGCCCATCCAATGTCTCCCCTCTTCTACCCGTGCAGTTTTGTTCTTTTTGGCGTAGCGTCCCATCAGTCACCTCATATCCACACCCCCTTCTGCATATACTCCTCCTAATCGCTCTTACAGGAATAAATCTCAGAGTTATGCCCGTTATCTTGCCATACAGAAAAGCAAACAGCCTGGACGACTTCTGGGGAACGTGCTAGGAGCCGGGCTGACGGTGCCCGCGCGCTTTGCGCCCAGGAGCCTGAAAGGCGGACGGCGGTAGGCGCCAAAAGACTACATTTCCCAGAAGGCCTTGGGCACCCCGGAGCAAAATGGCGTCACTCCCAGGTCGGTTGTCGAGGCAACGGCGGAGCGTAGGCAAGGGCGGGCCCACGTGACTTCCGCTTCCTGCTCTTCCGCTTACTGGGCCGCCGTGGGACCCCTGTGGCTTCGAGCGGCCCTCCGGGGTCCGAGGCGGGGCGGTCGGTGCCCGCGGAGGGGTCGCTTCCCCCTGCTCTCCTTCCGCCCCGCGTGCCCCACCCCACGTACCCCTCCCCACTGTCCTCCTCGCCCCTCCCCCATCACCTCTCTTTCCCCTCCCTCCACGGACCTTCTCTTCTTGCCCCTCCTTTCCCCCTCCCCCACTCTCCCCCCCCCGACCTTTTCTTTTCCCTCCCCCTTTGTTCTGCTCCCCCCACTAGCCTCTCCTCCCTCCCCTTTCCCCCCTCCCCCATTGTTCCCCCTCCTCCCTTCCTCCATTTCTCCCTCCTCCTTTACCTCTTTCCTGTTCCCTCCTGCCCCCCCACTAGCCTCTTCTCCCTCCCCTTTTACACCTCCCCTGTCCCTCCCCCACCAGTGACCTTCCTCCCCTTTTTCCCCTCCCGCGTTATTCCCCCTCCTCCCCTCCCACCAGAGACCTTCCCCCACTCACCTCCCACTAGCCTCTCCCTCCTCCCCATCCCTTTCTCTCCCTCCTTGATGGTCCCCCCCACCACTGCCCCCACCTCAGTTTTCTCTGGCTTTCCTCTCCCTTCTCCTTTCCCTCCCCTCCCCCTCCGTCCCTGACTCCCTGCCTTCTCCCCTCCCCCAAATCTGGGATGACCCCCATGTGCTGTGGGCCCCGCTCCACTGGGGTGTAGGCTGGACCCTCCCTGCCCCTGCTCCTGCTCCTCTGCGTGCCCCAGGGCCAGGACTCGATTCCTTCTGCCATCTGTCTTGGCGGGACCGCCTCTGCCAGCTCTCCTGGGCAGTGGGCAGGTTTATGGGGCGGCCCCTGCACTGTTCCATTGGTTCCTCAGAATTGTCTTGTGAGGTAGGTGCTACTTACCCCCATTTTCTGGATGAGGAAACTGAGGCTCAGGGGGGAGTAAGGTACTGTCCATCCCACAGTGTGTTGTGGGAGCCTCTTGAGGGCAGGCCTCATCATGTCGGCCAGGGCTCTCTGACTTAGGATGGTGGTGGTCACTTAACTTCTCGTTGCTCTGGGTGACTGTAAGAATATAGCGTGTGGAGAAGGTGCCCCTCGAGTTTCCTCTCCACGAGTGCCTGGCCCTGTGCCTTGTGTGTCTAGCAAGCACTGGCCAAGTGGGGAGGAGGGTCCTTGGGGGGATTCTAGCCAAGGTTGGCCAAGACCAGCCCCTCTCATGGTTTGCTTCCCTCTCTCCCCCAGAAGGAGCAGCCTCTGTGGAAGGGAGAATGGCACCTGTGCTCCTGATGGCCAGGGCTCTCCAGGTGAGTGAAAGGTTCCTGGCCCGTGGCCTCCAAACCGGAGCCCGCCAGAGAAGTCTGTGGATAAAGGACCTCCGGAATCGAGCTGGGCTTGGGGTCAGCGGAGAGCCCTTTGCTTGTCCAGTATCTGTTCCCTCCTTGGCCTCCATTGTTCCACCGTGGGACTGCCTGGAGGATTCCTGGAGACGGAGATGGGATGTTCTCCCAGCGCTGAAGCCCTTCGCGGTCCTTTCCAACTGATCTCCATCCCCTGCTCTCCACCCTGTGGTCACCTCATGAGTCACACCCACTCCTGAAGTCACCACTGAAAAGAAGGGGCAGTCTCCTGATGGGGATAATGCGTGCTTCATGAAATCATCTCTGGCCCACCCCTTCTTCTGTGGGCTTTTCCCCACCTGCCTGGCCTCCATCCCATGTCCAGAACAGCACTGAAATTCAGAGGGGGGGCCCATGTTTAACTGAAGGGCTTTGGGGCGTGATTCCGAGGGGAAGGTAGTGCCATCCACGCTCGTTCCTCCTCTTCAGTTCTGGACCAAATTTGTGGTCCTTTGGTGATGACTGTCCAAGACACATAAATACAGAGGAATGGTGCCCATGCTCCCACCTCAAGCAGTCTCTGGTCCCAGCTTTGTCTCTTTGGTTTTCTTGGTAAATCAACTTTTATTGATTTTTTTATATTGCCAGAATTTCTTCCAGTGCTCTCTGCCTTCCAGAGAGCTGGTCCCTATAACAAGGGCTATTTTAAAAAAAAAAAGAAAAAAACAACTGACCAATACTTGGAAAAAAAATCTGAAAAAAATGTCCTGCTGCACGTTTCCTGCAGTGCTTCCACATCTGCAGAGAGGGGGCCGGGCTAGGGGGGCCTCTCTTATTTCTCCTCCGGAGCCAGGAGCATGCTTTGGAATTTGGCAGTGTTCACTTTTGGTTTTGGAGATTCCCTGTCTCTTTCACGTGTGTCGTTTCTGTAAGTTTCCGTTGCTTTCATGGACCACGGTGTGTTGAGCCATTCCTCACGGATGGGCGTCTCCTCTGTTTCCAATTTTCGGCTCTCACAAAATGTGCTGCTATAAATGTTGTGGAGTGTATGGCAGAGTTCTTATTGATGGCTTCCTTGTGGTATAAGCCCAGGCTTGGGGTCCCTGGTTCAAAGGGTGTGGACATTGTGGTCATTTTATTTGCATAATTCCAAATTGTTTTCTAGAGTGGTTGTGCCGTTCTGCATCTCCACCAACAATGTATCAGTGCGCCTGTCCGTCCACGGCCCCTCCACCTTGAGCTGTTGCCGAGTTTGCATTTCTCTTATCATTGGTGGTTTGGATCAGTCTTTCATGTGAAGACCTTGGGGTTGTTCTTCTGAGAATTATTTCTATCTTGACCACTTACGGGCTGTTAGTTTTGTGCATGTTTATTAATCGTTTGTCTGTCTTGGATACCAAGCCTTCATCTGGGGACTTTGATACGAAAGTTTTTTTCCCATTCAACTTCTTCTCGTCTCGTCTCAGATGCAACCTCTTCAGTGTCAAGTAATCAGAGTTGTTACTGACCTTTTGTAATCTCCTCCATCTCATTTGCTCAAGAACACAGCTCCTACTCATAGCTGTGACAGGGATCCAGCCTCAGACACTAGCCAAGTGACTCTGGGCAAGTCCCTTTCACCCCTGCCTGCCTTGGTTTCCTTAGCTGTAATATCGGGATCCTAACAGCACCATCCTCCTCCTAGGATAGTTGTAAAGCATGGTATAAATGCTAGTTCTCTTTCTGGTTATCATTAAGGAGTGGCGGAGGAAAGAGGGTGGGGCTGGGGCTGGTGGGATCAAGGATGGGTGAGTTGGCAGGCAGCAGGGTTAGGAGAGGTTGGGGGGCGTGGCGGTATGCTGGAGGAGACGGGATGGAAGGGACAGAGGGCTTCTGGAGGCTGCTTCCCCCACCAGATCTCTGCTTCTCTTTGGATCCAGGCACATAGTGGGTACCTGATAAATGCTTACTGAGTGACTGTTGGCACCTGGGGTACAGGAAGTCTTTGATGTTGACTTGCCTTGGCCCCTGGTGAAGCCAGACCCCTGAGAACAAGCCCCCTGCATGCTCTCTGGCCCCTTCCCGTGGACCCCCAGGGCCATCTGAGGGCCAGAACCTGGACAAGCACAAATAAAACCCTTTGGTGTTTCAGGAGCCAGTGACCTTCCAGGATGTGGCGGTGGTCTTCACACAGGAGCAGTGGGGATACCTGGACCCTTCTCAGAAGGAGCTGTACCGGGACGTGATGCTGGAGAACTATCAGAACCTGCTCTGCCTGGGTGAGGACGGCTTCTCCCTGGGACTCGGGCTCTGTCTCCTCTCCCCTCCCCAGCCCTAGAAGGGTCTTCATTTCCTTTGGTAAAAGCCCTTTGGCCTCTGAGGGCCCAGAGGTGACTGTGTGACACGCTTTGGACCAAGGGAGTCCCTCCCTCGGTCTTAGACAATATGGCAGGCGCTGTGCGAGGTGTTGGGGAGGGACATTGACCTCTGCTGAGTCAATACTGATTGTTTCTGGGGTGGGGCTGGGAGGAGACACCAGCACCTCGGGGGATCAGTAAGGAGTGAGGGTTGTGTGGAGCCTTGAAGGGATCCTGCCAAGTGTAGAGGGGAGAGAGGCATGGAGCCTGGGGATGGAGGGTCACCTATGAATGGAGACCAATGATTGGGCATCAGCCTGGGAGAGGTCAGCAGGGTTTACCTTTCATCCTAGAGAAGCATCATGGTCTAACCTGTATCTTATGAGTGTTACTTTGGAGCTATGCCCAGAGGACCCAGTCACAGTGCCAGTGGCTGCCATGGGTTCAGGGAGGACGAGGCGGGAGCATAGACCGTCCGGTTTGCCCAGTGAGAGACCTCTGGTGATATGGGAGGGCAGCAAGGTGTGGGTGGTTTGGCTGTGAAGGGGATGATAGACATGGGGTGGTCACTGAGGTGGCAGCGGGGCCAATGGAATTCAAGTGACCTTTCCTGCAGACATTGGAACCTGGAGCCTTTTCCTCCTAGACATAGAGTTGAGTTCAGCATGAAGCTTCCGGAGCTGCCCTGCTTGTCCAAGCTCCTGTTCTTGCCTTTAATTGTTTCAAGGGCACTCTTACCAGCTTTTTGGAACTTGGTCCTTACCCTTCTTGGGCACCCCAACCTCACTCTTGGAAAAGAGGAAAAAAAAAGTCTCATTACAAGTAAAAGTCTGTTTCACGTGTAGGCCGTGTAAGACAGTGTCCATCGCTCAGTCCTCTGTCAGGAAGTAGGCAGCCTTCCTCCTCCTCGGCCTTGAGAGAAATGATTATTAGGAACCAGTGATTTGGGGAGATTCAGAGTTTTCCCCTTTTTCTAAAGTCTTGATTTTAAAAAGTTCAGTCGCTTGAAGGATATTGCTGAGAATGAGAGTGGACTGACTTTCTTACTCAGAACCCCCCTCGTAAGCCATTGTGTTCTGCTCAGGCTTGGGAAGGGCATCAATTCTTTTAATACGTTGCCCAAGGCTGGGGGGAACTTAGAAGTGGATGACATCATCAAAGTTCGGATCTAGTCCCTCATTGTACGACTCATTCTCATTAATTTTGAACACTCCTCTTCCAAAAGGAGACATAAACCATACACCCACCGCCCTGATGGTCTTTGGTGCAAGAGAGAGATGGTGAAATGACCATCCTTTTATTAACGTGCTGGCTTTAGTAATAAAATGATTAAACTACCAAGAAACTGTCCCATGAACCTTTTAATTGCCACAGTCCCCTGACATCACGGTCAGTCGTTGGCTCAACCATTCTAGATAGCAATTTCTAGTGTGGTTTGCTCATTACTGTAGGGATGGTTCTCCCACTCCGCTTTCATCCTTGCCCACAGCCCAGTAGTAGTCCATCACACTCATGCACCATTCCCCTCATTTCCAGGACTTTGTCACCACACAGTGAGCTGCTACCAATCTTTTTCTCATTATAGGTCCTGTTCCTTTTTCTTGGATTTCTCGGTGGTCTGTGGTTGATATCAGAATTGCTGTGTCAGAGGTTGTCCATAGTTTAATGGACATTTGGGACATAATTCCAAATGGCTTTCCAGAATGTTTCCAGAATAGCTCCAGTGAGAATACCGTAGTGGGCCCATTTTCCTACAGCCCCTCCAACGATTGTCATTTTCCTTTTGTGTCATTTATAGTCAGATAAATATGGAACCTTAAAATTGCCTTTCTCTAATTATGAGTGAACTAGAGCATTTTTTAATATTTTTGTTGATAGCTTGGATTTCTTCCTTGGAATGGGCCTTATACTTAGTAACTCATATGAATTTTCACGTGAGTTTCCTATATAGCTTGGTTGTCAGACCTTTAACAAAGAAATTGGCTACAATGAATTTTTCCTAGTTAATCATTTCCTGTCTAGCTGCTTTGGTTTTGTGTGAGCAAAAACTTTTTACTTTGATGTCATCAAATTGTCCAGTTTCATTTTATCTCCTCTGATCATCTGTCATCTTTGTTTAGTCAAGAATTCTTCCCCAGAGGTCCTTTTCTTCTTTCTCTGACCTCTTTGGAGTAGATGCCTGATGGTGGTATTGCTTGTGTTGGCATCTGGACAGCTTCCTGACATTAGGACAAGGACCTGGGCTGCAGACCCAGCTCCAGCTGTGCCCTGGCATGCCCATCTTCCCATAGCCACTCCAATAACTGCCATTTTTCTCATGCATTGTCTTTGTCAGGCTGCTGAGTGATGAGATGGCACCTCAGAGTTGTTTTGATATGCGTTTCTCATCTTATTACTGATTTAGAGCAAATTCCAAAGCTATACTGATATTGTCATTCCCCCACCCCCACTCCTTGCCCCAAACGTCCTTCTTTTCTCTTGTGTCCGTTGAGATAAATGTTGTATTGATGTTTTTTTCTTTCTTATGTTTTTAAAAGGGTATCATTCTCATTCTCTCCTCCTCCTCTTCCTTTCCCTTCCAAAAGCCCTCATTTGTAGCGAACAAACTTTAGTCAAACAAAACAGACACTCATACTGGCTGCAGCTCTCATCCCTTCCATCCCCTGGTGGCCCAGAGGTGTCACCCACACATTTCTTTAGAATTCTCTTCTTTAGTCTTCATCTCCATTTGAACCCTTTCTTCTCATGTCCCCCTAAATTGATTCTAGTTTTTATTGTGTTGTGGTTGGAAAAGGGCATGTTTAGCATTTCTGTTTTTCTTCATATGCTCAGTTTTTGTAATTCACCCCCTGCTTAGAAAGATGTGGACTCCTTTCTGTTCCATTGGCTGGTGGTCCATCCAATCAGAACAGTAATAGCATGCATTTTTCTATTGTGTTTTGAGATTTGCACAGTGCTGAATATGTATGATGTCATTGGATCCTCACAACAACCCTGTGAGGTGTAGTGTAGGTGCTTTTTCTATCCCTTTTTTACAGGTGAGGAGACTGAGGCACAGAGGGAGGTGAGATGACTTACCCCTGGGTCACACAGGATTTGAACTCAGGCCTCCCTCACTGCAGGCTTAGTGCTCCATCCACTGTGCCACTTCTCACCCTCATGTCTAACTTTCTAAAAATCCTTTTCAGTGTTTAACTTCTTTCGTATTTATCTTTTTGATGGATTTGTCTGAAGCTCAAAGAAGTACATTGAAGTCCCCAAGAATTTTTGTTTTACTGTCTGCTCCCCATAGTTTGATTAGCTTTCCCGTAAGTATACTGGGACCTCACAGATTAGTGATGATGGACTGGCCTTAGAGCTGGGAAGACTTGGATACAGATTCTGCCTCCGATACCTGGGAGTTCTGTGACCCCTGAACTCGGATTGTTTAGGCAGCTCAGAGACCAGAAGTTGCAGAAAAGAGGCACGGGCCTGGTCCCTTTGGCAACGTTTGTTGTTGTCCTGATCAGTCACCTGAGACTTGATCAGTGCTGCTCTTAACCCCTTTCCCCCAACGTGGCGTGAATTCTTTGTTTTCAGCGTGTTTTTTTTTGTCCTTCTCCATTTTCTGAGTGAGTCCCTTCCCTTCACGTCCATGTTTATGACTGTGAATTGTGTTTTTTCTCACATCATATTCCTTTCTATGTTCCTTTCTCTTCTCTTTATAAAGAAAAAGGAAGTAGGGAAAGAGATGGAATGGCACTCTTTCCCCTCTCCTTCCCCCTCTGGGGTCAGAGGGCATTGGCCTGTAACTCTGGAGTGCAGATCTCCCTCCCTGCCCCGGGCCTGCTTGCCTGCCCTTCTTGCACTCCTGGGTGCTTAGCCTTCCTGCGGCCATTGAGAGGAGAGGATGCTTCATGTTCATGGCCAGCCTCTCCTTTTCGCACACCCTAATTGTAGGAGAAATGCTAAGACCCTTCCTCTTTTTCTCATTGCTAAACTAGGGTATCCCTCTTCCCTCCTTTGAGACAAACCCTGAAAGTAGGTGCAGGCGCCACGTTCCTTTTTCTTTACTGCCTCGGTGACCCCTGGGTCTGCCCTGTGTTTAGGAAGCCCTCACTTGGTCTGAGCTGCCATCTAGCATCTCAGCCCCCTGGCTTGTAAAACTCCTGCAGGAGGCCGTCTGCATCCCCTTCCTCTCCCCTCACTCCCTTCCGAACACCCCACTGCAGGCCCAGCCTCATCCTGCCCTCTCCAAAGTCACCAGTGACCCGAGAGGCCTTTACTCAGCCCTCATCCTCCTTGATCTCCTGGCCATCCCCTTCCTCTCCATTAACCTTGTAAGTGGGTTGTTCCCAAGGCTGTGTCTCAGGCCCTTGGATCATTCCTAGCAGCCTCACCAGCTCCCTGTTGGACATCTTGAATTGGATAGTCCATAGACAGCTCACATCTTTTTGTTCCTCCAAAATCTTCTCTTCCCTACTTCTGAATTTCTCTGTTACTGTCAAGGACATCAGACTCTTCCTCTTCTCTCAGGGTCACAAGCTAGGTGTCACCCCTTCTCCCTCCTCCCTCCTCCTTGTCCTCCTTTCCTCTCTTCCTCCCTCTCCTCTTCTTTCCCTCTCCTCCTCCTCCCCCTTCCTCCTTCGTGTTCTCCCTTCTCCTCCTCTCTTCTCCCTCCTTCCTCCCCTTTCTTCTTTCCCCTCCTCCCCCTTCTCTTATACTTGGCCATCCTCCCTCCCCTCTTTTCCCTTTCTTCCTGCTCCGTCCTCCTCCCCCTTCTCCCTCCCCTTTCTTCTTCCCCCTTCTCTTCCTGTCCTCCCATTCTCCCTCCTTGTCCTCTCTTCCTCCCTCTTTCCTTCCTCCCCCTGCATTCACAGAGTGCTCTTGTTGGAGCTCAGTGACTTGGTCTCTTCCCTTCCATCCTCAGGTCCCACTTTCTGCAGGAGGCCTTTGCTAGCCTCCGCACTGTTAGTCCTTTCCTCGAGAATTACCTTCTGTGAACCCTGGCTGTGTCTTGTATGTGCCCCCTTCTTCGTGCGTTGTGTCTCCCGTCAGAGTGTGCGCTCCTTGAAGGCAGGGACCGCGATTTTGACGTTCTTTGTCTAGTGCCAGCTCACCGCCTGACTGTGCTGGGTTGCTCTTCCCAGGACGAGGTCTGTTTCCTGCTGCCATGCTACCTCAGCTTCGTGGGTGTCTACCTTAATCCCTGGCTTCTGTCTCCTGGGGTCCCACCATGGACACTGGCCTGGGCCCCAGGGGGTGTCCTCCTGGAAATCCTTCTGTTTGGACCCCAGCTGCAGTCCAGAGAGGCCAGAGGTCAGGGATCACGTTGACTTGGCACTTCTTGGAGGGCCAAGTAGCATTGGCATAGGGGCACCTCGATGGGCCCGAGGTCTCATTGACTTCCAGCTCCCAAGACTCCTCCCCAAGCAGGCCTCCCATAAACGTTCATTCATTCTCTTCAGAAACTCTGGACTGGGCGGGGGAGCTCCCTGGTTTTCTTCTTTGCTGGGGAGTGTTACATGTGGGGGTGGGGGGTGGGGGGCTGGGCCCGGTTGGGACCTTTCATGCCTCCATCTTTACCCCAGGACTTCCATTTCCTTTGGGCAGGGCTGGCCATGTCCAAGCCTGAAGTGATTCACCAGCTGGAGCGAGGGGAGGCTCCTTGGAGGCCAGAAGAGAAAGGGCCACAGAGCACCTGTCCAGGTGAGTGAATGACTGAGCACCAGGCAGGTGAGTCCTTGGGGACAGTGTCTCCACCGGTCAGTCGGGGAAGCCCCTTTAGCGTACTGGACAGGGATCTCCCCAGGCTGGGGAGAACAGCCCAGGCTGTCCGTCTGCCAGGAAGTCCCTTCACTGTCACCTCAACAAGTCTAGCTTCCTGACATCTCTGAGGAGTGAGAGCCTAGGTGTGGCGTTGGGCCATCAAGCCCCACCTCCTCATTTTGGAAGCCCAGACGGGCTAGCGACTTGTCCAGGGTCACAGGATTCAAACTCAGCCCTCCTTTGTCAGAGCCCCGTGAAAGCATGTCTTCCTGTCAAATTAGCTGAGACGGTAATTGGTGGTTATGCTCACTGTTGGAGGGACTGTGGAATGGTCCAGCCATTCTGGAAAAACTCTGGAATTATGCAAGGAATCTCTCTTAGGTTCTTGCATTCCCTTTGATCCCATGATCCCACTCTTGGGTATATTTGCCAAGGAGTTCTATGACAAACATATGAGGACTTCAGAGAGAGATACTGAGAAAACCTACCCCCCAAACAGGGGTAGCGGTAAATGAAAACTAAACCCAGACTGAGGCGTGAGGAGCTCTGACAAATTACATGGGCCAGTCTTGTGCTGAAGGAAAGAGGAGGGGCACTGCCGGCCTCTGACCATGGGGGTCACCTGGGGCACACACTTTCTGAAGTGGTTGTGCGTTTAGCCTCTTGGATTGTGCTCAATTTTTTCCTTTCTGTGAGAGGGTTTGTTGTCTGTGGGCGTATTTGAAAATGATTTTGATGGTCATCAAAAGGCACAAATCACTTTAATGAATGGGACAGATTGGACGTACTCCCTTCAACAGCAAGATACATCCAGACACATTAGAATAAAATAGATGGTTTTGGCAGGATTAGAATAGAATCCGGATTAAAATGTATAAGAAAAACGATTAGACATCTCGATCTTGTTATTGAAAACGTGTCTAACACAGTCCAAGAACCACCATCATTTCGCTTACGAGTTTTAACAGTTGAAATAGAATTAGAAAAGTAAACTAGCCTCCACTGTGGAAAACGCTAAGAACAGCAACTAGAAAATAAAATGTTAGTTGACAAATCCCATTTAGGTCTTAAAACAGGAAATGTGAATTATCTGAATTCTCCCATTAAGAGATCAAGTTACAGACAGTCACGAAACAAAGCCCATCTATCATGTTACCTGCTGGGAGAAACATCTGCTATCAAAGAATATGTAAATACATATGCACATATATACATATACATATGTATGTATGTGTGTGTGTGTGTGTGTGTATGTAAATATACACACACATAGGTGAATGTAGATTTAAATTAAGAGGTTGGTCTAAAGCAGAAGTGTCAAACATGTGGGCCACCCATAACACTGCTAAGTGCAGTCTGAACTTGTCTAAAGTGTAATTGGGAAATACTTAACAAAATAAAAATTCAATAAAACATAAGTCATAGTACATTTAAAAACTAAATAAGCAGCTTACAAGGATTTTGACCTATGGTTTAGCGGTCCCCATTTCTACTTGAGTTTGATACCACTGGTTCAAAGTATATCATACTGCTGTAAATTGTAATATTGTCGGAGTGGTAATATTGGTATTTAAATGTGGAATTCAAACTAGAAAATGTTGACTAAGACTATTCCAAAATAGCCAAAAGGAAATGAATAGCAAATAATTAACAGTTCTCAAGTTATATGTATTCAAAAGTTTGACAGATAAATTCAAAGAAACATCGGTGATACATGCACACACATACATGCGCATATATGTATATACACACACATTTGGACTTTTGCACTCTGCTATTATCTTATGACGACCTTGTATTAACAACAAAGAACCCCGAGATCTGACTATTCCATTAGAATTGGTTTGTGTATGGAAAAAACAAGGCAGATAATGGAATGCTTCTAAGAACCAAACACTATTTCAAAGAGAGGTCCTTTAACAAAATTTGGTAAGGGAGAAATGAGACAAACTGTTTTCATACTATAATGAAATCAGCGTGAAATTATGTGAATAAAAGTTAGAAAACTAGATAGGAACTGAAAATGGTTTATTAAATGTTTAGGGTTAAATGAAGAATTGAAAACAACAGAATATTTAAAGGAGAATGACAGTAGCACATGTAGAAATTTATGCGTGTAGCTGAAATAGCCCTTAGATTGATATCTCCGAGTGCCTATTTATTAATTGTAAAAGTTTTTTGTTGATAATTTTGGTTGTTACATCGCCCAAGTTTCCCCCTTATCCCTTTCTTTTCCCTTACCTCCACTCAGAGAGCTATTCCATATAACAAAACATATATTTTTTTAACAGAAAAAAAGATGAGTGCCAATTTAAAAGAGAAAGACCTGTTAGCTTGCTTAACATTGGAAATGAAGAGGCCAGGATACTTGAAGGTAAAATTTTCATAGGTAAAATATTTTGATAAAAAATATCTAAAAAATGCCCTGATCTCAACCAAAACATTTAATGGAGACAACAGCTTAGGTGATCAATGTTGCAGCCAACATACAAAATTAACCTTCCCAAATCACCTGTGTTCATTTTGCAATAATAATCAGAGAAATGTCCTTTGCAAGTAGGTACATGACCAAGATATAAAAGCTGTCATCATCAGTAAAGTAGAGGAATAAGGAAGGAGTAACCTCTCAGGTCTGTGGAGAGGGAAGGAGTTGGTTCATGGCCTGACAGGTGGTTGAAGGTGGTCAGAGAAGATAACATGGACAAGTTTGATTCTGTAAAATGTAAAAATTTTCATACAAACAAATCTAATGTTATTAAAATTAGAAGGGAAACTGACAACAGAAAAAAAAGTCATTGTAAGTTATATATTTGTGTGTTATCAAGCATAGATAAGGATTTGATTGGAATTTATAAAACCAAGAGCCATTCTCTAATTGATCAATGGTCAAAGGCTATGATCAGGTATACTTAATCACTAATAATCAGAAAAATGGAAATTTAAGCAACCTTGAGGTTCCACTTCACATCACTCAGACTGGCAAAGATGACAGAAGAAGAAAATGGTGACTGTTGGAGGAGCTGTGGGGAAACACGCCACGGCGCTGTTGGCAGAATTGTGAATTGACCTAACCCTTCTGGAAAGGAATTGGTAACAATGCCCCTTAAATGACTAAACACTAAACCAACGATTCTGAGATCAGATTGTGAGCTCCTTGAGGGCAGGGACTATCATTTCCCCTTTTTGTGTATCCCCTGTGTGGAGCAGAGTACCCAGCACACAGTAAGTGCTTAATAAATGTTTATTTGACTGACTTAACTGCTAGACCTATACTAAAAGAGGTCAAAGAAAGAGGAAAAGGACCCGTGTGTGAACATATTTGTAGCAGCTCTTTAGTGGTAGCAGAAAATGGGAAGCTCAGGGGGTAACCACATATTGGGAAAAGACCAAGTGTTGTATAAATGGAGTGGAAGAGTCTTAAGAAATGACACAACGGACAGTTTCAGGAGAAATATAGTTCCCTCTCTGAACAGTTGGAGAGGGAATTGAGCAGATCTAGAACAATTTATACATTGACAACAGCATTGTAGAGAAGAACAACTTTGAAAAGAGTCAGAACTCTGAGCAGTGCAGTTAATAAGCCATGCGTCCTGGGACTGAAGACGAACTGGCATTTCCTTGTTGTGTTCAGATGTCAGCTAGTGCCACTAGCCTTCTTTGACACCCTAGTCGTCATCCTTGCTCTGTATCCATCAGTCAGCTCAATTAGGCTCTAATCTGTGTATCTTAAAACAGACTGACAGCCTGAGGTGCCTGAGTCCCCGTCCACACGGGGAAGAAACGGGCTGAACCAGCCATTCATTCCTGTCATCATGCTAAGCAGAAAGAAGATTAGAATTTGAGCTTTGCAAGGACACTGAGGGGCAGGCCAGCGAGCCCCTCTCCTTCAAAGCAGGCATTCTTTCCCTGTTCTCCGCACGTGATGGTCATCCAGCTCTGCTTGCATCTTTCCAGATCCTGTGAGCTGACTCCATGGTAGGGCAGCTGTGAGGTGTGGCAAGAAGACCGGGAGGATGGAGGTTAGGAGACTTCCCAGGATTGCGCTGTGCCTCTGCCACTTGGTTGTGTGACCTTGAGCAAGTCACTGAATCGTTCTGATCCTCAGGTTTCTCATTTAATGTACTCGCTGTCCTCCGTTCCTCCCACAGTTGTGGTGTGGACCAGTGGGAAAGTTTTTCCTAAACTCTGCATAATCTGACAAACATAAGAAAGACCCCATTTTTTTCCCTACCCTTTAAAGTTTTTCAATAATTATTTCAGGAAGAGACACAAAAGAGGACTGCTAAGTGTACAGCAGGTGGGTACAGGTGATGTTTCCATTTTCTTTATTTCTTTCAGATGGGGAGGTGAGGCCTGAAACCAAGGAGTCACCCCCAGAGCTGGGCATTTCTGTGGAGCAGTCATCAGGCCAGGACAGACTCAGGAGGCATGGTCTCTGTGTCTCCAGCTGGAAAGAAGCCTGGGCACGTGGTGCCAGATTAGGGAGGCAGCAGAGCATTGAGGAGAGAAATCCTCAGCAAGTAGTGAAGGGCCCTGAATGGCACAATTATGGCCAGAGCTCCAGGCCAGAACCAAAGCTTTTCTCACAGCAGAGAGTGTCTATGGAAAAAACTCTCCACAAGTGTGATACAGAATGTAGTAGAATCTGCTCAAAGGAAATGTTTTCTAAGTATGATGAATGTGGGGATTCCTTCAATTCTAAATCAGAGTGTATTGACTATCATAGACTGTATAATAGACAGCAACTTCATGAGCATAATGAATATGGGAAGGCCATCAAACTAAGCCCATCCATTAGTTTAAATCAAGCAATTGACATTGAAGAGAAAACCTCTGAATATGATGAATTTGAGAAGACTTTTCCCTTGAATATACAGTTGATTGGATACCAGAGAGTTCACACTGGAGAAAAACTTCATGAACACAATGAATATGGGAAGTCTTTAGCCCATAGTTCATCTCTAACTTCTTATCCAAAAATTCATGCTGGAGAGAAACCTTATGAATGTAAAGAATGTGGGAAGGCTTTTGGTCACAGGACACAGCTTACTGTACATCAGAGAGTTCATACTGGAGAGAAACCTTTTGAATGTAAAGAATGTGGGAAGGCTTTTGGCTACAAAACCAAGCTTACTTTACACCAGAGAATTCATACTGGAGAGAAACCTTACGCATGTAATGAATGTGGGAAGGCTTTCTGTGTGAGAACAGATCTTACTCAGCATCAGAGAATTCATACCGGAGAGAAGCCTTATAAATGTAATCAATGTGGAAAGGCCTTCCGCGTGAGCAAAGAGCGCATACGACATCAAAGGATTCATACTGGAGAGAAACCTTATGAATGTAATGAATGTGGGAAGGCCTTCAGTGGGAGAGGACAACTTACTCGACATCAGATGATTCATACTGGTGAGAAACCTTATGAATGTAATGAATGTGGTAAGGCCTTTGGTGGGAGAGGACATCTTATTCAACACCACAAAATTCATACAGGTGAGAAACCTTATGAGTGCAATCAGTGTGGGAAGGCTTTCAGCCGGAGAGGACATCTTACTCGACATCAAAGGATTCATACTGGAGAGAAACCTTATGAATGTACTGAATGTGGGAGGGCTTTCAGTCGTAAAGGACATCTTATTGGACATCATAGAATTCATACTGGAGAGAAACCTTATGAATGTAATGACTGTGGGAAGGCTTTCCGCCTAAAAGATCACCTTATTCAGCATCAGAGAAGTCATACTGGAGAGGAGCCTTATCAGTGTAAAGAATGTAGGAAGACTTTCTCTGTGAGTACAGATCTTATCCGTCATCAGAGAATTCATACAGGAGAGAAATCTTATGAATGTAAAGAATGTGGGAAGACCTTTTATATGACCAGAGATCTGAACAGACACCAGAGAATTCACATTGGAGGGAAACCTTATGAATGTAAAGACTGTGGGAAAGCCTTCCGCCTGAGACATCACCTTATTCAACATCAGAGAATTCATACTGGAGAGAAACCTTATAAATGTAATGAATGTGGGAAGGCCTTTGGCCACAGTACATATCTCACTATACATCAAAGAATTCATACCGGAGAGAAACCTTATGTATGTAATCAGTGTGGGAAGGCGTTTGGCCACAGGACACAGCTTACTGTACATGAGCGAATTCATACTGGAGAGAAACCGGAATGTAAAGAATGTGGAAAGGCCTTCCGCCTCAGCAAAGAGTGTACAAGACACCAGAGAATTCATATTGGAGAGAAATCTTACGAATGTAATCAAGTTGAGAAGGCCTTCAGTGGGAGAAGACAGCCTACTGAACATCATGTTCATATTGGGGAGAAAACTTATGAATGTAATCAGTATAAGAAGATCTTTAGCTGAAGAGGATGGTATGAATGAGAAAATTCATACTGAAGAGAAATCCTATGAATGTAATGAATGTTGGGGGGTGGGGGTGAGGGGGGCCCTTCAGCCAGAGAGTTTAACATCAGAGGAGACATGCAGGACGGAAGTGTTAAATGAATGTTACAAATTTCAGAAGACTTTTTGTTGGAACAGAGTGTACCTGACACCATAGAATCCGTATTGGAGGGAAACCTATTAGATGCAATCAATGTGAGAAAGACTTTCTTTTTAAATACATCTTTTTAAAAAAAATTGTGTAGGTGTGTGTGTGTGTGTGTGTGAGAGAGGCAATTGGGGTTAAGTGACTTGCCCAGGGTCACTCAGCTAGTAAGTGTTATGTGTCTTTTTTAAATACATCTTATCCAACATGAAAGAATTCATAGAATAGAGACCTAATGACTGCAGAGAGTGTGGGAAAGTCTTCTATGTGAAGATAAATCTTGTCAGACATCAGAATATTCCTATGGGAGAGAAACTATGAGTGAATATGGGAAGGTCTTCCACCAAGAGATCACTGTCAACACGAGAAAATTCATACCAGAATTATGCTTTATTAATCTAATGAATTGACAAGGTCTTTGGCTTCAGAAGACAGGTTACTGAACATCAGAGAATTTATACTACAGAGAAACCTTTTAAAAATATATGTAGGAGAGTTGCCATCTGAGCACAGAATTTATTCCACGTCAGAGAATTCTTATTAGAAAGGAACTATATCAATGTGATGACTTTGGGAAGGCTTTCCACCTCAAAAATCGCCTTATTCAGCAGAAGAGAAGTCCTTCTGGAGAAGAACTTTATGAAAAATCTAGGTAGAAGGCCTTCCCTGTGCACAGGGTTTACTTGCCATTAAAGAGTTCATATTAGAAGAAACCTTAGAAATGTGATGATGTGGGAAGACCCGTGTGGAGGCTGTTCAGCCCCTACCTGAGAATTCATCCTGGAGAGAAAACTTAGGAAATTAATGTTTATAGGTGAGAGAAACCACTGTGAGAAGGCCACCTGCTTGACTGGACAGCTCACCCAATAGCACAAATGCCAAAGTAGACAAAAGGACAAGGATAACAGAAGATCTTTTACCAAATACAGAGCTTTGTTGGCCTCACAGTATTAGCTGTAATGACTTTGAGAAGACTTTCTGCTGGAATGAATCCTTTATCCCACACAAGGCAATTAATTCTCGATAAAAATTTTATGAGTATCAAATATTCTGGGGATGTTCCTTTGGCCCAGGAATTCTTCACCTTTTCTTGTGTCATAGATCTCTTGTGTTGACATGGGTACCTGTTGGCTTATGGACTCCTCAGGATAATGTTGCTGAATGAATAACATAAAATCCATAGGGTTACAAGGGAAATCAATTATATTGATATATCATGAAAAAAAATTTTTGGAAGCTCTTTGGCCCCAAGTTTAGAACTCCTGCTCTAGAAGGCAGGACTAGACTGGGAAGATTATTGTGTCAGTTTCAATGGTTCCATTTTTTATTTCTCTGTAGCAGTGCCTACAAGTCTTTAGAATTCCTCGTATTCACAATTTCTCATGCCATGGAATAATATTCCATTACATTTGGTGCCACTGTTTGGCCATTCCTCCTATCAATTTACACTGACTCAGTTTCCACTGTTTTACCACTACAAAAGTGCTGTTAATATTTTCATGTATTTGATTAGGAAGAGATGATACCCTGTGTGCTAGGTCGTTTAATTCTGGGCTCAGTTCATCCTTTTTGCCTACTTGCAGTGTCTTTCTAAGGTGTGTATGTCTGTGTGTCTGTATGTAACCATACATATATAAATGCACACATGTGCACATACACTGATGGTCAAGCTCTATAGGCTGTCCACCTAACTTAGCATCTAGACAAAAGATGTTCCTCATCTACATGGTTTTTCACTATGGTTAGATCACACTTTTGAGTGGTTATAGATCTTATGTGTCTAGTGTCCAGTGTCTCTGCAGGGTTGAGGAGCTAGATGCAGCTAGAACTCTCCAGGAATCTCTTTACCTTGGACTTGGTGCTGGATCTCCTTATGAGAGTAACAAAGATAAGTGACTTTTGGGAGGATTTATCTCCCTCTTGTGTCTCACCTGATAGTAACTCTGGAGGGTCATCAAACATGGTTTCATGGCATTTTTCACAATTTTGATGTGATAACGGGAGACGTAGTTGGAAGAGAATCTTTAAGTCAGCATTTTGCTTTTAGAAGCAGAGCTTCTAAGAATTGGGAGACATTTCCAAATTACTTTCCTCTGTTTAGACCACATCTTAAGTATCTTGAGAGAAAATGGAATGGGAAAGAGGTTTGAAAGACCTAAAGACTAATCAGTGAAATGACCAATCAACTTCAGAAGACTGGTAATGAAGCATTGTTCCTACCTTTTGGCAGTAAAGGGGTGTGCAGGATGAGATGTATGTTATATGTTGTCAGGCAGAGCCAACATGTGAACTTGTTTTGCTATAATTATGTTCTATAAAGGAGGATTTTTATTTTTTTGTGAGGTGTGACATTGTATGTTTCAGTTAACACGCTTTAAAAACAGTCTATTCACATTAGAGATTTACAGTTTCACATGCAATCTGTGTTCTTTGTATATTGGAATGTTCATGTGTGTTGATGTTAAAGTCACAATAAAAATAGAAATGAGAGATACAGTAGTATATAGGAGGAGCCAACCTGTGGATTTGGTAATCTTGATTTATAGAATAATCATCTAAGAAAGGAGAAGTTTCTGGTGAGGAAACCATTTATCTCAATGAGGGTCTAGAAATGGTATTGTACAAGGATTTGGGGAGGAGATAGATTCGTGGTAGCTCCAAGTAAGTGTGGCCAAATTTATTTTATATATATAATATGTGTATGTGTGTGTGTGTGTGTGTGTGTATCTATATGTATGTATGTGTATTTTTTTTTACTTTTGGGGAGGAGGGACCTTGAAGGTGGTGTTTAAGGAGCCAGATGGGAAGAGGCCTAATGTCTGTCATTCCTCCATAGCTATAGGTTTAGGGTTATGGAGGAATGAGTTTGGCTGATTCTCCTATCAGTAATATTAGGCATTCCACGTATTGGTTTGATTTTATCTGTGAGTTTGAGTATCTTGGCTGATTCTGAGTAGCGTGGTGGTGAGAAGCCTTTTTTCTGGGTATTTCATGATTATGGAGAGCTGAGGAAAGTCTTAAGAATCATGGTGTTTCCAGAAGAGCTTGTTGTTCAGTCATTTCCAATTGTGTCTGATTCTTCGTGACCCTATGTGGACTGTCTTGGCAAAGATACTGGACGCATTTGCCATCTCCTTCTTCGGCTCATTTGATGGATGAGGAAACTGAGGCCAACAGGGTAAAGCGACTTGCCCAGGGTCACACAACTAGTAAGTTTCTGAGGCCAGATTTGGGTTCAGGAAGATGATTCTTCCTGCCTCCATGACCAGCGCTCTCCACTGCGCCACTTAGCTGAACAGAGGAGCATTGTGGAAAAAAACACAACATAAACACCTCAATACCACATTTCAAGAAGTCATAAGAGGAAATTCAATGGAATCATTACAGTCAGTCAGAGAAAATGTGCAGGTGGTTAATAGAGGGAAAACCCAGCTTTAGCACTTCCCAGTAGTGCTGCCCTCTCTTTACCTGGTACTTGGGTTCCCAGAGGTCCTGGCTTTTGACTGGTGAGCCTTTGCCTTATTTGGCCAGGTCCTCAGCCCATGATGGCACTTGATGCTTCATGTTTGTTCATCCTCAACTATCTCATCATTTGCCTGATGCCAGTGACCCAAACACACATCCAGGTCTCAAGTTGTGTTGTATTTCTCTTCTGCCTTTGAGTGATGGAACATCCCCAGTAGCCACTCTCCTTCCTTTCTATGTCTCTCCCTTCCCTCCCTCCCTCCCCTTCCTCTCTCTACTTATCTCTCAGTGTGTATAGGAACTTTGGCTGGAAGTAACAGATTACCTCTCTTATCTCCAAACCCCCATTGGAATGCTCACTTTTGTGTGTATTTTACTAAGATGATGTTGCTAGATATCCCTACTATATGTTGCCTTCTTCCTTTTCCCCTTCCCAGGTCCTGTCTTCCTTAGAGCCTTTTCTTCCTCCTTTTGACCCCTCTGCAGTCTTTCTTCTGACTATTTTTTGGGCCTGAATCTGCTCTCTCCAAAGTTGTCGGGGCTCTTTTAATTGCTGAGTGTGATGGTCTTTTCTCAGACTTCATCCTTGATTTCTCTGCAGCCTTTGACACTCATTGTGTCCCTCCTCACTTGCTTTTTGTGACACTGTTATCTCCTGGTTCTCCTGTCTGACCATTCCTTCTCAGTGACCTTTGTTGATTCTTGTCATTCCCCTGAGTATCAGTCATTAAACATTTATTAAGCACCTACATTCCAAGCACTTCACTGGCTGCTGGAGCTACAAAGAAAGGTGAAAGACTCAAGGAGCTTGAAGTATGATGGAGATGACATGCGGACAAACAAGCTGTAGAAAAGACAGACTGGAGATAATCAGAGAGAAGGCACCAGAATTAAGGAGACTAGGAAAGAAAGGGGGAGGGGATTTTAGCTGGGACTTGAAGGAAACCAGGAGGGAATGTCAGTGAAAATGCGCACTCAGGAGACAGGAGTTTCTTCTTAAAGGAATGAGGGGGCTAGATTGAAGAGCACATGGGAGAATATAAAGTGTGAAAAGTTCAGAAGATAGGAAGGGCACATGATGAAGAGCTTTAAACACCAAATAAGAATATTTTCTATGATTCCAGGGGTGATAGGGAGCCACTAGATGTCATTGGGTGGGGGTGTATGTGACACGATCAGACCCGTGCTTTAGGGAAATCACTTCGGTGGCTGGAGAATGGACTGGAGTGGGGAGAGACTGAGGCAGACAGAACCACCCAAAGGCTGTTGCAATAGTTCAGGCATGATGAGGACCTTCACCAAAGAGGAGAGAAGGGGGCATGTTGGAGAGATAGATAGGACTTGGCAACAGAATGGCTGTGGGGATGCCGTAGGAGTCTAGAATGACATCTAGGCTATGAGCTTGGGGCTTGGGAAGATAAAGGTGACCTTGACTAATAAGGAAATTGTGTGTGTGTGTGGGGGGGGGAGTTTAGAATGAAAAATGTTGAGTTCAGTTTTGGACATAGTGAGTTTGAGGTATCTATGGAACATCCAGTACAAGAGGTCCAATAGGTGTTTGGAGATGAGAGGTTAGGGCTGAATAAGTATATTTCAAAATCATCAGCATAGAAATGATAAATCTATGAGAACCGAAGACATCATCAAGCAAAATAGTATAGAGGGAGAAGACGGCCCAGGACAAAGACCTGTGGACCACTCACGATTAGTAGCCATGACTTGGATGAAGGTCCAGTAAAGAAGACTGAGGAGCTCTCAGGAGGAGACTCAGGAAATAGTTGGATCACAGACAACTAGAGGAAAGAGTATAAAAGAGAAGAGAAAAACATCCTAAAAATCAGTTTTTAGATCATTTCAGGTCATGTCATTTTTTTAAGGGGATGCATGAACCACACATACCAATAGTCTTCCCCAGTTATTTTGGTCTTCCTTTATTTCTGTCAAAGGCTGTTAAAAGGTCAAGAAGGATGAGGACTGAGAAAAGGACATTAGATTTGGAAATAAAGATATTGTTAGTAACTTTGGAGGTAGCAGTTTTGATTGATGAGATTGGAAGCTTAAATTGCAGAGAGCTGAGAAGAGAGTGAGGGGAAAGGAAGTAGAAGTATCTATTGTAGACAGCATTCCCAAATTTAGCCACAAAAGGGAGGAGAGATATGGGATGATAGTGGGGATGGATCATGTGAGGGTTTTTGAGGATGAGGGAGATAATGGGTCTGTTTGTAGGTAGTAGGGAAAGAGCCAGTAGGCAGGAGGTGGTTGAAACTAAGAGAGTGGGGGTGATAGAGGAGGCATTCTGTTGGAGGACATGGAATGGGAACACTTGTGCATGCAGAGGGGTTTGTCTTAACAAGGAAAAGGATTGCCTCTTTGAGTGAGATGGGTTGAGGAGAGAGTGGCAGAAGGTATCTGGGTGATGTGAGATGTGCAGGAGGAGAGAAGAGGGAGCTCATGGTAAACAACTTCATTGTTTTCAGTAGAATAGGCAAGATTCTCATTTGAGAGGCTACGGGACAGCAGGAGCCAGGGGAGGTTTGAGGAGAGATGTAAAGGTTTAGAAGTGCTATGGTGAGTAGGAGAGTGACTTAATTAGGGATGTGTAAAACACATTGCCTCTCTTTAGTGGTGGCTCAGTTGAAGTTATGAAACACAAAAGTGAAATGGACCCAGTCAACATGGTTTTGTGATTTTCTCAAGGTTCTGTCCTGGTCCATCTTCTCTTTTCTTTCTATGCTCTGTCACTTGGGGGAATTCCATTGGTTGTCATGGTTTACATCATTGTCTTCATCATCTCTTAAGGTGACTCAGGTTTAAGTGTTTATCCCCTGTCTCCCTTCTGAGCTCCAAGCCTACATCTCAGACTGCCTGATGCAGAACTAGCGCTTTAAAATGCTCATTGATAACTCGAGATAGGGGAATGCTTAGGGGTCCCTTAATCTCAAGGCTTTGTATTACTTTCCTTGAATTCCTCATGTAGTTATTCTGATGACTTTTATTGTTGATTTTCAGGTTCTGGCAAGCATCTCCTTGTTGATTTGATTGGTCTGTGACACTCAGTTTTTAGATCATTTCAGGTCATGTCATTGTTTCAAGGGGATGCATGAACCACACATGCCAACAGCCTTCCCCAATTATTTTGCTCTTTCTTTATTTCTGTAAGCCCTATTTGGTAATTGGAGTTCTCCTAGTCTCCAGCGGGAGAAATGAGGAAATACGGTGAATTTGGAAGGCCCTGGCTGGCTTGTCCATGTGATCCTCACAACCTGGTGATCCATCTGGGCACTCAGTGCTACTTTGAAAATGTATGTTGGACTTTTGCCAGAAATTGGAGTCAAACTCCTTGGCCTGGAATTTTCAGATTGCCTTCCTTCCCATTCTTGAAGATCCCCTTCCGTCTTGTGCCATCTCTGTCACGTCTCCACCATCTCTGGCAGTGACTTGGCATGCCCGATGGCCAGATCTCAAGTTTCATGTGGGCTTGGAGATGGGGATTCAGAAACGAGCTGGGGACTTTCTCCTACCATCTCGCTCACATCAGCCATTATCTCCTTCCACTGGAGCGTTCTCCCTCCTGCAAAAAATAATACAACTCTAGAAACACAAACAATTGGAGAAATTCTTCCTTATTTGACAAGAATCCTGGAGAAAATGGCCAATATCCTGACTGAGAAGAGAGACAGACCAGCATCTTACCACAGTAAATTTCAAATGAATCCCTTACCTAAGTAATATTTTCAGGGAAAAAAAAGAATTATCAGGGGCAGCTAGGTGGTACAGTAGATAAAGTGCTGGCCCTGGAGTCAGGAGGACCTGAGTTCAAATCTGCCCTCAGACATGTGATACTCACTGTGTGACCTTGGGCAAGTCACTTAACCCTGATTGCCTTGTCCAAAACAAAAAACAAAAAACTAGAAAAAAAGAATTGTCATTGGATGGAATGATGCCCCTTTCACACCTATAGTTAGGGAAAGAATTCACAACCAAAATAAAAAAGTAAGGAACATTTAATCCCATGAAATTTAAAAACTTTTAAGCCAAGAAAAAACAATGTAAAAAAACTGGTGGGAAAAAAATCTTCATGTTAAATCTGTTAGCAGTCTGATGGCTAAGCTATATATCTCTATAGTAACATGGGGGGCAGTCAGTACTATAACTCAACATAGATGTTCCTAAAAGTCATTGTGCTTTGCAAATCACCGTAAAAACTACCAAGGCTTACGGGGGTTAAGGGGACAACACTCAAAACTTTGTCATTGACAAAAAAAATACAAACAATAATAATGGTAGCATAGCTTTATATGAGTTAAGTGATTGAAAAATGCATAAATATAATAAAATACTGCTGCTATTTGAGGTCTCAGGCTGCTGCTCAGCCTGCACCCTGGGTCCCACAGGACCCATGCTGGTGATGTCAACTGCTACTAAGAGGATGGCCGCAGTGTGCTGCAACTTCAGAGTGAAAGGGATGGGCCTTGGCCATGGCAGCATGTGGGAGGGGGTGGAGTTTGTGGGTACAGACCAGCACTTCACCCACAGCTTCTACTGCACCAGAAGATATGATGACTATGGCATCTACCTGGAAAAAGACCTAAAGTTTGCATGTGGAAGTGGGCATCAGAAGTTTGCAAATTTTGTGAGCTAGTGTAAAGTGCTATTTTCTGCATTTTCACTGTGTCTTGTGTACAAAATCTTGCATAAGTAAATGTGAAATTTGAATAGAAGTCAGATTATTCACTAATATGTTGGAACAAATTTGAACTTTCCAAACAAAGTTAAAACAGAATTGACTATACTTATCAGTTTCTGAACCTTTTAATTAAGCACCTATGATGTGCCAGGCAAAGTTCTGGGTGCTGGGGATATGAAAACAGTGCAATAATGCCTGTTCTCAAGGGGTTTCTGTATTCTTGGAGGAAATGTGCACACAGCTAAGTAGGTGCATAGTAACTAGATCTAGGATATGTACAAAATATGCAGAAAGTCATTAAATACAAGATTGACAAAGGAAGACGTGAGCAGAAACCCTAGTCATATTACAGTAAGACTTGATTTGGTCATCATCCCAGTCTCCGTCCTTGCTCTGTGTCCATCAGATCTCAATTAGGCTTTAATCTGTGTCTCTTAAAATTGACTGATAGTCTCTGTTGCCTTCAGATATCATATCCTGAGTCCCCATCCACATGGGAAAGAAACAGGCTGAATCAGCCATTAATTCCTATCATTGTTCTAAGCAAAAAGAAGATTTAGAATCTGAACTTTGCAAGGACACTGAGTGGCAGGTCAATGAATCCCTCTCCCTCAATGCAGGCATCCGTTCCAGGTTCTCTGTAAGTGATGGTCACCTAGGCTCTGCTTGCATATTTCCAGATCCTGTGAACTGACTCCATGGTAAGGCAGCAGTGAGGTGTGGCAAGACGACCAGGAGGATGGAGGTTAGGAGACTTCCCAGGATTGCGCTGTGCCTCTGCTACTAATTAGTTGTGTGACCTTGAGCAAATCACTAAATTATTCTGAGCCAGAGGATAGGGTTAGACACTTTAATAACTTTTCTTTACCTCCCAAAAACTAATGCGGGGATCAGTGTGGAAGCATTCAAAACCTATGAGTGATAATACCAACTAGGTATCATTAATTCTATCCTTTAAATTGTGGTAATAATTGTTTGGAACGCAGTAAGCATCTATTGAATGCCTACTATTTGCCAGGCACTATGTGAAATGCTTTCCAAATATCTCATTTGATCATCACAACAATCTTGAGAGGCGGGTGCTATTGTGAACCCTGTTTTACATAGGAGGAAACTGAGGAAGGCAGCAATTAAATGACTTGCCCAGGGTCATGTAACTAGTAAGGATCTGGGGCTGGATTTGAGCCGAGGTCTTCCTGATTGCAAATCTGGCACCTAATTTCCTCTTGTGTCAAAAAGAGACACAAAATAGGATTAAGTGTTCAGCAGGTAGATATAGATGATATTTCCATTTTCTTTGTCTTTCAGATGGGGAATCCAGGCCTGAAACCAAGGACTTCCCTCCAGAGATGGTCATTTTTATGGAGCCTTCCTCCCAACATAGACTCAAGCAGAGCAGTGAAGAGAAGAATTTTCAAGAAGTAAAAATGACCCAGATGAAAACTCCCACTAAAGCAAGAGGCTGTGACTGTGGCCAAAGCATCAGGCTAGAACTAATGCTGTTCTCAAAACAGAGGCTCTCTATAGCAGAGAGTCTTTACAAATGTGATGCACATGGAAGGAACTTCATTGTGTCTTCAGATCCAAGTAAATGTCAAAGAATATCCTCAAAGGAGATAGTTTCCCATGATAATGAGTGTGGAGAATCCTTCATTTCTAACCCAGATTTTATTGAATATTATAGACTGTGTGCTGGAAAGCAACCTAATGACTATAATGACTTTGAGAGAGCTGTCAGCCTCAGCCAATTCATTCATTCTTTTGAGACAAATGAGGTGGAAGAGAAAACCATTAACTGTAATGAATTGGGGGAAATTTCTACCCAGGATGTTCAGTTCGTGGAACATCAGAGAATTCACACTGGACTGCAACCTTCTGAATTTAGTGAATGTGTGATGCCTCTCAATCACAGCTTTTCTTTTGCTTCCCATCAAAAGAGTTATACTGATAAGAAACCTTTAGTATGCAATGCATGTGGAAATGTCTTCTTCTGGAGTGCCCAGCTTACTCAGCACCAGAGAATTCATGCTGGAGAGAAACCTTATGAATGCCATGAATGTGAGAAGGCCTTCTGCCTGAGAGAATCACTTACAAGGCATCAGAGGATTCATACTGGAGAGAAACCCTATGGATGTAATGAATGTGGGAAGGCCTTTCGCCGTAGAGGGCAGCTTACTAGACACCAGAGAATTCACACTGGAGAGAAACCTCATGAATGTAATGAGTGTGGAAAGGCCTTCTACCAAAAAGATCAGTTTACTCAACATCAGAGAATTCATACCGGAGAGAAACCTTATGGATGCAAAGAATGTGGAAAGGTCTTCCGAGTGAGAACACAGCTTACTCAGCATCTGCGTATTCATACTGGAGAAAAGCCTCACAAATGTAATGAATGTGGGAAGTCCTTCAGGCAGAGGGGCCATCTTACTGTACATCACAGGATTCATACTGGAGAGAAACCTTATGATTGTAATGAATGTGGGAAGGCCTTCCGACTGAGTACAGAGCTTACTCGACATCAGAGAATTCATACTGGAGAGAAACCTTATGGATGTAATGAGTGTGGGAAGGCCTTCCGACTGAGCACAGAGCTTACTCGACATCAGAGGGTTCATACTGGAGAGAAGCCTTATGGATGTAATCGATGCGGGAAGGTCTTCCGCCAGAGCACACACCTTACTCAACATCAGCGTATTCATACTGGAGTGAAGTCTCATAATGTAATTTATGCAGGAAAGCCCATCTTCTGAGCACACGGCTTACCAAACATTGGAGAGTTCCATAGAGAAATCTTTTGAGTGTAATGTGGAAAGGCACTGTATTATACCTCTCCTCCCACCCCCATGCAGGTTAAGCTTGTTTTCCCTTAAAAATGGACATTTCTCATGTCTTGTCTGGCTCAGCGGACTAAGGACTTTTGATTACTGTTGTCACTTCCTCAGCTGCTGAGTACAAAGCAGCCGTGAAGACCTAGAAGGGGGAGTGTGTCTTTTTAAAAATGTTTATTTTTTAATATTCATTTTAAAAATTTAGAGTTCCAGATTCTCTTACTCCAGTCCCTTCTTCACCCACCGAGAAGGCAATACAGTACCCATTATACATGTGAAATCATGCAGAACATTTCCACATTAGGCATGTTGCAAAAAAAAAAAAAAAAGTGAGAAAATAAAGGGTAAAAAAATCTACTTCAATCCGCACTCAGAGTTTATCTGTTTTCTGGAGGAGGATAGCATTTTTCCTTCATGAGTCCTTTGGAATTGTTGTGGGTAACTGTCTTGATCAGAGTAGCTGTCTTTCAAAATTGATCAATGTTACAATGTTGCTGTTACTGTGTACAATGTTCTCCTGGTCCTGCTCACTTCACTTTGGTGTATCAGTTTATATAAGTCATAGGTTTTTCTGAAACCATTTTCTATTATTTCTTATAGCGCAACAGTATTCTGACACTATTGTGACATTTAAAATGTTCAAGAGACATAGTTTCTGAGTACTTAGTCATTTTATTAATCACGCTAGCATATTATTAATATAAAGGATGATCATTTGACCATCTCTCTTAATCCAAAGATGACTCATGGTGGTGGGCTCACAGTTTATATGTCCTTGGAAGAGTGGATGTTCCTGAGGGTGATAATCAACTCTGATTGGTTAACAGTGAGAGAGAATGAATATAATAAAGAGAGGACCTATCCTAATGAGGGGATTGGGGATGTGAGTTTGATCACAACATTTCATTCCAAATCACCCTCAGCCTAGGGGAAATCTGGACAAAGGATCTATATGCCCCCACAGAACATAATGGGCTGTAATTTCACCTTGTTTAGGTTGGGTGGGGTAGCAATGCATAGATTAAGGAGAATGTCAGTCCTGTTGTCAATCAGTTCTGTCCTTCAGAGGCTGAGCCATGGAAATGAGAACTTTAGAAGAAGGGAGGAAACTGCATCTCCCCAAATAATTGGTTATTAATAATCACTTTTCTCATATACCACACCTTGTTCAGCGATGCCCCAAATGATGGGCATCTCCTCAACTTCCAATCCTTTGGCATCACAAAAAGCTGTTGTGAATATTTTGTACGTAGGGGCCCTTTTCCTTTGATCTCTTTGGGGTACATACCTAGTAATGGTTGGTGGTTGTTCTTCATTCTAGAAGAGGACCAAAGTGACGTTGCTATGCTAGAGTCAAGTTATAGCGCATTTGACTAGCAAGCTCAGAGTGTTCTACAGGTCGGGCACAAATAATCCGTGTGAACATTTGAGAGTGGATTCTCTAAATTTGTTCATCTTGCATCTCTTTTGAGCTACTTCAGTTCTGTTTTGCTCATAAAACAGCACCTACTCTGATGGGGGCAAGCCATGCTGGGTGGCCCTGTGCCAGTGTCTCCCATGCCACACAATTGATTCCAAAGATCTTCAGAGAGACCTTGAGAGTGTCCTTGTGTCGCTTCTGACACTATGTGAATGCTTGCCCTGTGTGAGTTCTCTGTAAAATAATCTTTTTGACAAGCATACATTTGGCATTCAGACAGTGTAGCCTGCCCATCAGAGTTGCGCTCTCTGCAGTAGAATGTTTGGCAGTTTATTTTGATAAAGGGTCTCAGCGTCTGTTATCTTATCCTGCCAGGTGATCTTCAGAATTTTCCCAAGACAATTCAAATGGAAGTGACTCAGTTTCCTGGCATGGCCCTGGATACAACAATGTCAGCAGTAGCATAGTGGCTCTGTACTCCTTCAGTCTGGTAGTCTAATATCTCTTCTCTCCCATACTTTACTTTGGAGCCTCCCAAACACTGAGCTAGGTCTGGCAATATGTGAGTATGTGCATCAACCTCATCAGTTTGTACATGCCTGGAAAGTGTACTGCCAAGGTAAGCAGATTTATCCACAGCATTCTAAACTCCATTTGCTGTAACCAGTGGTTTTTTGTTGGGCTGGTGTGGTGCTGGCTGATGGAGCGCGTATGTGTTCATGATGTTTTCAGTCAGGTTGTCAAACACCTTCAGTGAGGAGGAACACAGCATCAAGGTCAGTTACCGTGCTGATAGTAAGTTCTTCAATTTGAAAAGGCTACAAGCCAAGACCAAAGTGGAGGGAGTGTTGGTGCATGATTTTTTGTTCGCAAATGATTGTGCATTCAATGCAGCCTCTGAACCTGAGATGTAAGGAAGTACGGATTGATTCTCTGCTGCTTGTGTTAATTTTGGCCTAGTAATAATATTGCTGGGTGAAAGGGTATATACACAGTTTGATAGCCCTTAGTGCATAGTTCCAAATTGTTCTCCAGAATGATTGGATCAGTTCACAACTCCACCAGCAGTGCATTAGTGTCCCAATTTTCCCACATCCCCTCCAGCATTTATGATTTTCCTTTTCTGTGATGTTAGCCAGTCTGACAGGTGTGTAGTGGTACTGAAATTGCTTTAACGTACATTTCTCTAATTATTAGTGATTTGAGGGGCTATCTTTTGAGGGCTTAGCTGGTGGACCAAAGGAGCTTCACTCAATTGAATCAACTTGAGATGTCCACAATATTGATCCTTGTTGAATATCCTTCTTTCACTATGGCTAAGTAAATCTTTTTGTTAACTGTTGAATGAACTATGTATGAGTGACTCATTTTGTTTCAATATCAAACCTAAACCACTGGGGGATTGCTGTTATTCAGGCCCAGCCTAGGATACCAGTACATGTGAAAATCCAGTTTTTCTGATGCTGTGTTCATATCTGAGAAAAACTTCATAGACTTAGGCTAGAGGTTCTTTATCTTTTTTATTTCATGGATTCATTTGTCACTCTCATGAAGACTATGGGCTGCTCGGAATAATGTTTTCAAATGAATAAAACACATAAGGTCACAAGGAAAATAAATTATCCTAAAATAAAGTTGTCAAAATGTTTTTTAAAAAGTTCTCAGAACCCCCTAGTCAAGAATCCTTGATCTAGTTACTGTACTAAGGCCAGTGACCCCAGGTTGAGTCTTAAGAGCCCAGCATAGAGGCTAAATGTTAACAGAATTTTACTGAGCCAGTCTCTAAACTGGGAATGACAAGACAGCAGGCCAGAGACAATGTGCCTGTAATCAAGTAGCGGTTTAATTAATTGTTTCATTATGAGGAACAGATGTGCAAATGAGGAATTCTGATCAGAATTCCCCCTTGCTTTAGGGAAGGCAGAGATGTTATATATAAATCACAGGTGGGAAGGGAGGGGGGGGGAGATGGATTACAGTCATCTCCCAGAGCCTGAGTTGTTTCCCACATGGTAAGCTCACAAGTCCACAATACACGTCTTCTGGAGTCCTGTGGGCACAGTATTGTTTCAAATCCTTGGGAGTCATTACTTGGTAGGGCATAAGACCAGAGTTCTGTGGTAGGCACAGGTTCTACAATCTTTGACGTACTTCACTTAGGGTATACAGGCACAGGAATGCAGTAATTATGAGAGTGTTGTCAAGAGTTTGATCATTTCAAGCTGCATTGTAAGTGTGACTCCCAAGCCAGAGTCCCTTGAAAAATCTAAATTATTAGTGTATTCATTACACATCCTGTCAGTTAATATGAAAATCATAATTCCCTTCACAGTACTGAGGCTCCACCTCTAATACATCCAACACCCATTTTCACAACCCACACTGCTTCAACTTACCAAAGTCATATAAAATGTGAAATCTGGGCTTCCCTTCTGCAATGGATATCCCAGAGCCATAGGACTTAGCGCTGTAATGGACTTCAGCAATCAGCTGGTCAAGCTTCCTTGCTCTATAGAAAAGGATAGATGCTGAGGTCTAAAGATGTGGAGCAACTTGCCAAAAACCTACAGAGTTGAGTTGGGGGTCAAGCCCTCTGACTCCAAGTCTTGTCGCTGCCTCAGATTCCTCCCTGTCCAGCCTCACGCACTCTGACGTCAGAGTCCCTGCCTCTCCCACCACAGAAGCAGAGTCAGATGTGGATGCAGTCACATGCTAGGATACTGAGGTCCCTTGGGGGCTGCCTCAGGGGTGAAGATGTGAGGGGGAGGGGGAGGCTGGACAGTCAAGGAGGTGGGCATCCTGCCCAGGCTCAAGAGCCATCAAAGCTGTTCCCTGAGATTTCTGTAGACTCTTCTCAGTCCTTGTGTTGGATGACGCAAGAGAACACTTGAAATCCAAGTTTAGATTGAGTATGTTTTTGTGTGTATTTGCATATTTGCACACAAATAAAGATTCTCTGGCAACACATCCCCTTTTCTGGGGCAGAACGGAGAGATGTAGGTGAGACTACTACTCTGACTACAGGGATCAGTATGCCTTAAGCTGGAGGTGTAAGACGGTGCTAGTGCCCCAGGGCTCTGAAACAGGATGTGTGACAGGTTCTGGGATGCTATGCCACTCTGGCTGTCTCCCCAACTCAGACGCTAGGCTGAGGGAAACTCAGAGGGGGAACCTGTCCCTGTTAGGAGGAACACTGTTTCTGGATATGAGCAAAACACTTCCCCTTATCATAGCTCCAACTGAGATGTCCTCAGTTGTGTCCACATCACACTTTTCTCCTCACCTCCTTCCCTGCCCCAGCTGAACTGATTCTCTTCCTCAAAAAAGTCAGTCCCTTCTGAGTCCACCCCAACAGATCCCTTCCTTACAACAAATAAGTTGAGTCAAGCAAAACAAATCAACATGTTGGCCAAATCTAATCTGTGAATGAGTTCGCCACCCCATCCACATATATGGTGCATCACATTTTTTGATCTGTGTGTGTAG